>NC_090451.1:556821521-557143998 GCF_031143425.1 Pleurodeles waltl
TTAATGCAGTTTGGACACTACCATTACCTTTGCCAATGCTTTTATTATTGCCAATGCTTTTATGATTGCGATGGCATTGACAAAGCAAAGCCAATAACAGTGATTGTCTATCATGGAAGCGTATTTCCTACACTTTCGAAAGGATTGTCACATAGCATTACATGGCATGGCCTGGCATCCATTTAAAAAGTATATTTAAAAAATTCGTATACTTTCAAAATCGCTGTCACGTTGTGTCACATCATGCAACGTGGTGGCCATTTTGAAAGTATACAAAATACACTTTCAAGATGGCTGATTGCCACTATTCACTTTGCCATTACTGGTACAGTATTAAAAATAGCCCGCATTGACAATCTTAAATCTAATGGCAGTTGCCAGAGGAGAGTGACGGTAAAGAGGTCATGCACTCACATGAAGTGCTAAGTGACGAATAAATATGAAAAGAAAATGAACAGAGGTTCAGTGACATTCAAAATGAAAGGACCATATCCAATCAAAAGCAAAGGTAAAGAAGAGACACTCCAGGGTCAGGGCAAAAACATGAGTGTTAGAAATGGGGTTTCTGGTTGGCTAGGGTATGCACCCAAGCCAGGCAGAACCCACCCACTCTAGTCAGGGCAAGGGAGTTACACGTCCAAGATAACCCCTGCGCACCCCCTTGGTAGCTTGGCACGAGCAGTCAGCCCTAACCCGGAGGCAATGTGTAAAGAGTTTGCACAATACACACAACAAACGTGATGCAAAATGCACACCACTAAGTAAACACAACACTGAGCTGTGTAAAAATAAACTGTATTTCACAAAACATGATTAGACCAACATTGCACGTTAGTAATACCCTGCTACTTTAGCAGTTGTGAGAACGTTACACAAGTTACTAATCCTCTGCAAGAATACACAGTTGTCACATTAGAACACGTAAGTACTCAGGATTCTGCAACATAAGCAGTAGTCAGGAATTTCAGTAAAGAATTCTATGCGCTTGTCATGAATACCTCGTAAATACCCATAAAAGGAACATTAGAGAACATATCACAAGTCATAAAAAATATATATCAGCATGTCATGCCCATAAAAGGAACATCAGCACATATATATAGTGTCATACAAGCAGGTAGGTAACATATGAAAACCCCCCGGTCCATACAGAGTACCCACAGCAAAATATGTATCCAAAAGTACCTGGTTTATATGAAGAAAAGGCACTCCTAGTGCCTAGAAGCAGAAGTTATGGCCCCGGGCACTCCTGTGCACTAAACGGGGGGCCACGCGTTGGTTCTGGGGGCAGTCTGCTCCTCCTCCGGTGCTGTGTGTCGGGGTCCTCTGAGGCCCGCAGCGGAATCCTGGCGCCAACACGTTCGATGGCCCCCCCACGGGTTGCAACTGACCCTCCTGCGGGGGGGAGCCACCACCAACAGATGCCCAAAAGGTTACTGGGGCGTTCGCGCTCCTAAGGCAGTGACCAGAGGGGGGAAGGGAACTCCCTTTCCTCCCCGCGCCCTGCGTTGTTGGATGCAGCTGCCCTCGTCCCCGGTGTGGCTGCCTAAAATGAGGAGTGAAGCAGGGGCCTCCAATGAGGCTTCCCTCCTGCTCCACAAAGCGGCCGCACCCGACACGGTGCGCAAGCCTCTCTCCTGCCTGACCTGGGCTGTTGCGTCGAGCAGGCACCAAGGAAGGTGCCTTCCGTGCCCCAGGGGTGCGTCTAAAGCGCACTTCACCCCGGGGGCACGGTTGAAGTGTGCTCGCTCCTTTTCACCTTTTCTTGGCACTGGATAGATGTGCTCAAACAACAGAAAACCACTCGGGCTGCGGCGGTGAATTCGGGCAGCAGAATGGAGCGCTTTCGAGCGCAGACGACCCTGGGTCATGGCAGTGATAGTTTCAGACAGCAAGTAAGAAGCACTTTTCAAAGCGCTAGAGGGGAGTCAAACAGAGAGTAAGGCACTCTCCTCGTGCTCTAAATAATACAGGGGTCAGGGGCCATGGCACTCTGCCCCTGGGAACAGTGAGAGCAACAAAAAGCACAGGGCTGGTGGGCCCAGCTACAGGCCAGCGCAAGGGGTACAGATGGTGGCAGTTCCTCCTAGTGACCAGGCAGGTCACAGGTCAGCACAGCAGTAGCAGTCCAAGGTGGTTTCCTGGTGAGTCCATTCAGCAGCGTCCTGTGTCCAGTTTCAAGTCCCAAGAATGTCCAAATTGTGGAGAAAATTCCCCTGTACTTATACTAAGTTTACAGTGTGTTTTACAATGGGGAGGAGAGGGGGTTCCAACCAGATACAACTAGTTCTGGGAGTGCCCTTTCTCTCCTCCAGCACAGGCTCCAAACATTAGTGGGGGTAAACGACCCTATTGTACGAGGCCAGGGCACAGCCTTTACAAATGCAGGTGTGCCCCACCTTCCCCTTCTCTCAGCCCAGGAAGGCTATACAATATGTAGATGTACCTCTGTGACATCTCCACCCTCCCTGTGTAAAGGCTGTCTGAAAGGTATGCACAAAGCCCCAGCTGTCAGTCTGCCCAGATGTGGATTGGAGGTAAGCTGAAAAATACCAGAGTCATAAGCACAGATAAATGTGCACTTTCTAGAAGTGGCATTTCTGTAATAGTAATACAAAATATACCTACATCAGTAAGCAGCATTTCTCATCACTATCACAACAATACCAAACATGCCTACAATACCCCTCATAAATCAGACAATACCCCTTACACATAAGACAGGGCATTTCTAATGCAATCCTAAGAGAAGGGAGCACTCACAGCAGTGAGACACCAAGTTAGGCTGTTTGTCACTACCAGGACAGGCCACGCAACCTGGCCCCTGTCCTGCCTTCTACATACATGGCACCCTGCCCATAGGGCTAGCTAGGGCGTACCTTAGGGGTGACTTACATGTAGTAAAAGGGGAGTTCTGGGCCTGGCAAGTAAATTTAGATGCCAGGTCCCTGTGGCAGAAAACTGCGCACACAGGCCCTGCGCTAGCAGGCCTGAGATGGGTTTGACATGCTACTTCAGTTGGTGGAGCAAGCAGCGCTGCAGGCCCACTAGTAGCATTTAATTTACAGGCCCTATGTATAGAGATACCACTTTACAAGGGACTTATAGGTAAATTAAATATGCCAATTAGGTATAGGCCAATCATACCAATTTTACAAGGGAGAGCACATGCACTTGAGCACTGGTTAGCAGTGAAAAAGTGCTCAGAGTCATAACGTCAGCCAACAAAGATCAGAAAAATAAGGAGGTAATAGGCAAAAAGTCTGGGGAATGACCCTGTAAAAGCAGTGGATTCAGAGCAAGGTGACTCGAAGCCTTCTCTATGTAGAGCTGAACACAATGCTGCCTGTGACAATAAACCTGCCTGTGGCAAGACTGCAATGCATTTCGTTCCAGCTACTGTCACTGCCTGACCACTGCTAGTATGTGATTTTATTGGCTTTATGCTTCACTTCACTTCCTCCTCTCTTGATACAGTATGCCTCGTGCTACAGCACCAGGCCAGCACTACGGTTACTGGGGGTGAACCGGAACAGTTACCTCGCCATCTTCGCCAGACCACCCTGCCGAATAGGCCACAGACAACAACAGCTCACATACCGGGCACCAGAAATGACGCTGTGCCAGATCAGCGAGTTGATCAACGTCCTGCGGCAGCTGAGGATGCGGGATGCAAGGGAGGGTCGACTCTCCAACAGCCTGAGGTAAGCTTGCAAAAGCTGGTGAGATGGATGCTTTTACCCCCAACTACACAAGTGTTACCTCCAGACATTGTCTGCAGCCCCTTTGGTACATAGAAGCTTGCCAGTTTCTTTGAGTACTATAGCAAGATCAACATGTTAGTAGTGTCTACTCGTAGAGTGGTTACAGGTAGAATATAGTCAAGGATACACATTGACATTAGCGCAGTGTAAAGTGTGAAGTGAGGGAGGGTGAAGCTTGTGCTAGTAACTATTATTGTCACAGCTTTGAATTGCTGAACCTAGAATCAGGACACCCTTAGGTGGTGGTATTGATGAGGGCCTGAAGGGAAAGTGGGCTTCCAACAGTGTAAGACAGAAGGAAATTAGTTTGTCTGATGGGCAGCTGTAAGCTATTCCAAAACCGGAGGAGAGTCCTACAGGACCAGGAGCCATGTAGGTTCAGTTTGTGAAATAAGAGATAGCGGCTGTGGCTGAGCGACTCTTGTCTAGTTGGGCCATGCTCTTTCTTGGCTGCATTAAGTGCGTGGTTTTGTATGTACAGGTTGTTATGAATGATTTACACACATTTACACTGTGCTCAGCTATTGTGTAGCAAGGGAGTAATGAGCCCTAATACCAGTGAGGAAAATGCACTGCAGTAAAAGATAGCCATACACTAGGTGCAGTGGGTCTAGTAGCCTTGGGCCTGGTATCAGTTGCACCTGCTGCACTTGTACTTGCTAAGTCAGTGGTTCTCAACCTTTTGACTTCAATGGGCCTCCACTTTATCATTACTGGATCCCGGGGACCCCCACTGAATCATTATTGGAATCCGGGGACCCCCAGTCATTACTGAAATCTGGGTTCCTAATCTGTTAATATGATGAAATTTTCTAAGTAGTTGCGGACCCCAAGCGGTCCCCGGACCACAGGTTGGGACGACTCTTCTAAGCCATTGGTACTCAGTATGTAACGTTCTTCCAATGAATGCATTGAAGGCTTGGACAGAAATGGTCCTCGCATCTTAGGATAGGTAAATAGCTTGGCATCTGCTTCGAACTCCGCGCAAGGCATCATGGAGGTTGCAATGGGTTCTCACAAGTAAGGCACAGCGAGTCATGGCAGTCCAGCCTAAAGGTGTAAGGACGTCACCTCTGATCATTCATTTTGAGATGACAAAGCATTGTGCAGGTGATTTGGTCTTATACACATGACAAAATAGAGATGTAGGAATGGGAAGATAATCTGAGTCCTACTGTACAGGGTCCATTCCTAAATCTTTGAATTAATTATTTCTACTGCTATTTTTTGTAACCAATTTTTATTGAGTATAGCAATACTCAGCATCATCCACTGAGATTTACAAATACATTACATAATGATTATGATCCAGAGCATCAAATAGTTACAATCCTGCATCACAGTTATACAGTTTACATTGGTAATCCATAGTAAGCACACCATTTACCCCATATTTTCTCATGCTTTCGAGGACAGCCCCGGGCCTCATAGATTGGCTGTTCCTGGCATGCACACCAATCAACACCTCTTTGCCATGTCATCAGCGGCCTAGGATGTTTCCAGGTAAGCAAAATATCGTGTTTAGTAACCAAGGATGCCACCCCTATAAAACTAAATTTAGAGCGGGGTTCACCAATACCCTCCAGGTGGCCCAGGAGTGCCCCCCAGGGACAAAACTCAATCCGATGCTCCAGGGCCTCCAAAATCCAATGACTCACCCCACTCCAAAAGGGTGTTAAGGCCAGACAGGACCAGACCATGTGGTAAAACCATTTGGTAAAAGTCAGTAGCTGGAGCGGAGCAGTGCGGACATGTGGGTTGGTCTGCATGGCCCATCTTCTATAATCGCTGAGGGGATAAGTATGTTGCATGTAGATAATTAATCTGTACCAGCAGTAGGCGTGAGGAAATTCCTACTTCTAATATTTAGAAATATCATTTAAAAAAAAAGTTTTTATGGGTATTTTCAACCTAAATACATTTCCAATACAGTGTAACAGTTGAATCATAATAGGACATACATGTAAGGCAAATGCCCAGAAGAGTTAGAGATATTACAATAGATACCTATGCAATCCGTGAAGGCCGGAAGCCTGCATATTGACAAAAGCAAAGACCACAATGACAGTGAGAATAGTAGTGTATGATTCTGGGTACATTCAGTTGAGGTCTATTGGAAAGTAGGAGTGTCAGAAAGCACAGTTATGAACCCAAATGCAGCTGGGTAAAATAAAAAGTGGAGGGTTGAAAACTCCTGCACAATGAGTGGGAAAAAAGGAAGCAAACAATGAACATTGAGGAACAAGGTAACAGGCACACTCGTTCATAGCGACAGATTGATGCATCACAAAGGTTGTGTATGCCTTACCAGCAGAGGCGTAGCGAGGAGAAGTATCTTTATCTCTCCTCTTTATTTCCTATTTCTGCATGTGCTGCATTCTGCAGCATACATTGAGAGAGTAAAATGCTTCAAAGGATTGTTTTTGTGCAGCAAGGGTGTCCATACATGCAAAAAACAATCCTGCCATTAATATGGGCACACTTACACCATGGCACAAGAAGGCCTTCATTGGCGCTAGGCAGCAGTCAGGGGGATATTTATACTCTGTTTGCTCGGGATTTGTGTCATTTTGTTACGCAAATCCGGCGCAAACTTAACTCCATATTTATATTTTGGCGCTAGACATGTTTAACCCCAAAATATTGGAGTTAAAGTCATTTTTTGCCTGCAGAAAACTACCTGGCATCAATGAGATGCAAGATAGGCGTTCCCGGGCAAAAAATGACTCAAAGGCCCGAGCGCCTTATTTATCCTCCCGTGAAAAAATGGTGCACAGGAGGCAGGCGGGCCTAAAGAATGGCACTAAGCTTGCTTAGCGCTTTATTTAACGACTGGTCAGGGCAGGCGTTAGGGGACCTGTGGGTCCATTTCCATGGTGGAACACCATGGAATAAGCCCACAGATGCCCTCCCCAGGCCCCAGTGACACTCCCACCCACACCAAATGGACAGCAGAGGATGGGGACCCCATCCCAGGTAAGTACAGGTAAGTAAAGGTAAGTATTTACCTTTTTTTCTTAAAGTCCCAGAAATGGGCCCCCATACATGGCACTGGGTGAAATGGCCAAGTCCAGTGGACCCTTGTCCCGTTTGCTGGCCATTGGGGTGGTGGCCATGACTCCTATCTTCTATAGGACAGGAGTCAAGTGGTATGGTAGGTTTAGCGTCAATAAATGATGCTAGGCTGGTTAGAGTCATCTTTTTCTTTTTCTAACCAGCCTAACGTGATTTTTTTAATGCTAAACCCACTACTCCCATAACGCCACCCCCACCCGGCTAATGTAATTCTCCATGACGTAAGCCCACCCTTTGCACTGGGTTGCGCCATTCCATAAATAAGCCCAGCAGGCATCTTGGAATGACGCTAGCCGGCGGTGTACTTTTGACGCTAAAGTGCCAGTCCTTGCTCCGCACCACTGGTGTGCCGTCGAGTTGCTCATTGCCAAAGACCAGCAGTTGTGATGCTACACCGGGGAGCCTGGTTGTCCCAGACATCTGCAAGTAAGGTCAATCCAAATGCCTTTCTTCCTGTTCCTCCTGACAGGGAATCTAAATGCATGAATCCCTTTGGTGGGGGTTTACTTCTGAGCTGAGAGTTTGGCCCTTAGGGACTTGAATGCTGTGTGCCTTTGGGACCTTTACACATATGCTGTGGGACATGGCAATGGACATCTTGCCCACACTTACTGAAGTGTTTGATAACCATAGATGGCACATGGCAGTCAAGATGCAAATAAGAAGTCTTATGAGCTGGTCTAGACACTAAGGTGGTCATTCTAACCCTGGCTGTAAAAACCGCCAGGGCGAATGACCGCGGTAGCACCGCCAACAGGCTGGCGGTGCACCGCTGGGCATTCTGACCGCGGCGGTTCAGCCGCAGCCAGAAACGGAAAGTCGGCGGTGTACCGCCGACTTTCCGCTGCCCTTGAGAATCCTCCATGGCGGCGGAGCCTGATTCTAATGTTGGCGGGCGGCGGGAGCCGCCCGCCAAGCGGGAACCGCCAGAAGACCGTACCGGTCATTCTGGGTTTCCCACTGGGCTGGCGGGCGACCGCCAAAAGGCCGCCCGCCAGCCCAGTGGGAAACAGCCTTCCCACGAGGTCGCCGGCTCCGAATGGAGCCGGCGGAGTGGGAAGGTGCGACGGGTGCAGTGGCACCCGTCGCGTATTTCAGTGTCTGCATAGCAGACACTGAAATACATAGTGGGGCCCTCTTATGGGGGCCCCTGCAGTGCCCATGCCATTGGCATGGGCACTGCAGGGGCCCCCAGGGGCCCCGCGGCACCCCCTACCGCCATCCTGTTCCTGGCGGGAGACCCGCCAGGATCAGGATGGCGGTAGGGGGTGTCAGAATCCCGCGCTCCGCCGCCATGGAGGATTCTCAAGGGCAGCGGAAAGTCGGCGGTACACCGCCGACTTTCCGTTTCTGGCCGCGGCTGAACCGCCGCGGTCAGAATGCCCAGCGGTGCACCGCCAGCCTGTTGGCGGTGCTACCGCGGTCATTCGCCCTGGCGGTTTTTACCGCCAGGGTTAGAATGACCACCAATGTTCGTTGTCTCATGGGCACTAGTGTTGTTATCTGTTGCCATGCTTAGATGCGTGCCACTCAATTTTCCAGAGATGTTTAGAGTTTCCCGATGGGCATGTTTTTTCATGGCTCTAGGCTCTTTTTCCAGAAAGCATTCTTGGCCCTGGATAGCCAGACCATGATCCACTCACTGGGGCTTCTCTTCCATGTCATTTCATTCAGTCAGGAGTACTGAAGTTCGTAGGCTATTCTCAAGGCTTGGTCTACCGAGAGAGGTTGCCTTTCCATCCTAACCAACTTTTTCACAGCTCTAAAGGGA
Source organism: Pleurodeles waltl (assembly GCF_031143425.1). Lineage (NCBI taxonomy): Eukaryota > Metazoa > Chordata > Amphibia > Caudata > Salamandridae > Pleurodeles > Pleurodeles waltl. The sequence goes on from NC_090451.1 coordinate 556,830,132, forward strand.
AAGGTGATGGCAAAGGTCAAGGCAAGCAGCAGGATTCATTTTTTCCAGCCCCACTGGTGCCAATTACCTCATACCAATGGGCCTTACAGATTGATCAATTAGGTTGCACTCTCCACCTTTTGCTCGCAATCTTTTACATCCTTCCAGTTTGTGATCATACAGCACAAGACTATGCTGCTAAATTGACCCTTGCAAGTGCTACTTACAATAGAGTTCCAGAGCTGGAAAAGGGCACAGGGTACTACTCCATTACTTTCTGGTTTCCTGGTACCCAGGAAGGACAGTGGACTTCGGTTAATCTTAAGCTTCAGATTTCTAAACACCTTTCTCGGGAAGGCCATGTTCAAGATGCTAACTTTGGTCCACATCTAGTCTGCCCTGGGTCCAAAAGATTGGATAGTGTTCTTGGATTTGCAGAATTCACATTTCCAGGTGCCCATCCTGCAATCATTCAGGTGTTTCCACTGGTTGGTTTTGCAGTAGAAATACTACCAGTTCACTGTCCTGCCCTTTGCCCTTACCTCGGTCTTTCTAATGGAGGTGACATTGGTTGTTTGGGCACTTATTCCCAGGTAAGGGATTGACCTTCCTTGATGACTTGCTGCTGAAGACGGGATTGCCTCAGCCAGTCACAGATCGACTACAGATGCAGTTTATTTCCTGCGCACTCTGGTGTTTGCTATCAAAGAACCAAAATCCCATCTTCAGTGTGGAAGATTGGCTTTATTGGGTCATCCTGAAAATTGTGACTTTGAGTGCCTTGCCACTAGCAGGTCCAGACAATGTAGACTATGATCTTGATTCTCAATATGGGGATTTTGGGCCAGATGTGGCAAAGGTTTAGCGACTCGCAAACGGCGAAAATCGCCGTTTGCGAGTCGCTAAAGCCACTTTGCTATGTAGAAATGCATTTTGCGAGTCGGAACCGACTCGCAAAATGCATTTCCGACTCGCAAATAGGAAGGGGTGTTCCCTTCCTATTTGCGACTCGTAATGCGATGTAATTCCATTTGCGACTGCATTCTCGCAGTTATCATCCACTTGAAGTGGATGGTAACCCAGTCGCAAATGGGAAGGGGTCCCCATCTGACCCCTTCCCCTTTGTGTCTGGCATTAAAAATAATTTTTCAGAACAGGCAGTGGTCCAATGAACCACTACCTGCCCTGAAAAATACAGAAACTAAAGGTTTCGTTTTTTTTCAAAGTGCTGCTCGTTTTCCTTTAAGGAAAACGGGTTGCACTTTGAAAAAAAAACCACTGCTTTATTTAAAAGCAGTCACGGACATGGTGGTCTGCTGTTCCCAGCAGGCCACCATCCCTGTGAGTGCCCTGAATTGCTATGGGGTCGTAAATTGCGAACCACCTCATTAATATTAATGAGGTGGGTCTTTGTGACCCCATAGCGACTCGCAGAAGGTGTCTGAGACACCTTTCTGCTTTCCAAATTGCGAGTTGCAATTTGCGAGTCGCTGGGACTCGCAAATTGCAACTCGCAATTTGGAACAATGCTACATCTGGCCCTTTGTGCTTTATACCAGGAGGAGCTGAGAGTCTGCCTAGACATTCACTGGATAGCCTTGATTATCAGTCGCCTGGTCAGTTCTCTCAGTATCAGAGCAGATAAGATTAGCAGGTGTCATCTTACTGACCAACAGTGATGTCAGCATCCAGAGATGGTTTGAAACATGTTTGCCAAGCCGGACATGACTTGGGTAGATCTTTGAGCACCTACAGAGAGCGTTCGGTGTGCAGCCTTTTGCACCTTCAAATTTATCACCAGTGACTCTCTGGGAGATGCTTCTACCTTCAGTGGGATTCCAACCTCCTCTATGCATTTCCATATGTATATCAGATTCCTTTGGCCCTGAAGAAGATCAGGAGAAACCAAACTAAGCTCATCCTAACGGCTCCAGATTGGGGTTGAAAAGTGTGGTACTCCAAATCAGAATCAAATCTGAATCAGCACTTGTCCTCCACTCTGGCTACCTCTTGTGGAGGGTCAGCTGTCTCAGTAATAGGGCAGGGGTCTAAATCCGAACCTTCACAATATACACCTTTAAGTGGAACCAGTTGAGTGGATATGATCTGCAATTAGAAGTAGTAGATGGGATTCTGCTGACTCAACACCCTTCCACCAAGTGCATTTATTCTAGCTGCTGGACCAAGTTTATTGCCTGGTGCGAGGCCTGAAGCATCAACCCACTTCAGACTAAGGGGCTGATTCTAACCCCGGCGGTCTTCGACCACCGGGGCGAGGGTCGGCGGGAGCACCGCCGACAGGCCGGCGGTGCCCCGCAGGGCATTCTGACCGCGGCGCTTTGGCCGCGGTCAGAAAGGGTAAACCGGCGGTCTCCCGCCGGTTTACCGCTGCCCTCAGAATCCCCCATGGCGGCGCAGCTTGCTGCGCCGCCATGGGGGATTCTGACGCCCCCTACCGCCATCCTGTTCATGGCGGGAAAGCCGCCATGAACAGGATGGCGGTAGGGGGGGTCGCGGGGCCCCTGGGGGCCCCTGCCGTGCCCATGCCAATGGCATGGGCACGGCAGGGGCCCCCGTAAGAGGGCCCCGCAAGGTATTTCAGTGTCTGCCTTGCAGACACTGAAATACGCGACGGGTGCTACTGCACCCGTCGCACCTTCCCACTCCGCCGGCTCGATTACGAGCCGGCATCCTCGTGGGAAGGGAGTTTTTCCCTGGGCTGGCGGCGGTCTTTTGGAGACCGCCCGCCAGCCCAGGGAAAAACTCATAATACCCTCCGTGGTCTTCTGACCGCGGAGCGGTATTATGGGGGCGGAATTCTGGCGGGCGGCCTCCGCCGCCCGCCAGAATTAGAATCACCCCCTAAGTTGTATAATGTGCTTCCATTTGTTTGTCTCTTACCCAGCAAGGCTTTGTTATAGGGACCATTAATGGTTACTTGTTGGTCCTTTTGGCCTTCCTACATTTGCCTGATCAGCCCTACTTATTCCAGTCACCTACAGAGATTCATTTTTTGAAAGGGCTCACATGTATTTTACATCTACAGCATTTAAAATGCCACTGTGAGGTCTTAATTAGGTCTGACCTTTTTGATGTACATACCTTTTGAGCCTATGCACAATTGTATCCTGAGATTCTTGACTCTTTAAACTGTCTTTCTTGTGCTATTTTCGGCATGGCGCATCAGTGAGCTACAAGCTTTCAGTGTGCATTTGTTGCAACCTACCTTCTTCACAGTCAAAATGGTGCTCAGGACTGAGGCAGGCTTTCTTACAAAGGTAGTGATGCCCTTCCATGTGGGTCAGTTCATCATGATCCCTGTGTTTTTTCTTTGAGCCATATTCCTCCAAAAAGAAGGAGTGGCTTCACTGCCTGGATGCCAAGCAGCCCCTTAGTTTCCACTTCGATAGGACAAAGGAAAACCCAGTGGATGACCAACTCTTTGTTATTTTTGCGAGTGTGAAGATGGGATGGTCAGGCCAGAAATGTACCTTATCTAGATGGATCATCCTGTGTATCAAACTGTGCTATACTTTTCCTAAGAATGCACTACCTAAGGACACAAGGCTCACTCTTCTAGGCTAAAGGCCACAACTGCTGCCTTGGTAAGGGGCTTTCCTGTGTTAGACATTTGCCAAGCTGTCACACAAGTTTCTGTCTATACTTCATCAGACACTATTGTCTCGATCTTTGGGTCCACAAGGAGGGGCCTATTCCACATACCAACCCCTTTGGTGTTGGTACTGCTTACGTCGCCATTGATAGGTTGAGGAATTGTCAGTTAGAAGTATTCTTCAGCAGAACAAGTTACTTACCTTCAGTAAGTCTGACAGCACATTCCTTAACACCAGTCTCCCTCTTCATTCTGCAAAGTGGATTTCCATTATTAGGTTGAGCACACTATCTTTTACTCAATTTTTAAGTGGGTTCACAACCGAGAATGTTGAAGTTTCATTTGAAACAGGTGTCAGCACGCAGCTATGGTCCCTACAGATTGCTCTGTGTTGTCACTTTCAGAGGCGGTACAGAGCCGGTGTGGAGACCCATGACACCACCTGGCAGTCCACTGTTGCATGAAACATTTCCGTATCCAGTCTGGTGCCTGGGGCGTAAAGAGATGCAGAATAAAACATTTTCTAGCTACTGGGTTAAGAATTTACAATTCTATTAAGGACATGGAGGCGAGGATTATGCTTTCTCTTTCTTTACTGAGAAAATCATAGCAGCCAATCAGAGTTAACATTAAAAAAACGATGTATCCAACATTCCCAGTAGTCCATAACATGCACAATCCCAGGCCGGCTCTTTATATAAATGTCTCTGCGTCTTTAGTTCTTCCTCTTTCTTTGCAATAACCGAACAAGCTAACCTGCACTCCAAGAACTGGATTCTTCCAACTCCAACGAAGAAATGAAATGAAGCCACCAACTAAACCCTGGTGTACGTTCCATGCCGTTAGCGTCTCTCCTGGTACTCATGTGCTCTTGTTATCCGAGCCTATTAAAGAAAGGAAACATTGCTAATAATAGGCTATTGACTGTAAAGAAAAAAACATGGGTGGACATCATAATAATACATACAAGATCATCATATATGAGTTATAATAGTAATATCTTAATTATGAACACAATTAATAATCATTATCTTCAAAAGGGTGGGATAATCCTTGCCTCCGTGTCCTTAATAGATTTGAAAATTCTTGACGCGACAGCTAGAAAACCTTTATTCTATGACAGGACCGGAGGCTTCATATTATGCTAGTTCAAAGTTGATTCACTACCACAGAAGCTACATCAACAATAGGCTTATGATAAAAGACCTTAAAGTAGTATCAGAAGACCAAGCTGTGGCAGTCATAATATCCTCTAAATGAAAACCAAACCCAAATGACTTAGAAGCCATTGCGTCGCGCATAGAATGTGCCCCAAAAGTGCTAATTATACCAGCCTCTCCCAATAACCATCTGACCCACCTGGCCAAAGTGGCTGACGAAACTGGAGAAAACAGCTTTTGTAAGGAAATTAGTAATTGCCCTTGAGCACCTCCGCGAAATTCCCAAGTGCAATCCTCATAAGTCTTTAAACATTCTACAACACACAATTTGTGATGATGGGGAAAAGCTGGGTAACAAATACATTTAGTAGTAGACTTCATGCGTATGGAGATAGTAAAGGAGACTCTTGTAGGAGTAAATGCTATACCTGCTAAGTCCAGTCTTTTTACATCAGATACTCATCTGCATGATATAAGACATAGTAATACCGTAAGTTTGCCCGACAACTGTTTGCGAGATAGATCCTAATCACACAGCCAGTTTCTCCGAAACCTTAGGACAATGTCTACGTTCCATAACATTGTATATCAAGGTTGAGGGGGTTTAACCATTCTAATGCCCCACAAGAGCTTAGAAACCAGGGAATGTTTACCCGCCGGCTTACCCTCAATATGTGGATGTCCTGCAGAAATAGCAGACCTGAAATTATTAATGGTTCAATAAGCCAAACCCTGAGTTGCTAAATCTGACAAAAAATGTATGATTATTCTAATGTGGGCCCCAAAGGGCTCAATACTCCATACCAGCCCATCCATTGTCTCCAAGAAGCTTTGTATCTCTTATGGGTGGAAGGAGCCCAAGATTGGGATAAGAAGAACATAGCGTCACTCAAAACGCCCAGCATTTGCCAACGTCTCCTAAAAGTCTCCAGGCCATGAGGGACAAGCATTATTAGAGGATGATGAAGTTCCCCCGGATCCAGGTGTAAGGACGGAAAGGATGGGAGGAGGATCAATGATGCACATGATAGAGACATCGCCACTGGAAACCACGACTGAGTCTTCCAAAGAGGGATCACCAGAATAATCTCCGCCAATTGTCTCTTCACCTGAGAGAGTACTCTCTGAATCATAGAGAATGGAGGGAACGCATATAGGAGATCCCTGGACCAGTCTTGGAGAAAAGCATCTGACCCCAGGGCCAGAGGATCCGGTCTCCAACTGTAAAATCATGGGAGATGAGAGTTGAGTTGTGATGCAAAAAGGTCTATCGAGCACTCGCCCCACCGCATCGTCAGAGTGAGAAAAATCTACTGATGAAGTCTCCAGTCGCTGCCATCCCTCAAAAAGTGAGAATTCCAATCTGCTACCATATTGGAGCGTCCCGGAATGTATTCTGCCATCACTGAGATCTGGTGTTGAAGTAAAAAATGCCAAAAGTCCTTCGCAATATCCGCCAGGACTCGAGACCTGGTACCTCACTGCTGAGATGATGTCCATACGTAATAGTATTCAACAACTGGCCTTGGGAGGAGAGAAGGAGCGAATCGCAAAGGCTCCTGCCCAAAGCTCCAGGCAGTTGATGTGAAGGGTAAGCTCTTCCGAAGACCAACGGCCTCCTGTTTCCACCATCACGCAGTGGGGTCCCCAACCCCACTGACTGCTGTCTGGATCTGTTATTACCTCTGGAGAAGACAGAAATACCGCTTTGCCATTCTAGGCATCCGTGTGATTCAGCCACCAATGGATCACTGACCTGGCTTCGTCCGTCAGCGATATCTGTTCCAAATAGCATAACCCCTTGCAAAGATGAAGGATCTTCAACCATTGGAGGGCTCAGTAATGCAGAGGGCTTAGGAAAATCACTTGAAAAGAAGAGGGCAAGAGCCCCAAAAGGTGAGAAAGGGTTCTTAATGATATAATCAGAGAGGCAAGGGCTCTCCGTAATTCTTTCTTGATCAGAGATCGTTTCAGAAGAGGTAATCTTAGCTGCGCTTTGATGGAATCTACCAGAAAGCCTAAGAATTCTATACGTTGTGCAGGAACTGTGTTTGAATTCTCGAATTTATCAGAAAACCTAGCTCCTGAAAAAGCTGAATGGTCCACACCAGATGCTCTAAAACCAAAACTTTGGTCTGTTCTATAATCAGGATGTCGTCTAGGTAAATGATGAGGCGCATGTCTTGTTACTGAAGAAATTGCACTACTAGCCTCAGAAGTTTGGTGAAGCACCCTTGGACCGAAGTTAGACCGAACGGAAGGACTGAGAACTTGAAGAATAGATTTCACCAACAAAACTGGAGAAACGACGATGAGGTGCGAAGATTGGCACCGTTAAGTAGGCGTCTTTGAGATCTAGCCGAACAAGCCAATCTCTTTCTTGCAAAAGATCTCTTAACAGATGTATGCCTTCCATCTTGAAATGGCGGTATACTATACAAGAATTGGAAACCTTTAAGGTTAGGACTAGACGGAACCCCCTGCCTTTTTTCTGCACTAAAAAGATTGTGCTGACAAAACCTGTAGGGTGAGGAGTCGCTCTTATTATCGCTTATTTACGCAGAAGAGAAGCAATTTCATCTATGAAAGAGCTTTCTGCTTCGGAAAAATATAGAATTGGGCAAACAGTTGTTGCCTGGGAGTGGAGTAAAACTCCAGTTTGTACCCCTGAACCGTTTGAAGAACCCAAAGATCTGGAGCGATACATTCCCAAGCTTGAATATGCCATTTCAGTCTTACCCCCAGAACAACCTCAGAAAAGGGGATTATTCTCACCTGCTGTTGCCATGTCTGAGGTGTTGGCACCCCCTCTGCCACCACTCCTGTATGTGTGACCTCGGCCACTCCTGTCTCGCGAAGGATAGAATCCAGAGGTGGCGTGGTAGGAACCCTGACCTCTTTGGGGATAGTTTGCAGAGGCCTGATAGAAACCTTGGCTTGGCACTCGGCCTTGATAGCGTCCGGCCCTGTGAAAAAGGCCACCGCTGAACATCTTCTTCATTGAGGCCTGAAACGGTGGAAACATATTTCCCTAGGTCTTTGACAAATTTGTTGCTGAACAAAAGACCATTGGCCAGAGGTCCTGGCTCTGATGGGGCTATTTCGACTAGTTTAGGATCAATCCTCATTAGACAAGATTTACGTCGTTCCGTGGACATGTCATAATTGGAATGACCAAGTAGGCAAATAGCTCTTTGCACCCATTCCAACACTGCTTCAGGGTCTAGTGGTGTGTTGGCCTCTTTTGCTTGAACCGCCAATTCCCAAAAAATGTAAGTCCAATAGTTTGTCTTGACAACCTCTCCAGGCTCAATCCAGGCCTTTCTTCGGGTCTTTACCAAACCTTTTTAGGAAAGTGGGCATACTAAGGCCTATCTCTGGGGTATCTGCCACCTTGTCTAAGAGAGAGGGACGGGGGCACTCAGATTGCAAGGTATTACGGACATCTTTGTCGAAACCTTTACGCATTTGCTCTTGCACATAGTGCGCCACCTCCATAGAGGGTACCCATTCTGTGGATCTTGGGCGGATATTTTCAGGTTTGAAAAATAAATTCTTCTGAACCACTGTCTCCCTGGTGGTATGATGAGACTTGTGCTTTCGCTTAATCGGTTGTTTGGGTTCATCCAGTGCTCTGTCTAAATCAGAGGATTGGGAAGCAGAGGTTTGGGACACCTCTGTGCGTGGTGCTGAGGGGGTAGGAAATATTCTCTGAGATTGCAAGGAGTCCCCCCATGTCTGTATTCGTGGTCCTTAAGGGCCAAAGTGCCCATGTGCGCTAAAATTTCTGCTGAGGAAGCCGTCCCCATTGAGGCTCTCTGGGCAAGGGCCCTGTCAGAAGATTGGGTATCCTGAACCCGTGTCTCAGAGGGGATCCTCCCCATCAGCTCTCTTTGCCCAAACCTCACTAGGGGTTGAGTGAAAGGTTTTAAAGCTTTTATTAGAGCCTTCTTAACAGAGTCCTGTACATGATGACCCAAGGCCTGTACTAGTCTCTCCTCCATTTGATTTTCAAATGGAATCTCAGGTTCATCCTGATAAAATTCATCCTCTTCGGCGTAGTGTGCCATTGTAACGCAAGAGGAGATGGAGGAGTTCAAAGGGGTGGAATAGCACTTGCAGGATAAAGCAGGAGAAAACTCCTAATCACCAAAGAGAGCAAACTCTCAAATATGACCCAGATCAGAGTGGTGGGAGCACCTGCACACAAATTCCCCTAAGGCAGAGCCTTTTAATCTTTTATGCGCCCCGCCGGGCGTTCAGGGGGTTTATAACAGTGAGGGACACGACACGCTGAAGCGAAAACGAAGCTCTGAGTGAAAGGACCTTGGGATTCGTTTCGCACATGCGCGCGTGTAGAAATAGATAGAGGACTAGCCTTTCAGTCCAGCGTTCACCTGGCTTCAACAAAAGGCCAGTTATACTCTCAGAAAATGACAGAGCGCCCAGCGGGTGAGCTCCAAAAGAATAATACTAATGCTTAACAAACACGCGAACGCCGATCCAAGGAGAAACCTCCTGACAGAAAAGGTGTGTGAAGCATGTGGAAAGTGAATACAAGGAAGGAACGGAATCCTTAGCGAAGTGCCGTTCTAAACCCTGCTCCCACTCCACTGTCATACATGATAAATCAATAAAGACGCTTAAAATCCAGTGAAATGTTGGGCACTTATCTCCGGCTATGAGCAGCAAAGAAAAAGAAAAGACTAAAGAGGCAGAGACATTTATATGGAGAGCAAGCCTGGGATTGGGCATGTTATGGACTACTGGGAATGTTGGGATACGTAGTTTTTTTTAATGTTAACTCTGATTGGCTGCTGTGATTTTCTCAGTAAAGGAAGAGAAAGTATAATCTGAAGCCTCTGGTCCTGCCATAGAATCTGCTGCTAAATAGAGTATCCACTAGTAAAGCCAGCACCAAAGGTAAATAACTTTTTATCCAGAGCGGGCTCCATGGACATTCTCTACTCGCCTATAAAAACATATTTGGTGAAATGCCTGTGTACTTTTAACTTGCTTTCCCAAGCCACCTCTCTTTGGGCCATATGCATCAAGCTCCCGGTTTGCATCTCTTAAATAGCGAATTTTAAGAAATCGCTATTTTAGAAATGCAAAATGGGATGCATGAAAACTGCAAGTCGGTAATAGCGATTTCTTAAAATTTGCAAATGCAATTTGCGAGTTGCAAATACTGATTCACAAAAAATAGCGAATCGGTATTTGCAAATTGCAAAAAGAGTAAGCCGGAACAGCCTTATGACATCACAACCAGGTAGTGAGTCAGCCCATACTGTTACCAGAAGACACACCCACAGGAGCAGGCAGAGAGACACAGCCCAGCACCAGGGAGGCAGCCTTTTGAGCCTGCCAGGACCAAACAGCAACATGGCCACTGATGGGAATGTGAAGGTGAAAGGTGACAGGAAGCGCAAGCTCAAATTCAGTGAGCATGAATTGGAGGTGCTCACTGAGAAGGTGGTCAGGAACCATGACAAACATTTTGAGAAGAACTCACTCCAGGTACCTGAAAGTGAGAACAGGAAACTATGGTCAAACAACCAGACCAAAATATGCGCAGTGGGTGTTGTGCAGTGTTCCGTTGAGGAGATAGGCAAGTGATGGTACGACTTGTGTTCCTGTGCCAAAAAGAGGGTAGCCAGCAGGCTAAAGGAGGCAAGGAGCACCAGAGGAGGACCATCAACCCAGACACTGTCCACACCAATGGAGTCGACAATGCTTCCTGAAGCTGTCAGTGGTGTCACTGACATTGACACCTCAGGCACACCCAGCACCAGCAAAGGTAAGGGCAGTTATGATGTGTCTCCCCATATGAGCATGTACAGTCCCTTAGAAAATAGCTATTGGCACTATGCAGTGTTTTAAGTAGTCCACGCCACATCTTACATACAACACAACAATGCCTTATGGGAGTGGTAGTCCTCACCCCTAAAGTGCAAATACCACCTAAATAGCAAGATACTGTCAAGCCAAATAGAGAAACAACACAAAAGAATCTTAGTGATACTATGCCAGTATACATTTAATACTATTATGCAACTATTTGTGTAATAATCAAAATGGCATGCTGCACATTGTCGTTGTAGATGTTCTGGGCCCTGACGCAGCAGAAGGTGGAAATGTGGGGGATAGCGAAACACAGCTACAGTCTGGCTCAAACACCAGTGAGTCCTTCATTAATGCACCAACTAGACGCAGGGCAAGAGTGCCTCCTCTCCCAGAGTATAACCTGGGCTTAGATGAAATGCCGGATGAAGAACCCACACCACACCCAGAGGCTAGAATCACAGTAAGACAGCAGTCTCTGCCCCAGCGTCAGTCCACTCCCCTCAGGAGGCGTCATGAAGCAGGCAGACAGTGGACTGAGGAACGTGAGTGTCCATCACTCATTGGCGGCCTTGAAGCTTCCATGCTGAAAGTGCAGCGCCTACAATGTAAACACATTAGGTCACTGCACAGGCAGTTGGTGTCAATCGATCATAACATGGGCGCAATGCACAGGCAGTTTGAGTCTCACAATGGCACCATAAGAGGAATGCACAAGAAGTTAGAGTCTCTTAATGAAAACATGTGCAAGCTGCATGAGTGACGGCAAACAGCAGCAGAAAACACAAAGGAGATTACAAATGCCATAAGGGACCTCTGCACTGTGATTCAGCAGGAGCGTGTCAGCCACCGTAGGCTCCATCACCAATTGTATGGGTTCTGCAGATCTGTCAATCGGCTCTCTACCTAAACTACCTTGATATCACGATGTGCTGTGGGCATACAAGTGGAGATGGCTCATTGCATTTGGGACGTTGCCCAAGGATTGGTGCAAATAATCAATGTTTTGGAGACAATGCAGACAGCACGGAGTGCCACAAACAGCGAACTATGTGGTGGGGATAAGGAGGAGCTCTCTAGCCTCAGCAGTCTCACAGCCCCTGTGATGGATCATAGGCGTCGCAGTACCAAACACAGTACTGTCTTTGAACCCGCTACAAGAGGTGCCACCAAGGCCACTGAGCACTCAAGTGGAGTGCGTGGACGTAGGAAGTAATGATGAGGGGTACAAAGGACTAGCTTAACATGTAGCAAAACAGTTATACTATGCTGCTAATAGTGTGACACTGTTACTCGCAGCAGTTTGCTACCTACAGCAATATATATAATAGATGTGGCATTGTCATTACTTACATCAGAAATAGTTGCGCCTGGTGTCAGCACGTCTTTGTCTGCCCTCTGCTGCACTCCTTCTGTCTACTGGGTGAAGCGGTGGCAAGGGATCACCATCCTCATCTGAGTCCGGCTCAGTGGGTTTCACAGGTATGCCCCTCGTTGTAGCAATGTTGTGCATCATAGCACATGTAGCCACGATTTTGCAAGTTGTTTCAGGGCTGTATTGTAGTACACCACCACTCTAGTGTATGCATCTGAAGCGGCTCTTCAGCAGGCCAAATGTCCTCTCCACAACGCTGGGGGTTGTCCCGTGAGCAGCATTATACCTCTCATCCAGCTGGCATTGCAGGATTCAGATAGGGCATCAGTATGAATGACCACACGGCATAGGCACTGTCTCCTGGAATGACAGGAGAGTAACATGAGTACTTGTTGTACATTACATCACATTTACATCAATGCGACATTGTCAACTATTACATTACCCAGTAGAAATCCTTTGCCAACCTCCCCAGCTAGTAGTCTTGTGTAAATTCCACTGTGTCGAAAGATGTAGGAGTCATGTGTTCTACCTGGATATCTGGCCACAAGATCGGTTATAGTGATGGAGGCATTGCTAATTACTTGTATGTTCATGGAATGTGAATTTTTATGGTTCCAATAAACATACTCTGTGGCCGATGGTGGACAGATACAAGTGTCCCATCGATGGCACCTATTAAATGTTGAAAATCGGGCAATCTGGTAGAAATCAAATTTTGTCTGTAGTAATTCCTGTGGGGTGTTAGGGAATCTTATGTGCTGTTGAATTTTGCTCAGCGTGGCATTGAGCAATGCATTGAAAAATCGTGAGAGAGCACTCTGTAAGACCCCTCCAGCTGCTGCTTGATAGCTCCCAGAGGCTAATAGGTGCAGGGAGCATAATACCTGCACATGAGTGGGTATCCTATTGGTCCTGTGTGTGTTGCGCTGCAGTATGGGTTGTAGATCAGCTATCTGGCTAAGCTTAACCTGTACTTATCATGTATCTCCTCCTCTGTCTCGTCAAAAAGGGTAATGCACACTCTAAAAATGCACTCCTGTCTCCTCCTCCCTCTCCTCAAACCTGCCAGGATCCTCATCCTCCTTGCCATCACCTAGAGTGCAGCCATTATGAAAGAGGTTGAGTCATCCTGGGCCTCTTTATATAGGTTGCACCTGGTTACCACCTGATTTTACATTGTGGTAAATTGCAGGAGCAAAGGCCATTCTACGAATATTGGCTATGTGCGAACTGTTGCTGCATTGCATTGTGAGACGGAATTTGCGAATTGCAATCTGCGTATCGCAAATAGCAACATGATTTTGCGGATCACAATCTGCGATTTGCAAATCCAGGTCGCAATTTGCGATACGCAGTTTGCGATGCGCAAAATCATGTCGCTATTTGCGAAATGCATAATGCGACCCGCAAATTCATGTCGCAGTGCAAGGAATTGCTATTTTAGCGATTCCTTATATTAGGCATTTTTGCATTCACACCATTTGCGAATGCAAAAAAGTTTGATACATCTGCCCCTTAATTTCCAAAAGACAGAAGCACTGCTGAACGGCACGTTCAATTCCTTAAACAAAACTCTTGGATCTGATAGCCACCTTATGTAAAGCGCATCCTAGCCGGATCTGTTAACCCTCATGAGATATTTATTGACATGAAGTGCAATAATTAATTATTCATTCCAGCAGGAGGATGGTGTAATATCCACTTTGGGGCAGCCAGCAGCACTAACCAATAATTAAAACTTGCATTCCAGAAGAACCAAATTAGCTATCATCACTTCAGTAACTTCATACTGTCAGGTTATTGGAGCTGAAATAGCATATAATGGCAAAAGGAAATCACCCTTAGCTGTGAGTGAAATTCACAGTTTGTCCCGTAGGGTTTCATCCGCAAAAAAGAATCAAGCTGCGAAGGTGGAACGTAAGTGGGAAATGCGAAGGACTAGCCAACTACCCTCGCAGTATATCCTGTTCCTATGAAAAGGTGGTGTGTGTGTGGGGGGGGGGCTCCAGGGGGCATATTTAAGAATATGACAACATTGTCTCTGATTATTGAAAAATACTACTAGACATTGACAGCTCTTAAAATACTTCTTATTTATTTAAAAAAAAGCTATAAATCAATTGTCAAAGACCTGTTGTCTACAAGAATTATACGTGGAACGGGCTTTGGGTCAGCCCTGTGCTCGTGATGGAATGGGATGACTTTCTAGCCCGGTTCAGTTTTCTCACTCTTTACTCTGGACTTTATACCCTGTTCCTCTGCTTTCCCTTTCTGTGGGGCATTCTTCTTGACATCATTTTTTTGCTTAGATGAGTTGTATTCCTCCACTGCTAACTTGAGATAAAAAAAAATTTGCACGGCAGGCAATTGCACTTGTTTGCCGTCCCTATTGTATTTTTTATTACCTTATTATTTTCTTTTTTGCGAAGGTCTGACAGCTGCATACTGCTAGTGGCACATGGACTTTTGTCCATTTGATCGCATTTACCTGTCTTTTCCTAATAAACTCCCCTCCCCCACCGCTTTTTTAGGGACGAGCACGTAAGCGCTTTAGAGCCTGTTGTAATCTCTCTGTGGGCTTTTAACCACACCCACTCTTGCTATTCATTCTTTGCTATACTTGTCCTCAGTGCTTAATTTTTATTGGTGCATTTTGTGAAATGTCCCTCCTTTGTGTGCTGAGTTCCCTACCCTGGCGTATTAACTATGTGAACATTCCTGAACATTTCTGTCGGCCATCAAACTACGTCACGTTTCCTCCTGTCACAGCGTGTGATGGCCCCTCATCCGGTTTCGGTTTGCGTTCCATCCCAGCCGCTATCCTTTCTAGATATTCAGGCAGGAACCTAATAATTCTCACGCTCATGGTGGTGGTGGTGCTTTGAATCGGCTTGTTTTGTCTTGCAACTGATTTTTTTTTTAGCTGAAGTCATTAAGCACGTCATAGTGTGGAGCGCACATGGACAGTTAGTCCGAGGCAGATCTTTGCCAGCCCTGTAATGTCGGCAGCCCTTCACTGAGGGAGAAGAGCCGAGGCTACCTGCATTCACGCTCAAATAATAGGTGTTTACATGCGCAGGAGTTGAAAAACTCTTTCCTCCTACCATAATTGCGTTTCCCACGACGTAATGAAACACTCTGAAGAAGCAGATACTAATCAATTATTTTGACTTTTTTTCCTTTGGTACTTTCCTGCATACAGTGTTGGTTGTAAGTGTTGCACGTGGCCCTTTTTGCAGGGTCATCCCCAATCTTTTTGCTGGCTTCCTCCTAATTTTTCTGACCAGTTGTTATTGGCTTTAGGACTTTGGGTACTTAACCACTGCTAAACAGTGCTAAAGTGCATATGCTGTCTGTGTAAATTGTATTGTTGATTGGTTTATCCATAATTGGCATATTTGATTTACTGGTAAGTCCCTGGTAAAGTGCACCAGAGGTGCCAAGGGCCTGTAAATCAAATGCTATTAGTGGGCCTGCAGCACTGGTTGTGCCACCCACATTAGTAGCCCTGTAAACATGGCTCAGACCTGCCACTGCAGTGTCTGTCTGTGAAGTTTTAAACTGCCAATTCGACTTGGCAAGTGTACCCACTTTCCAGGCCTAAACCTTCCTTTATACTACATGTCAGGCACCTCTAAGGTAGGCCCTAGGGAGCCCCAGGGGCAGGGTGTAGTGTATGTTTAATATAGGATATATACTAGTGTGTTTTATATGTCCTAACAGTGAAATACTACCAAATTCGGTTTTCACTGTGCAAGGCCTATCTCTCTTATAGGTTAACATGGAAGCTGCCTTTGAATATCCTTAAAGCGCAGATTCCCTTTGAGAGCAGACAAAAATGTGGAGTTTAGGGTCTCTGAACTCACAATTTAAATATACATATTTTAGTGAAGTTGGTTTTTAAATTGTCTTTTTGAAAATGCCACTCTTAGAAAGTAGGCATTTTCTTGCTTAAACCATTTTGTGACTCTGCCTGTTTGTGGATTGTCTGTCTGGGTCAGTTTGACAGTTGGACTGCTTTGCACCTCTCTAGACAGTGAGACAAAAGGGAGCAGGGGTGTAGCCTGCATATCATGATGAGCCATCTTAGCTAGAGGGGAGGTAGGAGTGGTCATTCACAACTGAAAGGACTGTGCCTGCCCTCACACAATGGAGTCTCCGACCCCCTGGTGTGCGTATGGGGCCTGGCCTGGAAAAGGAAGGATCTTGCAAACACTTGAGACTTTTCTTTGAAGTTTGCCAACTTCAAAGGCAGAACAGGGTATAAGAAGAAGACCTAAAACCCCAGACTTTTAGAATCTTTCTAGAATCAAGAGGAACCTCTGCCAAGGAGAAGAGCTGAAGAGCTGGACATCGTCACTGAGCTGCTGCCTGCACCGTAATGTCTGGGCACCGCACGTCACATCGTCCCGCTTCGCACTGCAGCCCCAACGCTATCCATGTCAGTGCTCCTGACTTCACCAGACTGGAGTTCGATCTGCACTTGTGTGACTTCAAGGGCCAGACAACTCCCGCACCGACTCCGGAACCGACGCTGAGACGCCAGCGACGCCGCAGTCCGGAGCTCACTGTGAGGATCACGACGCCCTCCAATTCCAAAGGTACTGTTCTGTGGGTCTTCCTGACACCGTAGCTGGCCCGCAACGCAGCGGCTGGCCTGAACTCTTGTTTTTTTTAATCACAATGCCGTGATAGCCCCAGGTGGAGCTATCGACTTTGAGGAACTGTATTCTTGAGTAAATCTTGCGAAATTGATATCTTTAACACTGTATGTTGGATTTTTATCGTTTTGGTCTTGTTTTTCACAGATAAATATTGGCTACTTTTCTAAAACGGGTGTGGTGCCCTTTTGTAGTGTTTTCACTTATTACTGTGTGTTATGTGCAAATGCTTTACACATTGCTTCTGAGATAAGCCTGACTGCTCGTGCCGAGATACCAAAGGGGTGAGCAGAGGTTAAATGAGTGGGTATCTCCCTTATCCTGCCTAGAGTGAGGGTCCCTACTTGGACAGGGGGGCAAACCGACTGCCAACTAGAGACCTTATTTCTAACACTAAGTAAACATTGTATGTTTACAAGCTATATAAAGTGTTCTGAATTCGAACAGCATGTAGCCCATGTCATACTAAACAGACATAAATAAGATTTTATCGCAGCTTATAGGCATCTTTCCAACTTTCCATTCCTTTATGGTTCACAAGAAACGATTTGCCCAAGATCACAAAACGAGACAAAGCACAAACAGGTTGCTGGAGACTCTAACATCCTGCTCCTGAAGTGAAGTATCTTAATGGCCGGAGCTCACCTTGCCCCCAACACAGGCTACAGCTTAGAACAAGAAGTGCAGACACCTCAGGCATACCAGTTTCTAATAGCATAATTTAGTGCTTTTAGGTTCATTAATACACAGTGTAGGAGTACAGCTCATTCACTATTGAGGCGTATCCAGCGCCGCACTTTCCACTCCCACCACAGCACCTCCAGGGCTCGCTAGGCACCATCTGCGCTAAGCTGGAGATCGCAGTGTGTGCTAACAGCCGACAGGCAGGTGGCACTGCACCAAAAATGTTGCCAGCCACATGTCTGAGTCAGACATTAAGGCATCACGAGGGAACTTCCAGCAATGAGTAACAGCTGGATGTAAACCAAAAGTGTCTCAACTTCAGCAAATGCTCAAGTGCAATTTTCAAGTCGCAAGCTCTTTCCACAATCTGGTGGGGCATCTCAGCCTTTTCAGTGCTAAGGTCGATAACACGATTATTATGTAATTAAACAGCGCGATCTACCGAAATGAAATGCATTATTTATTTCAATCGTGGCTGCCACGCTAGAGTCGATTTATAGACTGTTTCTTGTTTTTATTATTTTACAGGGGTGAGGCGTTGGTCTTGGGCGGGCAGAGCTGACCTTTGTTTTTTGACCCCCATGCATGAAATTAAGGAGTCAAGGGAATGGCGAGTTCAAAGATTTTTTTTTTACAAAGCTCGCATGTAAAGGCTGTCAGTCCACAATACTTTTCCAAGCAGATGGGAGGGAAGCTGTTTTTCTTTCTGGTTTTTTTCGTTCTAGGAAATGAGGGAGCAGAGGGGTTGTCGGCTACCAAAATTGTTTGCTTACGGTGTCGTCCCTGTGCATGTTGTCTTATCCTGCACATAGCGATTCATTAAAAGGGATTAGCCCTGGCCTGCCTTTGATGTTAAAGCATATTCTCCCTGCCCCCAGCAGTCCATCGAAAGTGCCCCCCTCTCTTTGCTTGAAAACAAAGAAACACAGCTCCAACGTGAATAGCAAAAGAACTGTGACTTCAGCGGTGAATCCTTGCTCCAGCCAATTAAGGAATTGCAAGATTTGAAAAAACTTACAAGGGTCTAAGAAGTGGCACCTTGAAGGGGACCTCAAGTGGTGCTCTACAAATCAAAATACTAATACCCAGATTTATACTTTTTCACGCAAAACTGCGCTAACGCAGGTTTACGTGAAAAAGTATACTGGCGGCTAGCGCCATTCAAAGACGCCAGCCGGGCGTCATGTTTATGGAATGACGGTAGCTGGCAGTAAGGCCAGGCTAGCGTCATGAAAAAGGATGCTATACAGGTAGGGGAGGCTGTGGTATATAATCAATTGTAAAGTCAATGTAGATTGTTCTCTTTGCTCTGCTCTCAGGCTGATGTCATAGTCTGACATCATGTAGAATATGGAATATTAGAGAGGTTGAGGAGAGCAGAGCTGAGAGGAGAAGACAGTAGTTGGCTGTGGATGGGATGCTCCAATAAAGGACCAGATTTCATACTATTTTGATCCACGTTTCATCTTTCTAACACTGGCGACGAGGATGGGATCCTGTGGAGCATCTTAACACTATTCGTCAGGCTACTTCGTGCTGATTGGTGTCATATTTTTATTTTTTTTCTTCGCTCTGACTTGTGTCATTTTTGCGTGAAAATTTTAAGGAGTTAATTTTACTTCACCTTAAAACAGCTGTGTTTTTTTTTTAACATCAGTTTTTTTATTTTTTTCCTTCTCACACGCTGTGCTGGAAACTTTTTACACGTTTAATTTAATTATTTGAACGTGTGAACTATTTGTTTCATCTGAAATCATGCTCAGGAGAGCGTGAAAGTATAGTGGTGTGCCTTTCAGGAGATCGTGTTATCCTGTACATTTAAATCTTGCAGGTTAACGCTGCTCAGGAGAGCGCAAGCAAGATTTCAGCTTTCTCGGCTTTAATTTTGATTTTATTCACACTCAGTAGAGCGTGAAAGAGTTACTCGCTGCTCAGGAGAGCGCGAGCAAGATTTCAGTTTTCTCTGCGTTAATTTCAATTCTATTCACACTCAGTAGAGCGTGAAAGAGTTATTGATTTTTTTTTTTGTTTTTTTGCCGAGACTGAGCTCGGGAAGGCAGTTTCTTTGTTCGAGGAAGTGTTTATTTATGGCTGCGCACAGCTGAGCGCGAGCAGGATTCGTTGGGCAACGGCTTTAACTTTGATTCTATTCACGCTCAGGACAGCGTGATAGAGTTATTATCTTCATTCCTAAGCTCAGGAGAGCGTAATATGCTAAACATTCATTTGAAGAAAAGAGAAATGCAAGCGGTGAGCAGAGGGAACATTTGTTTATTTACAATTTAATTGTGTTCTGGAGAGCGCGAGCAGGACTTTTTCTTTAAACGGCTTTCACTTTGTTTTCATTCATGCTCAGGAGAGCGTGAAAGAACTATTGATTTTGTCTTTTCCTTTCAAGTGTTAAGGGCAAATTGTACTGAACCGTTTATTTTTGGTTTGATTGTGTTCAGCTGAGCGCGAGCAGGATTCCATGGAGAACTGCGTGTGTTGAGCTTCGGAAAGCGCGAGGAGAACGGCGTTTCAGCTGAGAATGACTATTTTATTCGTACGTATTTGATTTTTTTTTTACAGCATGCCATTTGAGAGTAGGATATTTAATTTTGCTGAATAGTACAAAAGACAACTCACCTGACATTTCTTTTCATGTTTCCGGATGAGAACTAAGTTCATTTAGTAGCAAGGGCTATTTTCCTTAGAAAAATTACTAATTGTTGTTAGTTATAAAACAAAATTGTTTCTCCTACAAGTTTCACATATTTTACATTGTACTGTTATTATTATTTTTTTTCCTCTTTTTCTTCTACTATAGTTTTATTGCACTTTTGTTCTTCATTTGGGGTTTTAGTGTTGGCAATATGCAAAGTGTTACACCGCCACCTTTCTTTTTGACAACACCTGGTGAACCTTTGATAAAATGGTCGAAATGGAAGAAGACTTTTTTGCACTATGCCAGGGTTTGTGGTTCAAATTTAACAAATGAGCGTAGAACTGCACTACTCATGCACTGTCTTGGGTGTGAGGGCCAATAAATATTTGAGAGTCTCCCGGATCCGGGTGAGGAAGCTACAGATCTCAATGAATTTGAACTCTGTCTTAAAAAACTTGATTTACATTATTTACCCAAAGTGAGCACTATATTGGAACGATATCATTTTGGGATGAGGGAACAGAGGCAGGGGGAGAGTATAGAAGAATATATCACAGCACTTAGAAAACTTGCGTCAACTTGTAAATTTGGCAGTACAGTTGAAGAAAGAATAAGAGATCAGTTCATGTTGAGATGTATGAGTGATCAAATTAGGCAAGAATTATGGAGTAAAGATGACCCCACATTGCATGAGGTAATCATTTTGGCCAAAGGGGTTGAACATACACTGGCTTGTGTTGAAGAGTTGGAAAAACAAAGGAAGGTGGAAGTAAACAAGATTGTAATGAAAGGAGAATCTTCTAAGTGTGATATATCTCAGCGTGAAAATGGGAATATTGATCAAATTGGAGAAAACAGGTATAAGAATGCCAGATGTTTTCGTTGTGGGAATTTGGGACACTATGCTACTTACAAAAAATGTCCTGCTGTGAACTCCACCTGTAGATCCTGCAATAAGAAGGGGCATTTTGCTAAGTGTTGTAAATCCGCAAAAAAACAAATACCTGTGAAAACTGTTGAGGACTGTATTTTGTCTGTTTCTCTGGCTACTGGAAAAAAAAACATCCTAAGGATTTTGTATCTATTTTAGGAAAATCAACTGAGATGTTATTTGACTCAGGGGCATGGTTGACCCTGATTTCTAATGAGTTCTTTGATCAAAATTTTAGTCACAAGGTTAATTTGAAAAGTCTTGATCTGGTTCCTGGAGGGTATGGTGGTCAGGTCATAGATTTGAGGGGATATTTTGAAGCGGAGATTATCTACAAGTCCAACACAATTTTTGGAAAAATGTATGTTCCAGTCAAGGGGGGTAGTGTATTGAGTTGGCCTCATCAGATTGGTTTGAAAGTTATTTTGGATCCTAATTCTCCTTCTCCAGTGATGGTCAAAGATGAATATGTAAAGGCTCTTCGTCAGGTATGTGAAATAAGTACAGGACAGGAGGAGTCTTTCCAAGAATTTGTTGATGAATTTAAAGATGTGTTCAGTTCGAAGTTGGGTTGTTTGAAGAGTTATGTTCATCAAATAAAATTAAGGAAAGGATCAATTCCTGTTATAGCTAAGGTGCGACCTATTCCTATCTCGTTGAAGGATGATGTGGAAAAGGAAATTAAGAGACTGTGTGATGAAGGTATCATTGAACCTGTGGAGTCATCGGAGTGGATTTCGCCCATTGTAGTAGCAAGAAAACAATCTGGTGAGCTGAGGTTTTGTGTGGATTTGAGGAATCTCAATAAATGTGTCATCAGTGATCAATTTCCATTACCCAACATCACTGAAATGGTCACTTTACTATCTGGGTCTAGATTTTATACGAAATTTGATTTGACCTCAGCCTATCACCAAGTGGTGTTACATCCTGATTCACGTGATCTTACTACATTTATCACTCCTTTTGGCACATACAGATTTTTAAGAATGCCTTTCGGATTAGTCTCTGCAGCTGCGGTTTTCCAAAGGTTGATGTATATTCTGTTTGGTTCCATGGCGGGTGTCAAGTGTTTTCAGGATGACATTCTGGTATATGGAAGTACAATGATTGAGCATGATGAGAGGGTTAGGAAAGTTCTTACTATCCTTAGAGATCATGGTCTCACACTCAAATTGAAAAAGTGTCATTTCAAGGAAATTGAGGTGGATTATTTGGGTCACAAGATTTCTGCAACAGGTCTGCATCCTAAGAAGGAGTTAGTGGATAATATCTTGCATCTCCGTGCACCTGCGAAAAAAGATGAGTTGATGTCCTTTTTAGGAATGGTTGAGTTTCATGCTAAGTTTCTACCGGATCTTGCTTCAAAAACTGTGTGCATGCGTCAGCTTCTAAAAAAAAATGTTGAATTTGCTTGGGATGATGCGTGTTCAGAGGAGTTTAAGAACATCAAGAGTATTTTGTCTTCTTTAGGGTGTTTAGAATCATTTGACCCCAAGAAGAAAAGTGTAATCATGACAGATGCGAGTGAAAAAGGTTTAGGAGCTGTATTGTTACAAGAGAATGAGGATTTGATTCGCAAACCAATAGTGTTTTGCTCTAGAACGTTACGTGGACCAGAGTTCAACTACTCAACAATTGAAAAAGAGGCTTTCTGTGTACATTGGGCAGTTAACAAACTTAGGAATTTTGTGTGGGGGAGAAAATTTGAAGTTTTTACTGACCACAAACCTTTAGTTGAGATATTCATAAGGAAAGGGTTAGATTTTATTTCTGGAAGAGTGAGTAAATGGGTGATTAGTTTACAAGAGTATGATTACACTGTGCATTATGTTCCCGGTTCGTATAATAGAGTTGCGGATTGTCTTTCCAGATTGAGTTCTAATGCGGAAGAGAGTTCGACTGAGTATGGTTTAAGGGATGTTTCGTGTGCAGTGTGACAGGTGGTATTGTAGAACAGAAAGAATGGGAGAAAGCGGTTGCAGAGGATGAGGTTTTGCAACGAGTGTGTGAAAAGATCAGAGGTGGTTGGACACATGATGTAAAAAAGGATGTAGAATTGTGTGGCTATTGGAAGGTAAAGGATGAACTATCTATTCAGGATGGTTTGTTGTTACGAGGTCTGAGACTAGTGGTTCCTGTAGTTTTGAGGGATAGAATTGTTAGTCTTGGGCATGCTGGTCATCAAGGTATGAGCAGAACAAAGGCTAGAATTCGTCTGGACTATTGGTGGCCGGGAATGGATTTGAGAGTGGAGAGGGTAGTGAGAGAATGTATTGAATGTTGCAATAGTGACAAAGGGCCATATTTATACTTTTTGACGCAAAACTGCGCTAACGCAGTTTTGCGTAAAAATTTTTAGCGCCGTCTAACGCCATTCTGAAGTGCCATGCGGGCGCCGTATTTATTGAATGGCGTTAGCCGGCGTTAGCCGACCGGCGCTGCCTGGTGTGCGTGAAAAAAAACGACGTACACCAGGCAGCGCCGGCGTAGGGAAAAATGGCGTTTGGGCATCCAAAAATGGGGCAAGTCAGGCTGAGGCAAAAAAATCGCCTTAACCCGATTTGCGCCATTTTTTCAGACGCCCAACCCCCATTAACATGACTCCTGTCTAAGCAAAGACAGGAGTCATGCCCCCTTGCCCAATGGCCATGCCCAGGGGACTTATGTCCCCGGGGCATGGTCATTGGGCATAGTGGCATGTGGGGGGCACAATTCAGGCCGCCCTATGCCACAAAAAAAAAAAATACTTACCTGAACTTACCTTAATGTCCCTGGGGTGGGTCCCTCCATCCTTGGGTGTCCTCCTGGGGTGTGCAAGGGTGGCAGGGGGTGTCCCTGGGGGCAGGGGGGGCACCTCTGGGCTCATTCTGAGCCCACAGGTCCCTTAACACCTGCCCTGACCCAGGCGTTAAAATCCGGCGCATATGCGGGGTTTTTTGCCCCGCCCACTCCCGGGCGTCATTTTTGCCCGGGAGTATAAATACCACGCACATGCCTGGGAGTAATTTTTTTAGACGGGAACGCCTACCTTGCATATCATTAACGCAAGGAAGGTGTTCACGCAAAAAAATGACGCTAACTCCATGAACTTTGGCGCTAGACGCGTCTAACGCCAAAGTATAAATATGGAGTTAGTTTTGCGTTGAATTTGCGTCGAAAAAAACGACGCAAATTCGGCGCAAACGGAGTATAAATATGCCCCAAAGTTTATAAAACAAGAGTACCTCCAATGTGTGAAAGAGACATGCCACTAAAACCATGGCAAGAAATTGCGGTGGACATTGTGGGTCCGTTACATGGTAGGGGTGGTGTCACTTATTTGTTAGTGCTTATTGATCATTTTTCTAGATGGGCTGAGATTGCTATATGTCACAGTACAGAAACCAAGAGAATAATTGAGTTTTTCAATGACATTTTTGGACGTGAGGGTTTTCCTGATACTCTTGTCACGGATAACGGACCGCAGTTTGTCTCAAGAGAAATGAGTGAGTTTCTTGAGAAGTCTGGTATAAGGCACAAAAGATGTTCTCTTTACCATCCTGAAGGTAATGGAATAATTGAAAGATTTAACAGGTGCGTGAAAGAATGTATACAACTAGAGAATGCTTCAAATAGAGACTGGAAGGAAGGTTTAAAAGGATTTCTATATGCTTATAGGATGACTCCTCATTCTACAACGGAAAGGTTCCTTTCGAACTTTTCAGAGGTCGGAAGGCTAACACATCACTTGCACCTGCGTGGGTGCGTTGGAGGAAGGAAGTAATGGATCAAAACATAATGGAAGAGAAGAATGTGCATGAGAGTGTAAATGTACAAAAAAGGAAATTGTATTATGACCACAAGAAGGGAGTGTGTGAGCTTGACATAAAGATTGGAGATCAGGTATTGATCAAAAAACCGACATTGAGTAAAGGCAAGAGTAAATTCCAAGGACCTTTTGAAGTCATTAAACTGTTCAGAAATGCCGTGAAGATAAATGATGGTAGAATATGGAATCTTAGTAGAATTGTAAAATTCATTGGTAATTGTTAAGGTTGGTGTTTTAATGCATTGTATTTGGTTATCTATTCTATTGTATTTTCTTTCAAACTTTGTATATAGTTGTCTGGAGCATTTTTATTTTAGGAGGGAGGTGTATGGTATATAATCAATTGTAAAGTCAATGTAGATTGTTCTCTTTGCTCTGCTCTCAGGCTGATGTCATAGTCTGACATCATGTAGAATATGGAATGTTAGAGAGGTTGAGGAGAGCAGAGCTGAGAGGAGAAGACGGTAGTTGGCTGTGGATGGGATGCTCCAATAAAGGACCAGATTTCATACTATTTTGATCCACGTTTCATCTTTCTAACAGAGGCGTAGGGGGAACAGGAAGTTGTGCATTAAAGGATGATGTTAGTATGTTCAGAGGCATTAAAATGCCTCTAACCAGACTTGCGTCATTTTTTGACATAAAACCCCCATGCACATGACTCCTGTCTTAGTAAAGACATGAGTCATGCCCACCACCCCAATGGCCATGCCCAGGGGACACATGTCCCCTGGGCATGGCCATTGTGCCATTGTGCCCAGTGCCATGCAGGAGTGCCCAAGTTAGTACCCCCCCCATGGCACTTTTGAAAACTATATAAAATACTTACCTGTACTTACCTTACTTAACTGGGATGGGGTCCCCCCATCCTGTGGTGTCTGTCTGGTGTGGGCGGGGTTGTCACTGGGGCTAGTGAAGGGCACCTGTGGGCCCATTCCATGGTCTCTGACCATGGAAATGGGCCCACAGGTCCCCTAACGCCTGCCCTGACCCAGGCGTTAATTAATGGTGCTAAGCAAGCTAAGGCCATATCGTCACTTTTAGCACAGAAACGCCTACTTTGCATCTCATTGACCCATGGTAGTTTCCCGCAAGCAAAAATAACGCCAACTCCAAAACTTTGGCGCTAGATGGGTCTAGTGCCAAGTAGAAATATGGAGTTAGGTTTGCACCGACTCTGCACAAAGCAAGTATAAATGTGGGCCTAAATGACCACAAGCCCTTGCAGTGCTTGTCCAAAAAAGAGTCACAATTTCTGGATATTTTGTCAGATCACTTCACACTTGTAATATGAAGTATTATGTTCATGTTCCCGATGTCTTGGCATTATGTGTGTATTCCTGATGATAGTTTTTGTAAAAACCACATTGAACTAGGCTTTGGGGAGTTGTACAACTAGCCTCTGCAGTATACGCAGTACAAACAATTTGTGATCTTGATAGGGCGTGGTGTTGAGTTTAATTGTCTAATGTGTAATCATTTTAAGATAGACATACATTTTACAGGCAAAACTGCTCAGTGGGTTGGTGCACCCACTCAACAGCCCAGATGTCTGTGCAACCTGAATCCTCTGAGGGTGGTAAAACTCAATTAATTTGGAATGTAAGGGTGGCGTGGCCAAGCACGATGGCCGGCGGGATGTGCCTTGGGTGCCTGCGACATTAGGTGCCACCCCCTTGGCAAGGGAAGGTGCCCTGGTTATAGCAGCACGCTATAACCCCTTTTTGGGGTTCCGGACCTCGGATTTGATACCGCACAGGGGGACCCGTCTCGGGCCGCGAGGAGTGTAGCCGGGCAGCAAATGGGGAAGGCAGTGGTTCAGCCGCCCCCGGACTTTCTGCCCCTTTTTTGGCCATGTGCTGGTGGCCGGACGGCCCCTGGAGGTGCAGCTGTGGGCCTGCTGGCTGTTTGGTGTGCGTGGCTCTACCGCTTGGCCCTGCGTGGCCGCGGAGCTCAGAGCAACCCACTGCACACTTAAGGAGGGTCCCGGCTCATGCGGTCGCACGCCAGCGGGCGGCCTGGACTGGACCGGGGACTGGTGCAGAGAAGCAGTGAAGAGAAGGGGCCCAGACAAAAGGCAGAGTACCAGTCAAGTGGGGGCTGTGGAGTAGTGGTCGGAGAGCAGACAAGTGGATTGAGATGCAGCCCAGAGGGGGAAGGCTGAGGCTCCTCACTTGGAGAGCTGGCCTAGTGGCGCATGATTTATGGCCTAGTCGCGGGCCCATTGAGTGAAGGAGTATTGGGCTTGCTGCGTGGAGCTTTTTAAGAGCGTCCAGATCACCTGAGTCTGGGGCTGACTGCAAGGAGGCGGGGACATAACGGTGTCCCGTGGCTGTGGGTGTTACGGAGCCAGACGACCAATTTTAACTGCCCGAGGGGTACTGCAGCTTCCAGTTACTTTTATTCCCCTTCTGGGTCACTCGAGGCGGTGAAACCTCTGGGTTTCTGGCTGGCAGTGAGATGGGGAGACACCCACAAATGGCCACGTCGCAGGGGAACACTATGGAACAGTACACCACGCTGGTGCCTCTGTCACTGCGCCAGACTCAATTAAGGGGGCCCAGAGATGTTCTGACCTGATGGCTCCTCCAAAGTCACCAGCGGGGAGAGCCAGATGGAGGGCACCGAGGAACAGGGTGTAGATACTGATAATAGAATTGAGATTCAACAGGATGGTACAGTGTCGGTGGTGACTCCTGGACTGGCTGATGGATCAAGAAGGGGACCTAGATCAGGATTCGGAGAGGATCCCTGCGGATACTTAACATTGTTGCTCTTATTTGAAAGCTGTTGCTGCTCCCTCATTTTTGGGGGGCCTGTGTCTGTGCGGGAGGCCCCTGTGCTGCATGGTGAGGGTTCTGGGATGAAGGTTATGATTCCGATGGGGCACTATTTGAATTTTAATTTGTATTGTACAAGAGGGTGGGGGGCAACATGCTCACTGGTTTATGTTGGGTAGGTATTCAGGCACAAGTATATTGCATACGGGGTGGGTGGTGGTTACTCCACGGTTGTGGTAGGGCCTAGTAACTGGGGAGTTGGGGATTCAGCTGTTGTCCTGGCAGCATTTACAAATATGGATCTACAGTATGCTTTGATGTGTTTGTTCAACTGTTCACCTGGCGCGGGTAATGGGGAGCTGGGTTATCTGGTTGGTTAGGTTTCCAAATGTTTGAGGTTCAGATCAGCAGTGTATGTATGTATGCGAGAGGTGAAATGGGTACTCATCTTGCCATATCTCTTTGGGAGAGAGGTGAGGGGTGGAGGGCTATGGGGACAGAAGGTAACAAAGCCTTGGTATGGGCCGATAGATTAACATGCTGACATGGAACGTCAGGGGGTTGAAGAGTTACACTACACGTTACAGGGTGCATTCCTTTCTGAGGCGTCATAAGGTTCATATAGCCTGTCTCCAAGAAACGCATATGACGGAGGAGGAAACGCAAAAACTAGAAAATGGTGGGGTCAGATGTTCTCCTCATCTTTTTCCTCTTATGCAAGAGGTGTGACAATATGGGTTTCCCCAGGGATCCCATTTACACACGTTTACAGTGACGTGGATGTAGAGGGGAGATATGTACTCATACAGGGTACCTTAGATGGGGTGCCCATCAGTATTCTTAACACTTATGCACCCAATATAGATGATCTCTCCTTCTATGATACTATACCTGAGGTTTTGGGGGACGGGGTGGATGCGCCTATTATATGGGCAGGCGATCACAATTGTATTTTGGATGGTGAGAAGGATCATCACCCGCCTAAATTAAGTACTAAACCATTGATGACGAGATCCCTTGCGGAGGTAATGTGCAATTTAGGGCTGTGGGATGGATGGAGGGAACTACACCCAGATGGTAGGGAGTACACCTGTCATTTAAAGACGCATAACACGCATAGTTGGCTAGATCGTTTTCTTCTGGGTGGACTGAACTGCTCACAGGGGTTGGACATTAAGCACCTAGGAAGGTTTCTCTCTGATCATGCACCGGTTTTGATGCAGTTGCAATGGGGATCCAATTATACTAGGTTAACATGTAGTTGGCTCATGCCTACGGATTTTCTGACAGACGCTGGGCGTCGCAATAAGGTAGCGGTTGTCATTAAAGATTATATGGACTTGAATTGGAACACGACAAATTCTAGGGGCACGGAATGGGAGGCCGTGAAGGCTGTACTGAGAGGGGTATGCATAGGCACCACTTGTAGGGTGCGTAAACAAATGGAAAAAGAACTTACTGAATGGGAGGATAAGCTAGTGGTCCTGCAGCATCAGACACCAACCACAAGGGAAGCTGAATGGGAGCAGCTGCAGTTGTACAAGACAGTCAACAGCTGCTGGGACACACTAGATAAAGTAACACAAAGATCATATAGACAGCACCTGTATGGGGAGGGGGGTAAATCTGGCAAATTATTGGCGTGGATCCTAAAACAGGAAGTGGAGTTCCCCCCATTTTACATATCAGTAATGCCAAAGGTGTGACAATGACTAATCATAAGGATATCCTTCAGGTGTTGGTGGAACATCTGCAGAGAGTATTGAGGGCCGGTGTCTCAGTCCAAGATGGCGATTTACGAGAGTTCCTCCAGTGGATATGGCTTCCGGAGTTGGAACTGGAGTGTATGGAGACTCTGAAGGCTGCGATAACTGTAGACGAAGTGAGTGAGGTGGTGGAAACATTGATGAAATCCAGGTCCTTGGAGGTGGGGGACGGGTTTTCCACTTGAGCTGTATCAAACCTTTTCCCTCCTCCTGTGAGAGAAGTTGTTGGCAGTGTTTGAGGAGGTCCGGGAGCGGAGTATATTGCTGGAAACCATGCACCAAGGCATTGTGTGTTTGATGCTGAAGCCTGGTAGGGGATCCGGGTGATCCCTCCTCTTATCGCCCGCTTACTGTGCGGAATAACGATATGAAGATCCTGTGTAAGATATTGGCTACTTGGATCCTTGGAGTGATCCGGAGCTTGGTGCATGACTATCAATGCAATTTCAGTCCTGGCCGTAGAACGATCTATAACTTACGTCACTTGGCACATGTGCTGCATCTGAGAGTGAGGAGGACAAACTGGTGCTAGCATCATTGGACCTGGAGAAGGCCTTTGACACTGTGGAGTGGGGCAACCTCCTGGCGGTGCTGCGGTGCTGCAGGGCATGGGGTTTGGTCCACAGTTTTGTGTGTGGTTGAGATGGCTGTATGCTGCACCCTCTGCGCGTGTTCAGGTGAGAGGAGAGCTCTCGGAATCCTGGGTGTTTGGCAGGGGAACCAGATAGGGATGTTCACTTTCTCTGCTCCTTTTCCCCCTAGCGTTGGAACCACTGGCGATCTGGCTCTGAAAGGAATTGGAACTTTGGGGTATTCGGGTGGAGCAGATTACCCACATTGTCTCCCTATATGCTGATGATGCGTTGCTATATCTCACACTGTGGCAGCGCATAAAAAACATAATGTAGAACGGGTGGTGTATGGCCTTAAGCTCTCGGTTTTGTTTTGGAATAGACTGCCTCTTTCAGTGATGAGGAGGGCGGCTGTGGCAAAGATGGTGTTCCTGCCACGGTGTCTTTACCTGGTTCAGAACTCTCTGTTTCTGCTATCTACTCGGCTCTTTAATCGCTTAGACAGCTTGTTGATTTCACTGGTTTGGGCTTGGGGGTGTAGTAGGGAGGCATTGTCGATGCTGCAGAGGGACATGGAAGAGGGAGGATTGGCTATTCCTAATATTAGACATTATTATTACATGGCACACTTACAACATGCTGCAAAGTGGATGATTTAATCGGACAAATGGGAGAAGAGAATGTTTGCAGGAATGCTGGGTAGGAAGGTGTTGGTGCATGTATTGATGTCGGGTGGGCGGTCGGAGTATACTATCCCTATCTGGTCAGAACTGCTGCCTGGGTCTGGGAGCAGTTAAGAATGTGCTTTGACCTGCCCCGTTTGTTGGAGAATTAAAGATTTGGGACTTAGCCCCCTTTAGGGACATGGATAACCTAATGTCAGTAGAAGGCTGGATGATGGGAGGATGTGCAGTGGCGGGAGGTTTATACCTCAACGGGGAGTTTATCTCCTTCCCTGATGCCTGAGACCCTTTCCGGTTGGGCCCAGATCAGTTCTTGCAATATGCTAAAATGGAGATTGTGGCTCAGGAGATCTGGTGTGGTTTCCCAGTGGCCGGCATCAATGGTGTTGAGTGGGCTGTTAAATTGGGGAGAGGGGACTTGTTTGATCACTCAGTTTTATAAAGCCTGTCGGGGTGATCAACCATGCACTATAAGTGTTACGTGTAGGGTTTGGAAGCATGACCTGGGGGACCCCATGTAGGACGTCGACTGGGTAACAGCGTTGTCGCTAGTGCGAACGGTGTAATGCAATAACAGGTTTAAACTATTACACTTCAATTTTGTGCATTGGACGTATATCACACCTGATCATCTTAATAAGATCGATCCAGCAAGAGGGGCTGGGTGTCCCAGATGTGGCGCATTCAATGCCTCTTTTCTACACTTGGCTTGGTCCTGTAGGATGGTGCACCGATTTTGGAGGGAGGTGGTTGGGAGAGTAGAGGAGGTGACGGGATTGGGGCTGGAAGTAACGCCTTTGACATGTCTTTTAGGTGTAATGCAGAGACCGCGGGGCAGTAGTATCCCATATAGGCTCACACAACTGCCTTTGGTACTGGCCAAGCGCAGGGTGGCCATTGGCTGAATGAGTGCCCGGAGCCCTACCATCCCTTGCTGGATCCGAGATTTAATGGAATGGGGTGCTGCTGAAGAACAATATATGAGGATAACACGTAGAGAGGAGGGGGCACTAACGGATGTGATTGCATGGGGGACATTACTGGAACTGTTCACTGGCGTGGAAGAGTTAAGTTCACAGTGGAGCACTGATGATGATGACTGATTAAGTGAAACTTGCTTCGATCAGAGAGGCGACAACCAACTGTGATGAGGCTGTGCCTCTGTTACTCATGATATATGAAAGGTTTGGTTGCATGTGGATCCTATCTGGGATCTTATAGATCCCTGTTTCAGATTGTATGTTTAATCTGTCCTCTAGAAATGTGACAAAAAGATACTGTGATATCTTGCACTGATATGCACTGCATTGTATTTTTTGTTGGTTATGTTTTCTAAACTCAATAAAAATAGTTATGAAAAAAAATTATTGGAGTGTAAGAAAAGTTAATAGAGGATAATTTATAGCTCTACTAAGCCTCTGCAAGGAAACCTTTAAGGGCTTTAAGTGGGGTGACAAATGTGTGTGTGTGGGGGAGGGGTTAAAAGTAGGCGTGGTCTAATATCCTAACTAGAAATTATTTTCAAGAGGAATGGCATATTTAATTAAGGGCATGGCTTAAAACATATAAACTAAACTTCTGTGCTTTCTACAGTGTACCACTGATAGCGCGTCCAGTCCTTATAAATTACTTGTACTTGGACACGCTGGAGATCGGTGGACCTTTTAACCTAGTTGGGCTCTTCTCTTCCAATATTAGTCGGATCACTCAAATCAATCATCAATAACTAATTATAATCAACAACCAATAATCGATTAATAATCAATCAATACATTAAGAATCAATAACAATCACTAATTGACACACCATGACCTTTCAGTCATGAATAACCACACCAGTTTATTAAAAGTTAATGAGTTTATTTCCCTATATTAACAAAGCTAGCACAATATATGTAAGTCTCAAAATCAAATGATATATGTATACGAACATTACTAGCTGTCCATAGCGACGGAAGAAATGTAATCTACACAATATCTGGATTATAATGCACTCGGTTATAGCAATGCAAATCACTACTATAAGCAATTGAATATGACTAATTTCATACATCGGTCAGCATAACAAGATTTCAATTTAGCATAGTGCATGAGATGAATACCTCGACTAGCCTCTAATTAACATTGGCATGTGGGTCTTCACGCAAAACGAATTTAGTCAACACATATTTAGAAAACTTCTAGCTTGGGCCCTATCAAAATAATCAGTTGGTACCTAGGAAGGAAAACACAATGCATAATACAATTATCCTTTCATATTTACCAATCAGCATTCAAGAAAAGTCTTCGTCCTTCAGGTACCGGTTCGTTCAGCATGGGGCAGATTTCAAAGGGGCAAAGTTAAAGCAAGTTTCCTTGCGGCAGCAAGGAGAATGTGGCAAAAAGTCACTGCATGGACAGGACGGGGCAAAATTAAAGTTAAAGTCTCTAGGGTGAGAATTCTTAAAGTCTCTTTCTCTGTGACAGAGAAAAGGCATCAGAGGGTCGCTAAAAATGGCTTCTTGAATCCGGCTTCAAAATGGCATCAAAGAAAATGGCTGACTTCTCTTTGTCCGGTGGGTTTAAGTAAGAAACATTTCAAATTCTTCAGGGTCTTCCATTGGAGGGTTCATAGGGTGGCTTCAATTTGACCAATGAATAGTGTCTTTCTCCTAGTACCCATTTTTGCATAAGGTGTCCTTGGAGCCTTGGAACACAAGTTGCAACAAAGTTTGCCAATTATTTAGGTATCAGTGCTTTTATTGTCCGCACCTGCAGAAACTGACCTTGCTTTAAAAGGGATGAAACTAGCCTAGCACGAAACCTTGAGATAAGTGTATTAGTCATCTCTACTGCAAAAATACAACCTTAAAGTAAAATAATGTCTTTGTTAATACAAGTGAAAACCACGCAGTTAAATTTGAGACCAGGCAACTAGGCCAAAGCCTCTGCTAAATTTAAGCTAAGCATATAACAGTTTTGACAATAAAATCATAGAATACATTTGCAATTATGACGGATTATTACATTTTCAATTCTTCATGATTAATTAAGCTCGTTTATAATAATGGCGAATTACCCCGTTGGCACAATTTCCCACGTACATTATTTTTCTTTGCTAAAATCACACTACCTTATACGATTTTGATTATATAATATATCAATATTTGTTAGACCTTCTTTTCTGTGTCATCAATCCTTCCTCTGATGACTAATTATGTCATCACATCAAATCTTCCACCACAAATTTTATTCCATTAAAATTCTGTTTTAGTAATTTGGCACTTCAGTCAATTCCCTCTTTCTTTTGGTTCCCTTTGATTTTTCTCTGTATATTTCTACCATTTCATTTTGTTCTTTCTCTTCTCTTCTCCTTTTGTTTCTTGTTTTCAATATTTTAATAGCTTTCCATATTCCCCAAATACCTAATAAGCAAATTAATATTATTAATATTCCTTTTACTATTTTCAGTAATATTCCATTCCAAATGTTGCTGAGCCAATTTCCCACAGAAGCAAACCCTTTTCCAACCTTCTCCCATACTCCTGGTTCTTTCAATTCTTTCAAATCTGTATTCTCGTTAGTTAAATTTGTAAGCATTTTTCTAATTTGCCCACTGTTGTCTGGAATATAAGAATAACAGTGACGTGCACTAAGCATTTTGCAAACGCCGCCATACTTTGCTAAAAGAATGTCTAAAGGAAGCAGATTTTGAAGAGACATAGGTCTTTCTGCAGCAAGTTCAGCATCCATCAGGATTATAGCTCCTGAGAATTTTGTCAACATGTTATCCACAATAGTAGACAACTTTTGTATTTTAATTGAATTCAATATGACTCCTACTGAAGGAATCATTGCTCCAAATATATCTCCTACCAAACCAGAAGCTGTCTCCCTTTTCTGAACATGATGTGATTCAGACAGCTTTGGAAAACTCTTTAAGTCGTCCAATTGATAAATCTTTGGAAATACTATTCCGAAATAACACCTCCCATACCATCCCTTTGGAAGACGATAATAGGCGTTAAGTCCACAAATATAATATACCCCTGGAATAACTGGGTCTAGGCCATTTAACATGAACGTCCATTTAGCTTGAAACACAAACGTATGTTTACATTCACTCGTTCCCACAAAGATTGGGTCATAATATGATTTAGGTCTATATATACAAAGCCTCTCTACGTGTATTGCATCTAAAGCTAGTTTCCCTTGTGTCTTTATCGCGGCAAAAGCATAGTTATCTACAGATGTCCTTTTGTGTAATTCCCTTTCTAATTTCTCCTTCCCCACTTTCCTCCTATCGTCAGTGTGATCTAAAAAACTTTTCTCTAACGGTGAAAGCAAGCATGTAAGGTTTTCTCTGTGAGCGTAAGCTGTGTGAAAAGGTGACAATGGCTCAAAGAAACCCTTAACTTTATATAATAATCTCTTGCTATTTTACTCAGGTACTCAATTATGGGGACATATGCAAATACAACATCATGATTGGACTAGAAGTAGTGAATATACTCCTGGCCATGAAATCTGGTCATTAATAAACTACATGAAATTCTATACGTAAGAGGCATGCTATGATATGTCACTCCTTCTTTTACTGAGGTAGGTATTTGTGTGCACACATAACAATCTTTCACATCCATTGTCTCAACATACTCATTCAGCAAGCGATAGAAAATGTTTGAGGACAATTCTTTCTTGTCATGTAAATATTTCTCGTCTTGATCGAGTTTCTGCTGAGGAGTTAGTTCAGTAGTAGGTTTAAAAGTAGAAGCATCATTTGTGTCTCTTTCATTCTCTTCATGCATTCCAGAACTATTGCTATAATTATTAGTATACATGCAGTTATTAAGCCTATACATATGTATTTACAACACTTCATTTTATGTCCCTTTGTATTATTGCCTGGCATGATCTATATAGAATCAGAAAGTTGAAGACACTTTATCAAATCAAATTTGCAGATATATATATATATATATATATATATATATATATATATATATATATATATATATAAAGCTGAACGAGTTCAATGTTCAATGATCCTGAAGAGGTCATGAAGCCTCTCTGTGACCACAATTGTCCAAAATCATGCACTATTCCAAATCCGTACTGACTATCAGTGTAAATGGTGACTTTCATTAATGCGGAAAGTTGGCAAGCTCTAGCAAGGGCTACTAGTTCCGCTACCTGTGCGGAGTAAACTCCCTGAAGCCAAGATGCTTCCAGAACACCTGTTATTGTACATACGGCATATCCTGCTTTCAATATTCCTAGTGCATCTCTTAAACATGAACCATCAACAAAAATAATTTGATAATTTTCTTCCAATGGGGTGTCTTTGATATCAGGTCTTGGCTTTGTACAAAATCCAGTCACCTGAAGACAGTCGTGCTCGATGTCTTCAGAGTTCTCAATTTCGACATTTTCACTGGGAAACAAGGTTGCTGGGTTCAACGTAGTGCACCTTTTCAGCTGCACATTAGGTGATTTCAAAATTATTGTCTCGTACCTTGGAAGCCTAGCACCGGTCATGTGCTGTGTTCGGGAACGTGTCAAAAGTATTTCGACTGAGTGGGGAACCATGACTGTTAAAGGATGTCCCATCACTATTCCTTCACTCTGATCTAGGCTGATGCCAACTGATGCTACAGCGCGCAAGCACCCTGGTAAGGCTGCTGCGACTGGATCCAAAGTAGCTGAAAAATATGCTACTGGTCTGTTTACGCCACCATGGGCTTGAGTCAAGACAGACAAGGAACATGCATCACGTTCATGACAAAACAATGTAAAAGGCTTTGTGTAATCAGGCATACCTAAAGCTGGAGCTCTGCACATGCATTCATTTAATTCAATAAAAGCATCCATTTCATCTCTCTTCAGCACTATTTCATCCAGCGCATCTTTCTGGGTCAGTTTCAGCAAAGGTTTGGCTAGAGCCGAGAAATTGGGAATTCACCATTCCCAAAAACTTTCTCACCTCTCTTCTCGTCTTCGGTGGACTCATTTGAAGTACACTTGTTATTCTCTCTTTCATAATTCTTCTCGACCCTTTCTCTATTTGGTGACCCAAATATTTCACTTTCTTCTGACAGAACTGTAACTTTGAAGGAGACACTTTGGCCCTCATCCTGACCTTGGCGGGCGGCGGAGGCCGCCCGCCAAAGTCCCGCCGTCAGGTTACCGTTCCGCGGTCGAAAGACCGCGGCGGTAATTCTGACATTCCCGCTGGGCTGGCGGGCGGCCGCCTTCAGGCCGCCCGCCAGCCCAGCGGGAAAGAGGCTTCCACGATGAAGCCGGCTCGGAATCGAGCCGGCGGAGTGGAAGCTGTGCGACGGGTGCAGTTGCACCCGTCGCGTATTTCACTGTCTGCGCAGCAGACAGTGAAATACATTTAGGGGCCCTCTTACGGGGGCCCCTGCAGTGCCCATGCCAGTGGCATGGGCACTGCAGGGGCCCCCAGGGGCCCCGCGACCCGCCCTACCGCCATCCGGTTCCCGGCGGGCGGACCGCCGGGAACTGGATGGCGGTAGGGGGGGTCGGAATCCCCTCGGCGGCGCAGCAAGCTGCGCCGCCTTGGAGGATTCCAAGGGGCAGCGGAAAACCGGCGGGAGACCGCCGGTTTTCCTGCACTGACCGCGGCCAAAGCGCCGCGGTCAGAATGCCCTGCGGGGCACCGCCGGTCTGTCGGCGGTGCTCCCGCCGACCCTGGCCCCGGCGGTCTAAGACCGCCGGGGTTAGAATCACCCCCTTTGTGTCCGTTCCTTCCAAAGTGGTTCAATAGGGCAATAGTGTCAACCGTACCGTCATTTTCTGTCTTGGATGTAATCAGCAAATCATCAATATACTGTACCAAGGTTGATTCAAAGTGTAATTCCAATGATTCCAAATCTTTCTTTAGGATCTGATTGAAAATTGATGGTGACTCCGAAAACCCTTGAGGAATTCGACACCAACTGTAGACTCTGTCCAGGAATTTGAAGCAAAAGAGAAATTGGCTGTCCTCATGAAGAGGCACAGAAAAGAATGCCTGTGACAAGTCGATGACTGAAAACCACTCTGCATCACATGGAATTTGAAACATTATCACAGCTGGATTTGGTACTATGGGACAGCATTTGACTATTATGTCATTTATTTTTCTCAAATCTTGAACCATTCGGACCTTTCCACTCAGTTTTATTAGTCTCATTATTGGTGAATTACATGGACTACTTAGCACTTCTTTTAGTACTCCCTGTTTCACAAACTCATCAATAAGTTGGGTGACTTTCATGAGAGTGTCCTGTGACATATGGTATTGTGGTGTCTGGGGACAATTTGCATTGGGTTTTACAGTCACTTTCACTGGTTCTGCTCCTTTAACCAAGCCTACTTCTTCCCCTGTCATGTCCCACACTTCCTTTCCAACTGTTTCCTGTAATTCTGCAGGAATATCTGCTTCAGTGAGCATTGGATAAAGAGTAATCAGGGGATACTCTTCATCAACAGTTTCCACTTCATCCCCTCCTAAACTGTCCTCTTCTTCCTCATCACTGTTTGTCTGAATTTTAATTCAATCATTTGAACACATAATCGAGCATCCCAATTTGCGCAACAAATCTCTCCCTAATAGGGATATCGGACTTGAGTCACATACCACAAACTTATGTGACCCTTGATAATTACCGATTCTGACTTGCACTGGATCGGTGATTGGGTTTGTCAAATACCTATTTGCTACTCCCACTACTTGAACCGTTCTCCCTGAAAGTGGCAAATTTAATACTTCAATACTTCTGACTGTAGAGCGTGTAGCTCCTGTGTCAACCAAGAATGAAACGCGGTGACCCATGACTCTTCCTTCCACATACGGACCCTTTTGATCAACTTCCAAAGATGCTGCAAGCATACAATTTCCCTCCTCATCTGAACTTTCACTCTCCCATTCATCGTTTATTCCATTCTTACTGTGTAACGGGAATTGGTGTACTGTGTCATTTTGATTCATTCCTTGACCCGTGACTTGTTGAGGAAGCATTACTTGCTGCTGATTCATTGGTGCTAAGGGTATTTGCATTTGCTGATTAGGTACCATAGGAAACTGCTGTTGCATCGGCTGCAACTGTGCCATTTGGACACAGGGCATTTGCACCTGTTGTGGTTGTATGGGTTGTAGACCCTGCATCTGATTTACATTATTTTGAAAATTTGGATTTGGACCTCTCATTTTCAGTCCTCTCATATTCTGAAATTAATTGACATCATTGTTTTGCTGACCTACACCTTCCTGTACCATCATTGGGCACTCCCGTTTCCAATGCCCGACGATTCTGCACGTGTGACATGGCATCACCTTCTTCATTGCCTGTATACCATTTGGAATCACAACAGTATTTAAATCAGGACCATTATTCACAAAACCTCCTCGGCCTCTGCCTCTCATTTGTGGCTGAAACATAGCATTTCCCTGCTGTTGCTGCTGCGGCAACTGTTGTTGGAAACCTTGCAAACCTGTCTGAGCTGCTCTAAGCTGCATCACCATCACTTTTTCCCTAAACCTTGTCTCAATCTCATCACTACAGTATTTTGCATAATTCAACACCTCATCGATCGACTTTGACTACTAACAAATCAAATGCATTTTAATCATCTGGCTGATTTCGGGTCTCAATCCTTCCACAAATCTGAACACAAAGTGGAGCATATCCTTTGCCTAAATCGTTTCCGTGCCACTGTAATTTTTAAACGCTTTCAACAATCTCTCATAGTACGCATGTATTGACTCCTTAACTTCTTGTGCTGTTCTGTCAATTCTCTGCCAATCCACATTTTTCGACGCAACCTTTGTTTTCAAATGCTCAATCACCTTATGGTATAAACTCATTACCGTAGCTGATGGTGCACCTGTGTCCCTATCTCTTTCTGGTTCACTTTTTGGCCATCCTACAGCCCTTTTACAATCTTCCCACAAATCTGCCGGAACCACAGTCTCGAATAAGGTATTCAGGTCTTCCCAAAGACATTTTGCGAGTTTCACAAATCTGTCCGTTTGTTGGTTCCATTCGATCGGTTTTTCTCTTAATTTATCCGTAAAGGATTGAATATCACACCTGTGCCACGGTACATGTACAAGTTTTCCCCCTGCCGTTTCTCTCATTGGTAACATGGTTATCAGGTCATCATTTTGTTGTACTTTTTCATTCCGATCTGGGGTACTTTCTTTCTTCTTATCCTTTTTCTTAACCCACCTGCTCTCCAATTTGTCTAAACACCTCCAGACCTGCGCGCTTTGCAGTATCTCTTTAAGGTGTGTTTTCATCCCTGCAGATCTCATGTGTTCAAAATCTTTTGTCTCAAAGTCTAACCTATAACTTCTGCTCAAGTGTTTGGTCTTACCTATATCGATATTGTTCCTGTCTGCAATTTCTTGTAATTTCTTATGTATGCTGCTTACTTCTCTTGTAATTCTAGGGCACATGTATCTCAGCTCTTCTTCTGTGTATGATTCTAACCTGTTCAGACCCATCGTTCCCTCTACTAGTTCGTCTGCTTCCATGCCCAATCTTATTTTATTCAAATATTCTTCTCCTTTCCCACTGTTTGTACTCTGTGGGGAATTCAGGCTGTTCAACCATTGTGTTAACTGTTGCACGTTCAGTCCCATCAATGTAGCACTTACATCGACTGCTACTGATGGTTTCTGTAACATTTCTGTTTTTGAAGTTAGCAGTACTATTAGTGGTGGACTTAACCTTACCACAGCTGACGGAGCACAAACTGGAATTGGACTAATTCCCAACAAAGACCCAGATCTATTTGGCAATGTGCCTAACGGAGTCGTTTCTGGGGGATTTTCTATGCATCTCCTTCCTGTCTCATTTTGTGTCATTACCCCTTGGTCGCATACATTCGGCTTTGCCTGTATATACAATGGCACTGGCGGACCTACAGTAATAGGCAAAGATATTGCATCCGGATTCTGTCTGCTCCCCTAATTCTGTGGCATGTTAATTCCCACATTATGGTTCATCATTGCTGGCGTGTCTAACTGTTTTTCTGCAATTTGAGTGTACCTCGGCACTTATTGCATCTGCTTTTGAGGCATCAAAATTTTTGTTGATTCGGCTTGAATCAATGTCAGTCTTTGATAATTCTGTTCTCCCTGCGCCATTAAATTAGAAGTCATTTCCAGATTATGCTCATCACAATAGCGCCTTTGAACCTGCGGCTGATAATCATTGACAGGTTTCAATTTAGGCACGTCAGGATATATTCTCTGAACTTGTGGTATTTATGGTGTAAAAGGCATATCGGAACTGCTTTGCCTCTGTGATATTCTCAAATTCGGTTTACATCACCCTGCACTGGTTCTGGAGGGGCAGTACTGGTGCTTGGGCCATTTTCACTTTCCACATATGGTGGCGGGCAGTCATTTAGCAATTGCATAATGAACTCCTCATCGTCTGACTCGTCTGACCTTTTCGAATTTCTGTTATTTTCTCTATCTCTGGACTGACTCCTGTTTGTTTTATAGGTAGCTTTCCTTCCTTCCGTCTCTGCTTTGTCAGTAATTGCTGGAAACAATTTAATTCCCTGCAATACGTCTGATCTCCAAACCTTTTGAGTACTATCCCATCTAGCATCCTCCAGTGTCTTTTCTACTTTTCTCACTCTTGTCTCAAATTTCTTTTGTTGTTGCCTTCTAGCCATTAGTTCCCAAATTGCTAATGCTTCAAACTGTGCTGGTCTTGGAGGTACTTTCATGTCGTATAGCACAAATCTTAAATTCTCCAAAACTCTTAGATTAAACGACCAGTGGATAGGGAACGCTACACTTCCATGCTTTTCTGTTAATTTACACCTTTGCTTTAGCCAAAGAAATGGTGCGACACCCTTTTCTTCAATCACGATGTAAGCTGGTGTACCCTCAGGCGATGTTTCTTCTCCTACATTCGCTTTAATATATACATCTCCCCTCATGGCACTCTTAAATGCTCTGAAAAATTTCATTTTTCCATCTTTTATTTTCCTTTAAAAAATGTAATCAATAAGTGACTTTAATTCCCGGAATACTCTTCGCTTGCCTTTCCCCTCCAATTGCGCTTCACGGTCTGTGTCCAATCCGTGTGCGACCCTTCTCGACAACCAGCCGATCCCAGCGTGGCTCCTAGTGACGTCACACCCACACACTGCGGCTGACAAAGTCCTGCGGTTTGTCTTCCTTCATTCAGCTTCACTCAAAACTCATTTCTGCAATATATCGCGAGCACTAACCAAAAAGAAGAAAACAAATCTGTCGGTTTACTACAGGTAGGGTAATACAATCGCTTCAGAAACCTTAGGGATTTTTCACTAGCCTCGGCAGTTATTCCATCTTTCTCGGTTTCCCACTTTCGCAAGCAAAATTTGACCCGCAAATTTTACTCTCAACTGATCAATGAACTATTCTAGCACGCCTTAGAATTTGTCAAATCTCAAAGTCAAAAATGTTCTTTCATTCCTCAATATTCATACTGACTTGTTGACCACGCCCGATCAACCTACTAAACCGAACAGATTACAACATCAATCAAGTGTCTCATACACTTTTCAACATACTCCGGAGTCTCTTGACCTCGCAGGGCCCGTCTCAAAATCAACAACCACATGGACAATTTTTCCTGCACAAAGCGCTACACACATATGAAGTTCGACGACTTCCCTACTCTCACACCTTGGAGTACCACTCCTCTAAAATTTCAATTGGAGTTCGTAACCCCCTAAAATCCTCACAAACTTCACAATTCATCTGCGGCATAAGCTGTGGAAGCGCGAAACCCTAACTTCATTCATACCGTCACTAGAAACGCCGAAAACATTCTCACACCTCCATTTCCTCCATTCGCAAGCTCCGAGATTCCGGGAAAGTCATTGGGGACTTAGGGCATCATCATCTCTCCAACTTGTTTTATCAAAGAAAATCCTAACTTGGCTCCGCCTATTGTTCGGATGGGGTCCCAAAGGGCCAAACCATCAATCTCTGCTACCGTCTACTGATAGCGCGTCCAGTCCTTATAAATTACTTGTACTTGGACACGCTGGAGGTCGGTGGACCTTTTAACCTAGTTGGGCTCTCCTCATCCAAGAATAGTCGGATCACTCAAATCAATCATCGATAACTAATTATAATCAACAAACAATAATCGATTAATAATCAATCAATACATTAAGAATCAATAACAATCAGTAATTGACACACCATGACCTTTCAGTCATGAATAACCACACCAGTTTATTAAAAGTTAATGAGTTTATTTCCCTATATTAACAAAGCTAGCACAATATATGTAAGTCTCAAAATCAAATGATATATGTATACGAACATTACTAGCTGTCCATAGCGACGGAAGAAACATAATCTACGCAATATCTGGATTATAATGCAATCGGTTATAGCAATGCAAATCACTAGTGTAAGCAACTGAATTTGACTAATTTCATACATCGGTCAGCATAACAAGATTTCAATTTAGCATGGTGCATCAGATGAATACTTCGACTAGCCTCTAATTAGCATTGGCATGTGGGGCTTCATGCAAAACAAATTTAGTCAACACAAATTTAGAAAACTTCTAGCTTGGGCCCTATCAAAATAAGCAGTTGGTACCTAGGAAGGAAAACACAATGCATAATACAATTATCCTTTCATATTTACCAAATACAATCAGCATTCAAGAAAAGTCTGCGTCCTTCAGGTACCGGTTCGATCAGCATGGGGCAGATTTCAAAGGGGCAAAGTTAAAGCAAGTTTCCTTGCGGCAGCTAGGAGAATGGGGCAAAAAGTCACTGCATGG
The DNA here is from genome assembly GCF_031143425.1 of Pleurodeles waltl. Lineage (NCBI taxonomy): Eukaryota > Metazoa > Chordata > Amphibia > Caudata > Salamandridae > Pleurodeles > Pleurodeles waltl. The sequence goes on from NC_090451.1 coordinate 556,873,437, forward strand.
ACAGGACGGGGCAAAATTAAAGTTAAAGTCTCTAGGGTGAGAATTCTTTAAGTCTCTTTCTCTGTGACAGAGAAAAAGCATCAGAGGGTCGCTAAAAATGGCTTCTTGAATCCGGCTTCAAAATGGCATCAAAGAAAATGGCTGACTTCTCTTTGTCCGGTGGGTTTAAGTAAGAAACATTCCAAATTCTTCAGGGTCTTCCATTGGAGGGTTCATAGGGTGGCTTCAATTTGACCAATGAATAGTCTCTTTCTCCTAGTACTAATTTTTGGATAAGGTGTCCTTAAGAGCCTTGGAGCACAAGTTGCAACAAAGTTTGCCAATTATTTAGGTATCAGTGCTTTTATTGTCTGCACCTGCAGAAACTGACCTTTGCTTTAAAAGGGATGAAACTAGCCTAGCACGAAACCTTGAGATAAGTGTATTAGTCATCTCTACTGGAAAAATACAACCTTAAAGTAAAATAATGTCTTTGTTAATACAAGTGAAAACCACGCAGTTAAATTTGAGACCAGGCAACTAGGCCAAAGCCTCTGCTAAATTTAAGCTAAGCATATAACAGTTTTGACAAGAAAATCATAGAATACATTTGCAATTATGAAGGATTACTACATTTTCAATTCTTCATGATTAATTAAGCTCGTTTATAATAATGGCGAACAACCCCGTGGGCACAATTTCCCACGTACATTATGTTTCTTTGCTAAAATCACACTACCTTATACGATTTTGATTATATAATATATGAATATTTTTTAGACCTTCTTTTCTGCGTCATCACCACCGACCAGTATATTGGTGCCTCTTTGTGAGCTTTGCATCCACAGTAACATACATGCACCTAAAGCAAGCCGCACCTATTGGCTTTGCAATGCTTGTTAGCAGTATCAGCCAATTAACACTGATATCGTTGTGAATATTTATACGTGAAAAAGTTTTGACTTTAGAAATATGACATTATGAATCAAACATTAGGGGGTCCATGCAAGGGGCAGTAGTCTTCGGAGTGTCACGGTCACTCCTTCCCCTCACACCACTTTCCTCCGCAGTCTTTATGCCCTTGTCTTCCTACATCTTTCTGGAACCCTTTATCTGCATATCTTGCACCTCATATTGTTTTTCTCAGCACCTTTTCACTCTCTCCTACATGTCATTTCTTGTGTCTCCTTCACCGTTCCCCCTACACACACAACAGACCCATTCACCTATAAGCACTTCATTTTGTTTTACCTTTTCCCCTCAAAATTTCGACAGCTGCCTGCCTCCTTCACACACTTTCCAGTAGAATCACAATTACAATTGGCACAAGTGAACATAGCTCTCCACGATCTGCAAAGAGGCCAAGGACTGGATGAGCAGCTATACAGAACATCTTTACAAATTACTGAAAGTCACTGTGAAAAACTGGCACTACATTCGCCCTGAACACAAAGCCCTCAGTTGTGGCCTTATATTATAAACACCCACACACAGCCTCAAATTCAAACAGACACCTATAGGCAATTCAATTCAAAGTACGCTCTACACAAAAGAAATATGCTGCCCGAAAAACAGAAGCATGGCACCCTAGAAAAAACAAACGATCTTGAAGTTAAGATTGTGCAAAACACGAATTGTAAACCGGCACTATATCGCTTTAACGGTTTTTACAGTTATTTTTCTGAAATCAAGCAGTGTTGTTTTTAGGTGAAGCGCTAAAGTGCTCTGGCCTGTTCTAATCTATCTGTGGACTTTTAAGCACTCCCATCACTATTACTCATTCGTGGGCTTGCCTTTCAAAAATCCTTTGTTATCATTGGTCAGTGCTTTACATTGGTCCCTCCTTGGGGCAGTTTTCTTACAGCCATGGCCATCGACCCTGTTACATAGATATTTGCACATTTGCCGATACGTTTGGCTGCGAGCGAATTTAATTTTACTTTTGTGTCTCTCCACGATCAGGGTAGCTATGGCGCTTTGAATCGACTCACTTATGTCAACTATTTCACTTTTCATTTTCAATTTATGCGGCAAGAAAAGTCCAGGTACGAATTTACAATGCTAATAGCTTTAACTCGAGCAAACGCGAGATCCATTGCATTCAAATGCTTGTTTACCTTTTCGTTATTTCCATGAAGGCCCTAGGGCTGTAAACTGCGAAATAACTGTTTACATGGCATCCTGCATATTTAATTTTTTAATCTACCATTCATAAATAGGCTGTTCACCATCTTAGAATGATAAAGACATAACTATACAAAAAATCATTCCAAAAAGGGCTGCTACGAATTAATACACATGCTCTCTTGGTATGCCACCTTCACCAAAAAACCTCACAGTATGAGGAGATGGCGGGCCTTGGAGGGGCATGGCCTCGTGCCGAGAAGCACCTAAGAGGCACTTTTTCCCCACACCATGGCCCCAAACCCCTTAAAAGAAAAAAAAAAAAAGCAAGCTTGCTGGGGGTGTTTTAACACATATTAATGGACATAGGCAGTTTAAAGTGTCTGAAAACAAACTCAAAACCTCTGTTTACAGTGGTTTTCAGCTTGTTTTTCCAACCACCGTTTGATATTGACTCCTCGGCGGGTGACCGTGTGAAGGGAGCCAATATTGTGTGTCACACAGTAGGTGGCAGCGTGTGAGTTGGCAGGTCTGGTAAGTTTTTCTTTTGTTTTCAGAAAGATTACTCAAAGATGGCTGCAGCGCATGCATCTGCAAGGGGCCATTTTGGAATGATTTTTCATAAAGCAAAAAAATAACCTTCCAGATGGGCACTGCACACACGCACACATGAATGGCAGCCATCTTGGAATGATTTTCCTTGTGCTTTAAGAAAAATCTCTTAAAGACTGCAAACTCACCTCTTTCATCTATTGGCTTTACAAATGCTTGTTTCCAACCCTCCCCATCCCCACTGGCCACCATGGATGCACAGGCAGGCACAGCAGACATTTAGTAATGGTTTTTCATAAAGCACAAGAAAAAACATTCTAAAACTGCAACTGCGCATGTAGGCCTACACATGGTGGCCATTTAGCATTTTTCCCTTTTGCTTTAAGAAAAATCCTTTCAAGATGGCCTATGCAAGCACTGAAACATCTAGCACGGACAATCAAATGGAATAAGGGGTGACTGGATGGATGTATACATACAGGTTTCTTAATCTTTATACCATTTACAGACAAATTCACATTTGATGTAGAGGAAAGTCTTAATCAATCCTTGGTCTCTCCTTTTAGAAAAGACTTCTGCTATGCAACAGAACACTTAAGTTTCTATTCTTTTTCAAATCAATTTCTTGTTGGTAATAATGAATGCAGTACTCTTTTCAAGCTCATTTCAACCTTGATAACTTTGCTGTAAAATATATGTCACACTGCAAATAAGTACCTTCATTTCCTCAACTATATGGATGCCTTTGTGACGTCTATATTTGTTATTTATTTCAACCCTCTTTTTTCTGCCCCCCCCCAAATTAGGGCAATCTTGTTGTAGAGGTGGGAGTGGTGTGAAAGAGTTTTCCAATGTCCGATCGCTTCTTCGCACTGACAAACTCCCAAATGAAGCAGTCGGTGCTAAGTTCCAGACTTCCATAATGATGTCCTTGTGATGTCTCATATGAGATCAGACAAATAACAGAAGGGGCTGAAAAGGATTCCCCTACTACCACCCAGGTCACTCCTCAGAATCTAGCCTGTAGGCAGGGCTGCAGGTGGGGCTGAGTGCATCTATCACTGCCTCCAGCTCCTCTATAAACACACATACCTGCTCAATTCAATTTTTCAGGAGGTGTAAGAGAGAGGGAGGGTTGTAGGAGCAGCTTCTCTCACCATGTCTCCTATTCCACCATAAGAAGCAGTGAACTAGGAGGTGGAACTAGAGTGGGATAGACTCAAATCTGTCTTAGTCCCTCCCTTCCAATCCCTGCCTCCTGGTTCATTTTTAGGGTCTAGGACCGAAATTACTTTGAACTTTGAGGGCACACACATGAAATTGTGATCCTGTATAAGTGTCTTAGATAACTGGATAATTTATGGTTTTTGTCTTTGCTTGGCAACACATATTGGAGGACGGTAGCCATGAAAAATGTAGTGCAGCCCCAGTACCCTCCCATTCCATTATAAACTTTAGACTTCAGAGGGCAGATTTGTGCTTGAAAGAAATGCCCGGGGCTACCCTAATCTACATGGATTCTTAGGTCTGACTTGTCAGTGTAACTGTCACTTGAATTTACGTGATCAACCAAAAAAAACTTTAAAAGTGCTACTGAGTGAGGGGCTTAGGCTCCATCCACATGTTCGATGCCCTGGGTAGAGGTTTTGATTGGGTTAAATATGTGTGCTTTCACTGAAAAGATTGCTTGTATTGCACTTCTTGGCACGTGGTACAGCATATACTAGACACAAGACAGGATTTGATTATGGTAGCAAGCCAATGATCGTGGCTTTAGGCCTGATCTGCTTATGAAATGTTATGATAAACGCACTAAGCCTGACATATTTATTGTGAAAAGCTTATGTTAAAGTCAATAGGCATTTAATTGTAGATTGTTATTACTCTATTTTAAAGCCTAACAATAGGTATTTACATGGAATTTCATAGAGTACCAACTAGACAAGTGTTTTCGTGTTGATGATTAGCCCAAAAAATAATGTTGGGGTGTGAGATATGCTAAAATATTCCTTTTTAGGCTCTATGTGGAGAAATAGTATTTTCCTTTGCCAATTGTAGTTTTATATACATTTGTACTTATATGACAGTATGCTGGATGGTTGATTTGAAGAAAGTTTCCTCTCAGTGCAATAGGTTTGAGTCGGTTACAGTGACATGCCAATGAAAAAGGCTGTATAGGCCCGATTGTTTACTATGAAAAGTTGCAATAAAGGCAGCAGGCCTGGCATGTAGATTGTTAAAAGCATACGTTTAAGTCAATAGACATTTAAGGGTGGATTGTTACTACTCTGATTTAAAGCCTATGGATAGGCAATTGATACATGGGATCTCACAAATACTTTAGTAGGCAAGGGTTTTGTTGTTGGTTACCCCTCTGGCAAACTATGGTTATAGAACGTTTGCAGTGTGAGAATCCTTATTTATCCCTATTAGGAGAGAACGTATTTTGCTTTACCAACTGTAATTTTGTATACATTTGCAATTTTAGGACTATATGCCTGATGGTTGCCTTTTGGAATGCTGAAGCTCAGTACACTAGGCTTGAGTTGATGATGGTGCTAAGCCAATGATAATAGCAATAGGCTTAATTGGCGTGCAGGGAAATGTTATGCCAATGCAATAGGTCTGGCCTGTTTATTATGAAAAGTTATTACAAATGCAAAAGCCTGGTGTATTTATTGTAAAACACATAAGGTAAATCAAATAGGTCAACAGTAGATAGCTGCCACATTATGTTAAAGGCCATAGAAATATATGCAGTGACATGAAACCACACAGATTACCATAATAGGCAAAGGTTTCAGTGTTGGTCACACACTCTGACAAACACAGGGAGCAGAATTTCACTGTGCTGATTGTCGTGAGTCTCAATTGAGAGGGGTTGGATATTGTTTTGCCAACTGTAATTGTGTACATATCTATACATTTTACGCCAGTATGCATGAATGTTGCACACTTCCATAGGCCTGTGTAGTATATAGTGTCAAGACATTAGTAAAAGATAGAGGCCTTATAGGTTCACTGGAAAAGCTATGTTAGATTCCTTAGGTGTGGTCTGTTTATAAGGAAATGTTATGACAAAGCAAGTAGCCTTACTTACCAATTGTGGAGAGCATGTGCTAAAGTCAGTAGGCTTTTGAGGGCGAATTGTTATTACACTATGCTGAATCCAGGAGGCAGGTAATTGGTTACATGGAATCTTGCAGATTATCTTAGTAGGCAAAGGTTTGAGGATAGACAATTTTCACTATGGTAGTCCTTATTAGGCTCTGTTTAGTAGGGATGTTATGTTGTTTTGACAACTGTATTTTGTAAATATTTGTAATGTTATTATGATATTCTTAGTGGTTGGCCTGTGGGAAGGCTTACAACCAACATATTAGGTCTGTGTTGGTTATGGCGACAAGCCAATGATAGCAACCAGAATCCTGATTGGTTCACTATGAAAAATATTTCTGATTCTTTAGATTTAGGCCCTCATTACAACCTTGGCGGGCGGCGGAGGCCGCCTGCCAAGGAAGTATCGCCGAGCGTCCGCCAATGCGGCCACACTCCCGCCAGCCCCATTTTGACATCCCCGCTGGGCCGGCAGACGGAAACAGAGTTTCCACCTGCCGGCCCAGCGGGGATGTCGGCCGCAACATGGGAGCCTGCTCCTAATGGAGCCAGCAGTGTTGCGGCCGTGCGACGGGTGCAGCTGCACCTGTCGCACTTTTCACTGTCTGCTGTGCAGACAGTGAAAAGAAGTGGGGCTGTGCCTGGGGGCCCGGCACTGCCCATGCCAAGTGCATGGGCAGTGTAGGGGCCCCCAGGGGCCACATGACTCCCCTTCCTGCCAGCCTTTCCATGGCGGTCTCTACCGCCATGGACAGGCTGGCGGGAAGGGGACTCGAAATCCCCTGGGCAGCGCTGCCCTGGAGGATTAAAACCGCCGGGACAACCATGGCGGTAAACCGCCTGTCCTGGCGGTGCGACCGCGGCGCTTCCGCCGCGGTCGTAATTCGCAAGATTGTACCGCCAGCCTGTTGGCGGTACAATCTCCAAAACAGCCCTGGCGGTCTTTGACCGTAATGAGGCCCTTAGTCTTTTTATTATGAAAGGTTATGATAAAAGCAGTAGGCCTGACATATTTATTGTGAAACGCTTACTTTAAAGTCAAGGGGTATATAAGAGTGAATTGTTATTGCTCTGTATAAAAGCCTACAGACAGGTATTTTGTTAAATGAAATATCACAAATTACTTTGTAGGTAAGGATTTTGGTGGTGGTTATTGCCTTTGACGAACCTTAGGGGGAGAGGATTTGCAATGTAATAATTCTTGCTAGAATCTCTTCTGTGCTGTGAGCCAGGATCTTATAACAAAGAAAATCATTAAATAATACATAGACATATATATATATCGAACTATATAAGTACATAGAGGCCTCTAGGTTAGTTCTGTTCTGTCATTGGCTGTCTGAGTCTCACTTACACTATGCTTCCATCTATGACAATGTATTGCATGGGGTAATGGTTCCGTCCACATCAGATATTGGCTCCCTTGCACTACGAATGATGGCATTTCCTGATCACACGTGTACATCTTCCTGAAAATGAGTATGCTTCGATGTCAGGGCTGGTTGGTCAGTTCTTCAGTTTTCATTTTTCCCCTTTTATACTTCCTCGTTCATTTCTTTGCTTCCTCTCTTTTTATTATAATATGTCTTAAGACAGTACTCCCACTCTTCAGGCAGTACTAGCGGGCCACTTACTGACCCTCATTTCATCTGCACTGTGCAGCATCCCATTTGGCCAATTACTCTAAACCAGAGGCCCATGATGGATTGCAGTTGTCCATAGTGTATAATTATTTTACCATTCAAAGATGTCCAACATGTTGGTTATAAATGTGGCGCCCATGCTGGAACATTACAATAATAATAGACTATCAATACCTCTGCAGTAGGGACACCCACTGCTATGTTTAGTTTCATTATTGCAAGCATATGCCCACTGTCTCTGGACAGCATCAGGTTTTCTTTTTTCTTCTTGTAGTCTTTTAATTTATTGGGAATTTGTTGTTGAATTTGTGTGTGTTATATCAATTGCGTCAGGGGGTCAATGCAAGAATGAGTCAGTGGATGGATGAATTGATGTATGAGTGCCGAGATGAGTGTCAATGCATATATGGTGACATATTGAGTGTCTAAACCAGTCATTGACACAGGAGGCACTTTTATTCATTTGCTAGACATATTGGCATTGCCAATACACTTTGTGCTTCTTTGGACCGAGGTGCGTACCCTGGATCACTTTTGAGAGGGGGCGCTGCTGTTCACTCCAGCTACCTCTACCATAAGCCCCCTCCTCATTACCAATCCTTCTGTGCTCTCAGTCTGTTTCTTGCAGGTCTGTCTGCTGCCTCTCTTCAGTGCCTGGAGAACAATGTGACATCATAAATGAGGCCACACTGGTCTAAGACAGGAGTTCCAACATATTTTGCGTGTCTTAAAGTGGATATGACCACCTCCACAAACAGTTACACTTAAAAATGTATGTTCCTTGCATAACTTTCCACTGAGCTATGATTATTATAAAATGAATGCTCTTATGAACTCATTTTTACAGCTGGAGTGATACAGTAAATGTATGACACCATTATCATCCACACCTCTGGTGCATTGGCAGTATGGTAACACAGTGCTCCAATCAGGCATACTGTGTGAAGGTGCAAATGTTTGTGTCCCTGTCTATACTGAATGCTAACACAGCAAGTGCATTCCAGTAGAAACAATATTGACATATGTCTCAATTTCATGAGGACACAAATGATGCAGTCCAGGGTTTTTATTTTACAATTTGAGAGCCAAAATGGCTCAGCAAGTCCTTTAAGACAGCTACTGAAAGGTGCTGCTCATGAGTTAAAATCCTCCCAAAAATAACTCTGACATTCATACTGAAGTGTAACTGACCACGTAGTCACCAGCAGTTTGTCCAATATAAGTTTATTGGTACAAATGAGTATAAAAATAAGTTAGACATTTATAGAGCCCAGGAGAACATTCAGGTGAACGTCTTCTCCCTCTCGCCTCCAACATTCTTATGGAACCTGGAGATGTCATTAGGGAACTTTAAACATGTTATTGCACAATACACATAAATACTAGTACATAATTCACATGACTATACCACACATCTCCCTCTTTTTATTTACACAAAACACAAAACTACAATAAATCTTTTAGATAATCTTGTTGTGTGAACACTCCTCCTAACTGCTTTAACCAGATCTCTAGATTGCCCATGGGATCCCTGTCTCCTGCATGCATTTCTATTATTCTCCTCCTCCGCTCCTTCAAGACACTCTCTTCCATTCTTACTCACTTTGACTATGCAGGACAAATTCCACTATTTTCCATTGGAAACTTGCAGTTTCCATAAACTCTCCTCACCTTAATAGGCTCTTTGAATTTTGGTAAACCTTTTCTCAGTAACAATGGATCTTTAATATGGACCCAGTCTCCCACTTGCACCGTCATAGCAGTCTTGCACCCTTTCTTACCTTCCAACATCTCCTTCACCTTGGTGCTGCCAGCTTTATCACTTGATGCTTTAGCCATCTCAGGCAAAACCTGCACATCAACACCCAAATCCACCACATCCAACATCCACGCCAGAGATAAACAAGATCTTACACTTCTTCCCCTCATCATTTCAAAAGGGATTTGCCCAGTGAGAGTGTGGGCTTGTGTGGTACACCCATATAGTATCTCTAATGGCTTCTACACAATTAAATTGAGGTTTCAGCTCACTTTGAAAGCATTCAATTAAAACCTTATTAAATCTCTCAAATTTACTGTTAAATTATGAGCAATATAACAGAGTGTGAATGTGAATGTGTTATATTTCATGGTTCATGAAAAACTTCTGCATGATTGCTGTTGTAAATTGTACTCCGTTATCTGACAAAACCTCTGCAGGAGTACCTTCACAGTAAAAAACGTCTTTGAAAAATGTTATGATACTCACAGTATTGGGTTCTGCGACCCCTTTCACCTCCACCCATCTTGATAAGTGATCAATCATAACGATCATGTATTTCATTTGAGAAGGTAAAACATGAGACAAGCCTAAAAAACACAATGGTTACTTTTTTCCAAACTTTATTTGGACTCAAAGCCGCTCAGGGTTCTGACACAGATGTTACCACGTGTTTGTCACTCATACAGCATTGACTACATTCGTGTCCTACCTCATCCACTTTGCGATCTATAGATGGCCACCAATACATGATCCTTACATGTCTTTTAGTAGCTGTCATACCTAAATGCCCAGTATGTGCAATTTCGATGATCTTTCTTCTGTAACATGTCGGAGGAACCAATTTCTCTCCTCTTACAAGAATCCCACTCTCCACTGGCAATTCATCTGCAATTTTCCAAACAGGTTGTAAATTTACTTTCACACTTTTCTCCCTAGGCCAACCCTTCCACACAAATTTCATAACTTCTTGCAAGTCAGCATCAACAATCATTGCATTGCACCACTCAATCACGTTTTTGCAATCCACATTATCCTAAACTTTTGCTTTCAAGCACTCCTCAGTTTCCACATCCTCCCTGGAAACTGTCTAGTTATCAACAGGCAGTCTTGATAAGCACTCCGTCTGACAAATTTTTCCTCCTGCTACATCAAAGTTAAACTCCAACAATTTTACAAATAATATGGGTAATCTGGCTATAGATTTCTTAATCTTGAGACACTGGAGAGTGTCCACTAATGGCCTGTAATCTATCTATAAACCAAGAGGTATATTTCAGAGCTCCTAGCACCAGTGGAGCTTAATGTTTCACGATGCTCCTGTGGTTTTAAGCACTGCTCCATATTTGCAAGGAGGTGTAATGGCACTTTTGTGTGGCGTTATGCCTCCTTGTAAATATGGGCCCCTCTGATGCAGTTTTTTGCGTCAGAGGGGAGTTCAATGATGTTGCTGGGGGCGTTCAACCGCAACTCCCATTGCTTTTGACGCTGCCTATAATTTACAAGTTGCTGTAAACCTGAGGCAGCGGCAAAAACTAACGCCACCACAGAGATTGCATTAGCATGGCAAATCAAGGAGGAATGCATTTATTCCTCCTCTTTTTTTGCTTTTTCTATGTGTGCTGCATTCTGCAGCACACATAGAAGAAGCAAAATGCCATAGACGAGTGTTTACGTACAGGAAGGGTCACTTTCCTGCACATAAACAATCTAGCCCCTCAACGCAGGCACCCTTGCACCATGGTGCAAGGATGCCTGCGTTTGTGCTAGGCAGCTTAATTCAGTGCCAGCGCAGGGGGAAATGCAGGGGTTTGCCATATTCCTCTAAATACGTCACACCCCTGCGTTTCAAAAGTGGATAAGCACAGTGCTGCTAATTTTGGTGCAGCACCGCACTGCGCCATTTTAGCATAAATCTGGGCACAAATGTCCTACCCCATTGATATGGCTTAAATTGTTCAACCCTGTGCATGCTAGCATCTCTTTCTCAGTAGCTGAATAGCTTCTTTCAATCAATCAATCAAGGATTTGTAAAATGCGGCTATTCACCCATAGGGTCTCAAGGCACTGAATGTAGGCGTGGTGCTCAGTTGAAGAGCCAGGTCTTGAGGTCCTTCCTCAACTGCTTCAGTGATGCAGCCTTTTGAAAATCTGCCGCTGGAGACGGAGGGTGTGGAAGCTTTATGAGGAGATGGAGTTAACTTGGCAAGTCATTGATAGAGTGGACTCCAGGGTGATGCCCAGGTTGCACGCATTGTCGGTGGGGGTGGGGGCATTACCCAGAGTGGTGGGCCACCAGCAGTCTTTAAAGGCAGAAGGGATGGAGCCAATCACGAGGATCTCTGTCTTGTCCGAGTTGAGCTTGAAACAGCTGGCCTTCATCTAGGCAGCAACTGCTCTCATCCCATTGTGTAAATTCCTCTTGGCTTGTGTGGAGTCCTCGGACAGGGAGAGGAGCAGTTGGGTGTCATTCGCATAGGAGACTAGGTTCCACTCGTGTTGTTTGGTGATCTTAGCAAGCGGACCATGTAGAAGTTGAAAAGCGTTGGCATGAGTGAGGATCTTTGGGGCACTCTGCAGCAAGTGTCTTTAGGTTCTGATGTGAACGGTGGTAGTTTGACCCCCTGTGTACTTCCAGTGAGGAAGGACGTGATCCAGTTCAGGGCTTTGTCTCGGATGCCCGTGTCGTGCTGTCTGTCGCAGAGGGTGGAGTGGGAGACAATGTCAAATGCAGTGGAGAGTTCGAGAAGGATGAGTGCGACAGTGCCTCCGTGGTCCAGTATGATGCGTATGTCATCGGTGGCTGCCAAGAGTGCAGTTTCGGTGCTGTGGTTGCTTCTGAAACCGGACTGGGCAGCAGATTCTAGGATACGGTGTATCTCAAGGAACTTGGTGAGTTGCTGGCTGACGGCTTTCTCCACTACCTTGGCTGGGAAAGGGAGCAGAGAGATGGGTCTGCAGTTCTTCAGCTCCCTAGGGTCGGAGGTGGGTTTCTTGAGTCTGAGGGAAAGGTGGCGGTCTTGAAGGATAGGTTGATGGTTCGGCAGAGCTGCCATGCTATAGAGGCACTGGCCAAGTTGAGAATGTGATGAGGCATGTATCCGAGGGTGCTCCAGAGTGGATGGAGTTCATCAGTCTTTGGGTGTCCTCTATGGTGATGAGTGTCAAGGAGTTCAGTATCTGGTGGAGTGCAAGGTCCGTGGTGGTAAGCACTGCTGGCGGGCTTAGGTTTCTGAAGCCTTCGTAGATGTCCTGGATCTTACGGTGAAAGAAGGTGGCGAGGTCGTTGCAGAGGTTTTGGGAAGGAGCAATGGATGAGGTGTCTGACCGGGGTTCATAAATTCTTTGATGATGGCAAAGAGCTCTTTGGTTTTGTGAGTGCTGGTGTTGAGGCATGCTTGAAAGGCATCTCTGATGTTCTGGTAGTGCGTGGTGACAGCTATTTAGTAGGCTGTGCGGTCTTCAGTGGATTTGCTGAGCCTCCATTTATGTTCCAAACATCTGCAGGCGCACTTGGATTCCTGTAGGTCTGACGTAAACCACTTGGGTGCTTTGCTCTGTTGATTACCTGCTGATTTCCTTAGGGGGGCTACATTGTCAGCGCAGTTTGAGAGCCAGCGGTGAAGGTTGATTGCGGCTTTATTTGCATCTGTTGCGTCAGGTGGGAGGGAGTGATTGAGAGCGTTGGTAAGCTGTGCTTCTGTGACTTTGCCCCAGCATCTGCCGAAGGGGAACAGGGGTGTGGTGGCTTGCAGTGTTCTTTGTGTAGATGGCAAGGCCGGCTGGCTCTGCCCTTGTGGATGATTTTGTATTTGCCTGGGATGGCTGTGGCGATATCTGGGGCAATGGTGGGGGTGATCCAAGTCTCCATGAAGAAAGTGACATTCAGGGCTGTTGAGTCGAGGAGGTCCCAGACTTCTACCGCGTGTTTTACGAGGGAGCATGTGTTGAGGAGGATGCACTTGGGGTGGCTGGCCTTGAATGGTGCAGGATCATGGGGTGGCCCTTGGAGGGTGCTGGAGCAGGCACGGCAAGAAAAAGGTCTGTGGGTGTTCCTCGGGTCGGCTTGGTGGCAGGCTAATGATCTTCTTGGGTTGAGAACCCGTAGAGTGGTGGTGTCGAACCGACAGACGAGTCGAGAACCAGAGTCTTTGGTGCTGGGCGCGGTCCAGGTGCAGACGGGCTTGCCTTTGGAGCACCAGTGGCACAGCCGCACTGCAGCTACCATTAAGAAGGGGACTCAGGCGGGGGCCTGGTCAGCTGGGAGGTGGGAGGGTGGGAAAAGTGATTTGCAGGGAAGGGGGGCGGGTCACAGAGGCAGCAGCGGCATGGGGAGAATGCAGGAGGGAGAAGAAGCCTCCAAATGTCTGAATGCGCACTTGGATTCCTGTAGGTCTCGCGTAAACCACTGGGGTGTTTTGCTGTGTTGATTCTCCGCTGATTTCCTTAGTGGGGCTACATTGTCGGGTGCAGTTTGAGAGCAGGGGGTGAAGGTTGCTTGCAGCTTTATTTGCGTCCGTTGTTTCCGGTGAGAGGGAGTGATTGAGGGCGTTGGTGAGGTGTTCTTCTGTGACTTTGCCCCAGCTTCTGCCGAAGGAGAACAGGAGGTGTGGTGGCGTGCAGTGTTCTTTATGTAGATGTCGAGGCCGGCTGTCTCGGTCCTTGTGGATGATTTTGTAGTTGTCCGGGATGACTGTGGCGATGTCTTGGGCAGTGGTGGGGGTGATCCAAGTCTCCATGAAGAAATTGGCGTCCGGAGCTGTTGAGTCGAGGAGGTCTTAGACTTCTACCGCATGTTTGATGAGGAAGCATGTGTTGAGGAGTATGCACTTGGGATGGCTGTCCGTGAATGGTGCGGGATCATGGGGTAGTCTTTGGAGGGTGCTGGAGCAGGCACGGCAAAAAGAAGGTCCATGGGTGTTCCTGGAGTCGGCTTGGTGGCAGGCTGATGATCTTCCCGGGTTGAGAGTGCGTAGAGTGCTGGTGTCGAGCCGGCAGATGGGGCGAGAACCAGAGTCTGTGGCAGTGGGCACGGTCCAGGTGCAGGCAGGCTTGCCTTTGGTGCGTTAGTGGCACAGCCGCACTGCGGCTGCCATTAAGAAGGGGGGAGGCGGGGGGAGGGTCAGCTGGGAGGTGGGAGGGTGGGGAAAGCGATTTGCGGGAAAGGGGGGAGGGGCCACAGAGGCAGCAGTGGCGCAGGGAGAATGCAGAAGGGAGAAGAAGCAAGAGGGTAAAAAGAAATAGGGACAGAAAAATAAAACGAAGTAGAAACAGAAGTAAAGGCAAAAGTAAATTGCAGGAGTAAAGAGAGACTAGGCCACCAGAGATGTGGCGCAGGCAGAACCCTGCGGGTAGAGGAGGGCCGCAAACTGAGAGTCAGGCAGGCTCTCAGTTAGTTCCAAAGGCAGAGACAGCAGCAGCAGGAGGAGCTGGAGAGAGCTACAGACTCTGACCAGGAGGTCAGTGGAGCTGCCCTCTCACAGTCGTGCTGTCGCCATTCAGAAGGGGAGGAGGTGAAGAGGTTCAGTCAGCTGGGAGGCGGGAGGGTGGAAAAAACACTTCATGGGGGAAGGGGGGCGGGGACGCAGGGGCAGCAGTGGCACAGGGAGAACGCGGAATGTAGAAGAGGCAAGAGGGTAAAAAAAAAAAGACACAGAAGTAAAGAGAGACAGAAGATACTTACTTGCAGTTGGTCACTAGGCCACCAGGGATGAGGCCAAGGCAGGAGCCTGTGGGTGGAGGAGGGCCTCGAACTGATAGTCAAGCAGGCTCTCAGTTTGTTCCAAAGGCAGAGGCAGCAGCAGCAGGAGGAAGAGTTGGAAGGGCAACAGACGCTGACCAGGAGTTCAGAGGAGTCGCATTCCCACAGCACTATGTCTGCCATTAAGAAGGGGAAGGAGGTGGGGGTCCGGTCAGCTGGGAGGTGGGAGGGGGAAGCGATTCGCGGTGGAGGGGGCCGGGGCCGCAGGTGCAGCAGCGGCATGGGGAGAACGCGGAAGGGAGAAGAGGCAAGAGGGCAAAAAAGAGAGAGAAAAACAAAAAAAGTAGAGACAGAAGTAAGGGCAGAAGTAAAATGCAGGAGTAAAGAGAGACAGAGAGAGCCAGAAGATACTTACTTGCAGATGGCCACCAGGGATGAGGCGCAGGCAGGATCCTGTGGCTGGAGGAGGGCCTCAAACTCAGAGTCAGGCAGACTCTCAGTTTGTTCCAAAGGCGGAGGCAGCAGAAATCCTGTATGCCTACATGCCTTTGCCTTTTCAGTCTGCATAGTTGAAACTAAACTGCCAGTGATGTTGTGAGAATCCACAGCAATGTATGACAATGTTAAAAGCTCAAGAAAACATTTTTTTTAAAGAAATATCCTTGAGAATGGCTAAATGTGGAAATGAAGCCATATGCTATTTTTTTTCTTCAGGTTTTTATAAAGTGCTGCTAGCCATCAAGGTAGCTTCAGAGTGCTGTTAGATTAGGTATAGATGGCAGTAATCCTAAATCATAATCCTATTCCAAAGGTAAGCAAATGGTGAAGCCTTAAGAAGGAAGGAAGTCCAAGACAATTACCTAGTGGTCTGGTGTTAGGCATATAACCAGACCAGATCAGGCACAGGTGGCACTAAGAGTGAGGTTAACCATATATTTGCCTGACTTGGTGAGTTTTGAGTAGCTTTCTGAATCTTTCAAACGTATCTTCTAAAGTGGGGTTCCCATCTCAGATTCTTTGGGAGGAGGTTTTAAAGGGATGTTATGCATGTGTGAAGGGCCCTACCACCAAACTTCTTTCGATATGCTCTGAGGGACAGTAAGTTACGACTGGCAGACCTTAGGTTCTTAGATGGAATATATTGGAGAAACATACAAGGAGCCTGGGATCAGCCATGCAGTGCTTTTAGGACAACAAAAAGGGATTTGAAATGAGCACATTCATTCATAGGGAGCCTGTGGAGGAGCAGCGATGTGTAATTACTTTAGTCCGAACAGGAGATGGGCAGCCTAGGTTTGGACCCATTGGAACTTAGTAATAGATCTTAAGGGGAGGCCAGTGTTCCTACTGTTACAATAGTCAATGATATTATCATTGCGAGTGAGATGGGGATTTTTTGAGCGAGGTGAAGAGGAAGGGATCCACACAGATGGTGCAAATAATGGAAGGCAACTTTTGTTACAGTGTTTATTTGAGGAATAAACAAGAAGTTGCTGTTGAACAGCCACCCCAAGTTGTATTTTACCCCAGTGACTGGGGGGTGCGACTCCAGAGTCTCCAGCCAGGACAAAGGAAATGGTTTAGTGAGGCAGACCCCACAGGCATTATTTCAGTTTGTTTGCGATTAAAGCACAACCAGTTTTTCTACATTTGTCTATGAAGCTGAAACAAGGAATGTGTAACTTTGAGGATGTTACTAGAGCTGTTGTCAACTTTTATGTGTAACTTATGTGTACTGGGTATTATCAGCAGTTACATGCACTAACTCAAAATAAACAAGGATTCTGGTGAGAGGGATCAGGTAGTTATTGAACAACACTGGTGACAGAGCTGAGCACTACAGGACTTCGTAGATGAGTCTGTCAGATCTGGAGAGGAAGGGCCCAATTGTACTTGACATTGAAAGTCCAAGGACACCAGCTGAGAGTTTCAAGCCATTGAGAAGCACCTTGTTCTCAGTGGTATCAAAGACCACAGAGCGGTGAGAAGGGTTAAAGAACAGGATATGCCTTGGTCTAATCAGGTTAGAAGCACAAATTCTGTGCCCCTGAGGTCAGTGAAAATCACTGAGAAGGCCATGAGCTTCCGGGTATGCTGTGAGTTGATGTGCAACTACAGTTTTGAGCACCTTGGCAAAACAGAGTAGGCTGAAGATCAGCTAGTTACTGCGAGGGATTGTCAGGGTCCAAGAAAGATTTCTTCTTGATGCATGTCATGATGACATGCATTAGCATTCGAGGGAGCTGTTATTTACCTTGGTGATAAAAAGGAGTAGTGCTGCAAGGCCTAAGTTGAAGCTTTGGGATTGCAGATACCTAAAGTTGGGGAAGATTTCTCAAAAGATTTAAGGATTTTATAGACTTTATCTAAGGTGGGAGGGGGAAACTTTGTGAGCTTGGTGGGTGCAGGGAGAGGTGGTGGGAGGAGTGGTTCTTTGGGTTGCAGACAGGTGGGGATGTTTCTTTATTAATGAAGGGCATGAGCTTATCGCAGAGATCCTTCAAAGACTTTCCTTTTGGTTGGAGACACATTTTCCCTGCAGACACAGAAATGTGTTGTGTTGTCTGTCTCTAAGATGTAAGTTTGAAAGGCCTCCTTTTTAGCCCCAGTGCAGGCTGATTTGTAACCTCTTGAATGAACTCTACAAGCTCTCTGATCTGCAGTTGGTCTTGATTTGTGCCATTATATTTCAAGTGCTTTAGGTGGCAGAAGTCATCAATAAATTGTTTGTTAGACCTCCCTGGGTTCAGCTTTCATGTTGAAAGGGAGTGAAGGTATCCAGTACTACAGACATCTTATGTAGGTGGGTCAGTGATCAGAAGTTATGTGGAGAGCTCCTCCGGCCTTAGGTTGTTTAGATTCCACCAGGTTTTGGAATTGGAGCGTGACCTATTACAGGGCTTACTACATAGTTAGTTCTCTAAGAAGAAACTAATTAATGTGTGATACTATTCTCAGTGAGAATGTGGTAGATTAAAGGGAGGAGATTATTATTATCAAAAGTTATTAAATTATGTCTCAGTGATGGTCATTTAAAAACAGAAGTGAAGAGCATGAGGTTATCGGGCTTTTTTTGTTGCGGAACTCACATTTTGGAGTGTCATGTTGGACATGGCCCTCTCTGCAGGGTCATCGTCAAACATTTTGCCTATACCTCTCATGTTTTCTGATTCCGTTTTGCTTTTGGCTTTTAGGACTCTGGGCACTTTACCACTGCTAACTATTGCTAAAGTGCTTGTGCTCAGTCCATAAACATTGGTAAAATTGGCTTACACATTATTGCCCATTTGTAATATACTCATGAGTCCCTAGTAAAGTGATATATCAAATTCTTCGGGCCGGTAAATTTAATGCTACTAGTGGGCCTGCAGCACATATTGTACCCACCCATTTAAATAGCCCCTTAAAACATGTCTCAGTTCTGCCATTGCAGCCTGCGTTTTAAAACCCTCTTTAATGGTAAAGTCAGATGTTAAGTCACAATTGAGAAAAATGCCACTTTAAGAAATCCAGGTTCCTAGGTACACCAGATTGCACCACATTGTGAATGAGACTTTTTGAAAGTTGGCATTTTCCTATCCTAATCATTTGGTGCCTGAATCCTAGGTCACACACCTAGGTGTGGTTGGCAGTTGGCCTTTGTGTATTCCTTCCAGACAGTAACACAAAAGGGGGACTAGGAGCTGGCAAAATGAGCATCCTGACAGGATGGGAGGGGGCAGAGCTGTGCACAGCCTCACTTACATATCAAAGGAACTGCCTCACCACACACACAAAGAACTCACACTAGCCTTTTGTGACCCCAGTCCAAGTGGAGCCTAGGCAGGGAGGCAGGAAATTCTAGGACCATCGGTGTGGGGAACTCGACGTTTCTTCCACGTCAAAGCTGACAAAACGTAGAAAAATAGGAACTTCAGACCCACTCTTCAGTTCACTTGTAGACCTGTGGAGGACTCTGAGAGGACTGCCCTGCTACCTGTGGCCTGCTGAGTAATTCTAAGGACTGCTTCTCCAAGAGGACTGTTTCACTGCCTGAAGCCTGCCTTGTGGCCTCCTTGAGACCTGCTCTTCTGCTTGGACCCAGGCCATGCTGTTCTGCTTGGGCCCAGGCCACCAATGGGAATTCAAGGGCTAGTTTGCTGACCTCCTGTTCAGAGCTACAGGGTCACAAAAAGCTCTAACAACTTTTAAAGTGCATCTTGATTTACCTTGAAGTGAGTCCTGACTCACCAGGTGGTGCTTACCAGTACAGTGGCAATGTGCCAAACCAGTCAAGTGCTCTGAGAATCGAGAGGAGACCAGGACCTACCTGCTTGCCAATCCACCAATGGTGCATTGCCAGCTGGCTTGACTTTGTGGTAGCTCCTGCTACATTCTCACCAACAGAAAATCCTGTTCAGCTGCTCCTCTCTGGAAGGGTATCCATCTTCCTGAGTCCCTTGTTGGATACAGCCAGCAGCATTGTCCTGCTGTAGATTTTCAACTTTCAAAAAAGAGTCTGAGGTGCACATTCTGACATTGGCGGTTTACACTGCCTACTGCCGCTGTGATGGCCGCCAAAAGACCATCACTGCGGCTATCATCTGTCTGCCAGGTTATGACCACATCTGGACTCCCGCCACAAGAAGGGCAGAAATCCGGCTGTGGCCATACTGGCGGATAGTGGTAAGGTGGCGCTGCTACCACCAGCACCACCACACCAATAGACCACCGCCAGCCGCATCATGACATATGATCCGGCTTGGCGGTGTTCTGCTGGCGGGAGCTGCTGTTGGTAGCAGCACCCCGTCCTGTTCCCTGACGGAAGACCCGCTGGATGAAGGTAAGTTGGGCTTCCGATGGGGGAGGGGGTGGGGGGTGTTGTGTGTGTGTTTGGGGTTGTGTGCATGAATGTCTGTGTGTGCGTGAATGCGTCTGTGTGTGTAGTGTTGTTTGTGTGGGTGTATGCATGTGTGTGAATGTGTGTAAGAATGAAAATGTGAATGCGTGTCTGCATGTCAGTGTGAATGTGTGTACAGATATGTGCAAGCATAACTGGATGCATGTGTGTATGAATGCGTGTAGGCCAGTGTGAGTGAGTGGGTGTGTGTGTGTGTGTGGTGCGTGTCTGCGGGTGTGTGCGTAAATGGGGGGTGAGGGATTGGAAGGGAGGAGGGTGGATGGAGGGGGAGTGGGGGCGTCTGGGGAGTGTTTGGGGGTGTGGGTGAGCCTCCTACCAGTGACAGGGAAGGAATTCCCTGTCACTGGTAGGGCCTACTGCCATGGTTTTCGTGGTGTTGCTAATGCCACGAAAACCATGGCATTATGCTGGCTAAAAATGCCGCTGGCGGTGCTATAGCGGCTGCCGGGCTGGAGATTGATATCTCCGGCCCAGTGGCTGCTACCGCCATGGCGGTTTGAATGATAAATTGGTGGATTGGCTGCAGCCAACCCGCCAATGTCATAATGTGGCGATATGTACTGCCGGCCTGTTGGCGGTACTTCTGCCACCTTAACACCTCCCACCGGGGTCATAATGACCCCCTAAGTCCAAACATACAAATCTTTAGTTAGACTTCGTTCAATGGCTTCCAGATGATGACATCTCCTCCTCAGACACCGCCTGCTGCCTTCCCCCAATGAACTTTACCTTCTCAGACATATTTTAAGTCTGAAGGTAAGCAGAGATAGGGTGCATCAACTTTGCGTATCGAGCTGCGTTCCATCCCAGTCAGCCATAACTTTCAAATTTGCCCCAGTCTTATGCAACAAGACGTCTGTGGTTGGTTCTCTGATCTTTTAACCCTAGATTCCTTTTTTGTTGTGAGTCAAATATGATCAGAAAAAAACGAAAACAGACCAGTATAGACACAAAAAACGAGAAGGGGAGGATACACCATAATTTGATAACATATCAATATCGCAATGTCAATAGGATAATGTCAGAGAGGGATAGAGAGATAAACAGCAAAAGTAGGCCTACCTAAAATAGAACAGTGGCCCCTTAAGCATATTAATTCCCAGCACTAGAATTGTCTTTAAAGTATGGATCCCAGTTAAATTCAGCCAAGATGGGTTCAAGTCTCTTAATAGAGCGCCTGACCTAGATTTCACCAGAAGCAGTTCCAACTCATACAGGTGCCAAACAGCAGACCACCACTTTGTTATCCTTGGTGGTGTTGGAGAAACCCAGCCTCTAACAACCTAAAACCTAGCTGAAAAAACTAGTATGGATAATAGCTTTGTCAGACTGTTATCAGAAGCAGTGCTACAGCCTAACATAATTTCCTTAGGGGTAAAATGTATATTAAAGCCAAGGCAGTCTGAAAGCAAATGTGGCACACTTAGCCAAAATGTATGCAAACCAGAGCATTTAACAAACGCATGCAAAATATCAGCAGAGAAGTAACTGCTTTTGGGGCATTTAGTATTCTTCCCCCCCATACCTCCCGCTCCACTTAACAATTCTGTCTTGGGTATGATATAACATGCAAATAGTCTTTAAATTGCTGAAGTTTGAGATTAATAGAATGCACAGACACATTGATGATATCAAAAGCATTGAGGATTTCAGAGGGAAGGATCTCCTCCGATAACACCTTACTCTATTTAGCAGCAAGAGCAGGCTATCATCAGCCCGATGTTGGCAAAACCTTTCATAGACTGTGCTAATAAGTGACTTCTTAGGCCCCTGTGCAAACAAGAAAGTAGGTCGCAACCCACTAAAGTGGTTGTGAGCTTGCATCTTGTCATTAAAAAATCTCTGATCTGCAAATATTAAAAGAAATAAATGATGGGGGCGATCAAAAGACACTTGAACGCCCTCAAAGGACCGAAATTCATTATGGTCGTAAAGATGCCCTGTGACCTCCCCTACATGATGTGACCAGGCTCTGCAGATTGCATAATGGAAAATGGGCATGAACATTGGATCACTCCACAGGGGCGTATCAGGGCGTTATTAGTGGGAAATAAATACTAATAGCATCCTGAATAAACTTAAATCAAACATGTTTAAAATAATTGGGATTCCCATGTGGGTGAATAAACAAGCAATAATGAGGCCAAAAAGCAAGTCGATACCCAAAAGGGATGGGTCTGTATCACCACTTATAAGCAGGTTTCGAAGTCGGCCAACGAATGCTGCCCAGAAATAAAGTTTTAAATCAGAAAGATGTAATCCACCTTGCCCATATGGAAATGTAATAAACTGATGGCATGTCTAGCCTTCCTGAATCCCCAAATAAAACTACCTATAGCCCCTTCCAGCCATTAAAAAAATTAATTTGGAAACCGGTGGGGAATAGCATGAAACAAATACAAAAATGTTGGCAGAACATTCATCTTGATATTACATCAACCAGTAATACTGATTGGAAGTTTATTCCATAGTCGTAATTTATTAATAACTGAAAATAAGAAGGGCTTGTAGTAAAATTTTACAATTTTCCCAACCTGTGAATAAACTGAACCCCAAGATATATGGCCCTAGATTCCACTAAAAACTTTACAAATTCATAACTCTGGTTGTATTGTTTGGATTTTTGTCATTTTAGTGTCAATTTATCAAATTTTACTCTAGTTTTATAAATTTGTGTGGGATTTTCTTGTGTTGTATTTTCACTTTATTAGTGTTTGAGTACTGCATGAATACTTTACACATTGCCTCTAAGTTAAAACAGACTGCTTTTGTGCCAAGCTACCAGAGGGTGAACACAGATTAATTTACTGACTTTCTGTGGTTCACCCTGACAAGGATTGTGACTTTTGCTTGAGAAGGGATCACACCCCATTCAACCAACAGTCCGATTTCTCATAGGCATATGCTAGAGCATTAGCAGAAAAGGTAGTATGTTGGGGGGTGGTGGTGGGAAGAATGGAGGTGATATGTAGGGGAGCTAGGGAAGGGGTATGCGGGGATGCAGGAGAATGAGAGGAAGGTTGTTATTGCTTGAGGTTGTGAAAGGGGAGAGGTTACAGGTAGCAGAAGAGATTGTCAAAATGCACATATATTTGTTTACAGTACTGTGAAGCACAAACAGAATGTGAGCTCTACAAAGCAACATAACTTTCAGGTCAAATTATAACCAGAACAGTGAAACGTGTGAGCACAGGCTTCATATACATAATCAGTACCATGAGGTATGTGGAGAAACAGAGGTTTCACATTACCGGTGTCAGTAACTTGTTGAGTCCGTTCTTTTTATGCTGGCACTTGCTGATCAATTTCTGTAATCTGGGAAAACAAAATTGCAAGTACCAACATTATCATTTCATTTTTCTTAAAGAAGCAGAATTGTCCATAAAAAAGAACTGTGAAGGTTTCACATAAACATAATTGTACACAACACTATGAAGCCTGTGTCCCAGCAGCAATGCGAAGTGTGATTATTACCTATTAAAAAAGATCGTGATGTCTGCTCATAAACAGGACTGGAAAGTCAACTTTCTTTTGCTTTCTAAACTCGTAGACCGAGACCTTTGTGCGGGTTGATCTGTGGAGCAGTTTTGTACGGGTTGATCTGTGGAGCATAAACTGCACAATCAACATTGTGCTCATGAGTTATTTTGCGTTTCACGGGGACCATCGTGCGGCTCTAAAATCGCTAGATGTAGTGGAGAGCCAATGCCCCCCTTAATGTATGCAAAGAGAGTGCTGGAGGGAACCTGCACAAACACCTCTAGAATCTGGCAAAAAGCCAAATCAATTGAAACAGCCTGACTTTGCTTCACATCCCTATTTCAGTCAAGGAGGAGTGACATACCACCACTTTGTTATCCTTGGTGGGATTTCACGGGACTTCTGTAAAAACCCAGGTCATGCATCTTAACCTTTTCAATTATCCTGTCATCAAAATGTGTACTGGAAGACGTACCTAACAAATACAAATCTCACATCTGCACACTTTTGTACTGTTGGCGCTCTACTGTCTCATTTTTTAGTTTCTGAACGTTAAAAAAAAAACTCCTTTCTGACCCTTTCCCAACCAGGAAATGATTGTAGATTTGCACCAATTAAGGGCTGCAGTAACTCCTTTCTAGAATTGGAAGGGGAATTGAATACTCCCAATGTTTCTTGTCTGTAAAGATTGTGGTTATTCCACAGCGAGGTATTTTTGTGCAAATGCACTATGACATTATCATTCTCCAATGTAGAATTCTACTTTGTGTGTAATTTCGCATTCTGGAAACACAAGAAAAAATGTAATGCCATTCTTACTGTTGTGCTTGGCAACTTCCAAGTGTTACAGTTTTTTACCCGTCCTACTGGACGGGTTCGTGAAATTTAAAAAAATGTGAAAACGTTCAAAAGTAATGTAAATCTTTGCATGTAACCTTTAAGTTTTAGTAACTATGACCAATGAGCCTCCTCAACATAGCTGTAATGGTGATGTTTAATGGGGAAAATGTGTCCTAAACTGGGGTGTAACCTCCCGATGGGTAAAGCAGCAGGTAGAACTGTTCGAGTATGTGCGGAATTTCGAGGAGACTGTAAAAAAACCTCTGCAGTGCTAGCTGCTGGGCCACGAGTGGGTCAGTGGCAGGCCCCTCTTTCTACCCCACCCAGAGCGAACAGTGATTACTTGTGCATTGTTTCTAGCTGCAGGGGAATCAGGAAGAGGTGGTAATTGGAGGCAACTAGGGGCATAGTTTTGAGTGACGCTCCAGTGGCGCTAACCTCTGCTCCCTATTTACAAGGCGGTGAAATGCCACTTTTTGTGGCGTTACACCTCCTTGTAAATATGGGCCCCCTGATACAGTTATCTGCGCTGGAGAGGCGTGCAATGGGTGTGGCTGTGGGCGTGCCTCAGCAACACCCATAGCATTTTGACACTGCCACAGATTTACAAGATTTTGTAAACCTGAGGCAGCGCTAAAATCTAACGTCACCCCCAAGGGTGGCGCTAGCAAGGCACAACGAGGAGGAACACTTTTATTTCTCCTCGTTTTTTCCTTTTCTATGCGTGCTGCATTCTGCAGCACGCGTAGAAAGAGCAAAATCCCAGAAATGATTGTTTATGCGTGGTAAAGTGTCCCTTCCTGACATAAACAATCACTTGAAAATGACGCTTTGGCACTTCTGTGTGCGCTGCATTTTGCCCCTCAACGCAAACATCCTTGCACAATGGTGCAAGGATGCCTGCGTTGGCGCTGGCCACTAAATACTTAAATACGGCGCATCCCTGCATTGTGAAAATGATTGAGGCGGCACTGCCAATTTTGGGGCAGCGTCGCGCTCTGTCATTTTCCCATAAATATGGGCCCTAGTCTTCGGCAGAGGTCTGACTTCAACTGGAGTTGTGGGCAATCCACTTGGCATTGAAAGCCTTACTGCCTTCCTTTAAAGAGAGGATGGTGCAGATACTCATGAGTAACACTAGCACCATGTGGTACTGCTGTACTACAAATGGGGCAGGGTGGAGTTGTGGAAACTGTATCAGAAGGCACTAGGGCCCATATTTATACTTTTTTTGTACCGCATTTGCATCATTATTTGATGCAAAAGCGGCACAAATGTACAAAATATAATTGTATTTTCTAAGTTTGCACAGGTTGTGCGTCAAAAAAGTACGCTGAAGTAGTGCAAAAAAAGTCTAAATATGGGCCTATGCCTCTGGAAGTGGCTGGATCACAGGGAATTTTCCTGGTACCGCATCACCTTGTGGGATCTTTGAATGCCAGGGTGGATTAACTCAGCCACCCACACGCCGCAGATCACGAATGGAACCTACATTCAGAGGTGGCGCTGGATGTCTTCTGTGAATGAGCAGAACTTTGACTCAGTATTTTCGCCTCTGCAGCGAACATGTAATGTCAACATTTTTGCACAGTGGAGTTCCCAATACGTCCCTCTCTTGGAGATGCATTCCATCTAGAGTGGAGCTCAGGACTTCTATATGCCTTCCTGCCACAACTTCTGCCCAGAGTTCTGAAAATGATCAGAAACAACTGGGCCCAAGTTATTCTAGTGGTACCGGATTGGGCAAGGAGAGTGTGGTACTCCAACCTCAGTCTGGTGGATACGCTATGTAACCACAGGCTCCTCACTGACCCTTCCGCCTCTCCATTCTGTCAAGTGGAATCTTTTCCACCCCAAAACGCCCAAAGTCTAGATATCTGCACACTGGTCACAATCAAGTTGCTGTTGGGCTCTGTGTTTGGGGGTGCGTAGAGCCTCAAAAGTAATTGACATCAGTGCACATGTGTGGTGCTTACATGCGGCTATGCATGTCACTTCTGAAACTGAACGACCTTGATGCAGATTTACATAATGCCACCTACTTGTGCACAGGGGGACTGCTTGACAAATATCCGGATCAAGTCTGTAACCTGGGGAATATTCAAAAGTTGAGGAATTTGCAGTTAGAAGTATCTTTCAGAACAGTTTTACAGCATTCAGTACATGCATGGAAGCACCACATGACAGCCCCTACTATTACAATGGGCACCCTGCGTGTGTTAATTAGAGGGAGAAAATGTTTTTTAAAAACTCATTATTAGACACTTCTACATTTTTTCTCACACATCTCTAATTAGAGAGAAAACACAGAGGGTCCACATAGGAATTGCATGGTACACCCTGTAAATTCATCACAGCAGTCCTTACAGTGCCTTTCATAAGACCGTAAAGTAATGTGATCTAACAGCTCCAACGTATTGGTAGTTAGGGCTTTGATTTAC
Organism: Pleurodeles waltl; assembly: GCF_031143425.1. NCBI lineage: Eukaryota > Metazoa > Chordata > Amphibia > Caudata > Salamandridae > Pleurodeles > Pleurodeles waltl. The sequence continues at coordinate 556,899,973 of NC_090451.1, forward strand.
AGTTTGGCAATTGGACTACTTTGTCAAAAATTACCCTTACCCTCTATCAAACGCTATTATTGCAGCTTACACATGCCCACTTTTTATCATACTGCATCAATTATCTACTATGACATGAAGCAGAAACACACTGCATCAACCTTCTCCATCACAATAGTAAACTTTCATCAGAAGCCAACAGCCCCATGGACACTGAACAAACAAGATAACTTTTAACAACACACATTTAAGGTGTTTTGCAAATGTGTCAAACATTTGAAGAAATTATTTGTATTAAAGGCGATTTTCCAATTTACAGAATGATTAAACTGAATGTGTTGAGGGCTATCCCACCTTCAGGCCTCTTGTTGGCCCATCCTAACTGTGGTGCACCTTTTCTCACTTTCACAGCTGGTTGGCCTTCCACTGTATCTATGGCTCATCACACCTCTCGTTTGCCTTTCCACAAAGCTGCAATGCTGTGATTGACTGCACCTCAAAAGCAGTTTTGACAGGTTTATGCTGTTGTTACTGTTTCTCCATCAAAAATTAAGTGGAGGTTTTCCCTCTTTGAACAACGTTCAGAGACACCAATGCGTGGCCTCAGCATACCTATCCCCGCTATCTACTGACAACTATCACTAGACCAAATCGAACCCCCACATCATTCTGCTAGTATCATCATCATCAAAATACTTTATTCGGCTCAAAAGAGCCATAAAAGACATAGGCCCTACTTATGACATTGGCAGAAAATGCCGCCTACCGCCACAGCGACGGCCGCCAACATACCGTCTCCGTGGCTGGCGGAATTCCGGTGACGGCCATGGTGGCGGATTGCGGTAAGGTGCCGCTGCTGCCAGCAGCACCGCCACGCCAGCAAAACACCACCTACCGTATCATGTGCCATAATTCAGCCTGGCGGTGCTTTGCTGGCAGACGCTGCTTCTGCCAGAAGGAGTTTCTTAAACCAAGTGCCTTGAGTATGAAATGCTAATAAATAATTATGGACTTCAGTCGACATCTGGTAAGTAAAAACCTGTACCTCTCAGAAATTATCATATTAAGGTATGGCTTAGGGAGTAATGAGTTTGATGGCGGACACTCCAAAGCCCCATGCATGTTACCAGTTAGATCCGAGTCATGATTAGAATGCCAATACAAGTCCTTAATTTTCTGTTTAACCCCCCCACCTCTCCCGGTAAGGAATCGGGGTCCTGAAAATATTCCTCTACTCCTAGGCAGGAAAAAATTTACATATCTAATCCAAGGAATATCCATAAAACGCGTCAATGACAGACAGTTCATGATCACAGACCTACAAAGGTGAGCTTCAGGGTTTAGCCATACTCTTAGCCTGAGCAGTAGAGGTTTCAATCTTATATGGTCGGCTATATCCCTCAAACCCACTTCCTGCATGGCAAAAAATGGCCGGAGTGGATTGGGGTACTGCTAACAGCCTTCTCAAAAGCGTATTTTCCACTACCTGTAGACTCGAACAGTCTGTGCATCTCCACACCCCAGCTCCAAATGAGGCCATTGACAGACATTTACTTTGAAAAACAGTCAGCATTTCCTTAACTGGTTTGTGTGCCAGTTTCTTTGAAAACCTAAAAACTGCATCAATAGCTCTTTGAAACTGCAAGATGCGAACATTTATTAAAATTTTCCAGTTAAAATCAACATCAATAGGGACCCCCAAGTAAGTGAAGTTAGGAACTTTAAGTATTTCCGCACATTCCAGAACAATTTTTTTTACTTTTTGATGACTTTGGGCCACACTTCACCACAAATTATTTTGTTCTGTTAGTTTTAAGGCCAAGATTTCCCATAAAAATATTAAAAGCATCCAATAAGGATTGCAGGCCATTTGCTTTCCTTGACATGAGGACTGCATCATCTGCATAGAGTAATACTGGTAGTGGCTGGGAATTAATGAGAGGCAGGTCCTTCCCCCATCTTACATAAAAAAAATCTTCTAGACCATTAATATAAAGTAAGAAAAGAAAAGGGGCCAACACACACCCCTGTCTTACCCCCTTCAAAGATGGGAATGCTTCAGTGAGGTCACCCTCCTGGCTAAAGCGGACCTGGGCAGTAGTATTGGCATGAGGTTTACTAAGTAAGGAGATCAGATCTTTATCTACCCCGATATCTGACATGACAGACCACAATTTATGTCTGTCAAGTGTGTCAAAAGCACAGGATAGATCAGTGAAGGCTAAATGGATACAGCCTTTTTTGGCCTTAGTGTATTTCTGTACTATCAGAGTTAAATTAAGGGTCTGTTCAATTTTGCCCAGCCCTGGTCGAAACCCAAAATGGACCTTCACTAAGCTGTTAGATTCCTTTGCCCAATGTTCCAGCTTACTCAATACCACTCGCCCTAAGATCTTGACAGAGCTATGGAAAAGAGAAATTGGGCGGTAGTACTGCGGATCTGCTCGGTCCCCCTTCTTGAAAATGGGCACAATTATCGCCTCACTCCAGGTATCTACCAAGGGGCCCGTCATAGCAGACCTCATAACATTGGTAAGAAGCGGAGATCAAAATTCGGGTAAAGCTTTATATATATATCAGCTGGAATTCTATCTGGGCCAGGAGCTTTATCAGAGGGACAGTTTTGGATAGCATGAAATACCTCGGATTCTTCCAATAAATTATCAGGGGCTGTTGTGGGAGCATTCCTCCGATAACAGAACCAATCAGGTCAACCTGGGAGATATTCATTTCTGTTTTAAAATTTTTGGAAAAATGCTCCTACCAAACTTGTGGGGGGTCGACGGTATCTATTATGGTGTTATCTTTCTCTGCCAATCAAGTGGAATTAATCACTTTCCAGAAAACCTTCGTATCCTTACTACTACTAGCCTCAATTAACTCCTCCCAAGCATCCTCCCTCATTTATTTCTTCCTAGCAGCAAGAGTGGCCTTATAAATCCTTCTTGCCTCTTTAATATCAGACTGGTTACGTGGGACAGAGCTAGTGGTCTTCTTTCAATCTTTGAGGGCAGATGTACATGTGTGATTAAACCTACGGGGGTTTCTATTTCAATTACTACTGCTAGTACTTTCACTTGAAGCCAGTGTCGCACTGCACTGTTATGTGTGCATTTCTAGCTCACTATTGAGTCATCCACAAAGTTCTTGCAATAATTTACTTCTTAGATTATCAAACTAAGCCACTGGTACAGTGGATTTCAGAGATTATCAATGCTTCTATAAGCCAACTCTATTCTGACTTGCATCATGCAACAGCATAAAACTTCCACAGATCTCACACAATTCATCAGTTGTCTGAATGGAGGTATGTACAGATATATCAGTACTGATGCCTCCATACTGGCGTACTCCATGAACTCTTGCAAACTGCCTCTGTTCTGATGAGGACCTAATTTTGTGTTTGGTAGATGGGTTAATCCATCACAAACATCCCATCCACCTTTATATAAGTGCATTAAATCCTACAACACTCATAATTAGGCAGATGGGATATCTGCCATGTTTGTGGTGGAGTAACCCGTCTGTCAAACTCTAAATGAGACCCCTACAGAGTACACTGGTATTTCAGTGCTCCTCCTCAGATCTATGCAACAAGTTCTTTCTGTCTTCTCTGCTAAGATAGAAACTGTTGAACGCATATAGCCCTGACATTCCCCAGCCATCTGAGTTGTACTTTATACCCTCTCCACGCCCATCTTTCACTGGGTAAGTTCCCAGTGTTTACCAGTTGTTGAATCAGGCACAAAAATATCCTGACAAATTTAAGAAATCCTCTTTTCCTTGGGATCTTGGTAATGCAAAGGTCATGAAACCAGGCCTTCCAACACTACCAGAATTATCAGTTTCCTCTTGTCCTGTGAACTATTCCCAAGGCCCTCAAACAAATAATTATCACAGCCATACCTTCTGATCCAAATAACATAACAAATTACAGACCCATGCCCAATCTCCCATGTGTTTCAAAGGCACTCAAAACAACCTTTGTCACCCTCCAATTAGTCACCCACTGGGAGAACCAGCTACCTGCTAAGTGACTTCCAGCCCAATCATACTCTTTCAAGCTGAGGTATCACATTTATGAAGGTGACAATAAGCTTTACCTGTAGTTTGAAGAAGAACCTTACAACCTCCCCAGCATGGCCTATTGCCTTTCACATGTACATAGATGGGTGCAGAAAAATTACTGTTCCCTAATGTTGACAAAACAGAAATCCTTCCTCAGGTCCAATCAATCCAGGACCCTTCTCTCTGGTGTGGTCTGTAGAGCTGGGTTCCCCCTACCCCTGTTTATAAAGCATGTAATATGAGTGTACTTTTGCCAATGGTCTTTCTTTTACAATTCAGGTAAATCTGGTAACAAAGAGGGATTTCCACTACCTTCATCTTTTAAAAGGGGTTCTACTGATGCTTCACTGCATGCAGAAAAACACCCTAATCCTACACATAGTCATTTTGCAGGTTGCTTGTTGTCTGTTTAAAGCACCACAAACCGATCAGTCGGCCATGCATTACCTATATGGAATATTTGTAAAAGAGATAGAGAACTTCAAAACACCAAACCATAGTGCAAAACTGTTCACCCCTTACCAATCACCCTGACCTTAGGTCTACCAGATAAAGACTACTGCAGATCCAGTCTTACAGACTTAGGAGATATGATGGGTGCAACTTCCACGTCCTAGCCACCTCCTAATTGAACTCTCTCCCCGTTCTATTGATACTGAAAAGTGACTATACAAAATTCAGAAGATCGTTAAAGACCGACCTTTCACCTATGCATTTAGACTCTAAATTAAACACACTTTTGTTCATTTTAGTTGTATCACAGTCTTTCTGGTCAGACTCCTCAGACTAGCCCACCTCCACCTCAGAATTCTGTCTCTTGAATGTTTTGCTCCCTCTTAGGATCCCTCCAACAAAGGCCATCTAGCCACCCTTTTCTGTAGCTGATTGACTGGCTCTAGAGTAGACCTCCTAAATAAGCTTCCTGCACCGATTAGCCCTGTCACTTGTCCCTTTGCAAAGTGCTGCAATTCCATAAATTAATAAATTTGCAATAGGCTTCAGGGACCATTCTAAAAAGGACTTTGTCAATATATCAAATAGCTGTCAGTATGCACTATTTAAATTGTCTCATTCCCTGGCTGAAGTGATTGACAGTTTATTAGAGGTGCACAGGGTAGTTAAAAATACCACCAATGAGAGAGGCTATTATAAATAATGTACTGAAGCCGAACAAAGACCTGTGTTTTAAGTTGTTTAGGCCCTTTTTAATGAACACAGTTTCGGAATTCAGAGCAAAGCAGTTGTGAATAGGTTATTGAAGGTAATTGGAGGATTTGTGTACCTGAATCACAATATTTTCGTACCTCACAAAAATACATTGTTTTATCTGAGGAGGCAAAATCTATTTCCTACACCAACCCAAACTGTAGGTACGGGGGAATAATGCATTGGTGGTATTTGACACAAAACAGGCATTCAATGCAATGGGATGGCAAGACATGATGACTGTAATGCGAAGTATGAACTTTGGAGTGTCATTCAAGAAGTGGATCCATCTGTTTTGCTTTTTTCCTAGCAGTAGCTCTCCAGTGTCGCCAAATGGCTCCAAGAAGCTCTAGCTCCAGCTTCTCCCTCCAACATAGACAGCACCTCAGTATGCCAAACCCCAGCCGGCTCATTGATGCCTATTCCTGATACTTTTTCAATGACCCAACAAGGAGCTTCCCAGTCTTCCACCTCATATTTTCTACACCAGGAGTTGGGCCTAAGCTTCATTGAAGATTTGATATAGATCTGCCCATTGCTATTGTGGCATAAGGTTTGGGCACAAGAGGAGTCCTCTCTGAACAGAGCTTTAATTCAAGACTGCCTCTCACTTGACTACGCTCATAATATTCTCTGACTGAGGAATGTTAAAGACCTATGCAGTAGCTTGGGTACATCGGATTTGTTTATTGAGCCCTAGATGCATCAGGGGATTAGCAGAGTGACCCTTAAGGGTTTGGGGTTTAGAATGCTTGACCCCAAGAAACTGAGGTGCGACAAAAAGGACATTCAGGTCTATTGCTTATTTGGAGAAGATCTACAACTTAGAGGGGGTTACTATCAACTTTGATAGATTCCTTTTGATGCTCTTGAGATGGAACCTGATTCACTCATTCCCTAAAATGAACAACTGGACAGGCACCTTTTGACAGGGCGTAGTTACAAAGTACATTGCACTTTACTGTGCTCTGCAAGTTTTTCTTGAGGCCTAGAAAATGGTTAATTAAGCCTCATATGCTCTAATACAATTTTAGAAATTGCAGGCCCGCACTCTCTCTTTTACAAGATCAGGGGGCTATGGTGATTAGCTCAGCCGTGTTGGAGTATATTGATACGGCCATGCAAATACTGAAAGGTTTGGGGGAGTATCCTATGACATTATATTTTGTTGTTATTAGGTTTATTTTTGTACTCCAGAGAAGCAACCTGAATCAAATGTCTATTTGTTTGAACACCTACATGATTGATAAATTATGTGGTGATGAGAATATGCAAGGTAATCTCTATGTTCGGGCTTTTTCCTAATATGACAATGTGTGAGGCACAGCGTGGGACCAGATGAGTGTAACGTTATACCATACAATGTTTAATCTTTTACCTGAGGCTTTTAACTGTATTATTATCGGATTTAATGCTGTTCTTCTGTTTTAACATTTATGGTACTCCTGCTGAATATCAAATAAAATGTTATTAAATTTTAATTTGAGGCACGCACAGATGAACCAAGAAAGCATCAATGGCAGCGACAATACAGCATAAGGTCAGATCCATTGCTAACACAGGTCAGAATAGGGGCACAGAGCTGTAACCAAGGTGGTTGTTGCTGCTATCCTCTGGTGTCCTGGGTCCAGCCTCCTATTGCTTTGAAAACAGATCGCACTTGGAGCTCAAGGAAGCTAGAGCAAGCTGTCAAAAGTTTATCAGGGAGGTAGTTTCGGGGGCAGAGACTCAGAACTCAAACAGTCAGCCAATAAACACAATAATTCATTGTCCCGCTCACTGATTATTTTAGTGAAAGAACTGTACTGTAATGTCACAGCACAAAGAAATATTACACATATTAATGGCGGTTGAGGTGCAGGGTTCTTAAATCTCACCTCTGGGCTTTCATCAAGCTCCCTTCAATCTAAAGTGACCTGTCGAAATTCTTAGGGTGTCATCAATACCTTTGGTGGCTTATCAAAGGTAAATGGTTCTGGGAAATGATTAGGGACAGCTGCAAGTTCACTAAGTAATTACCATGGCGGGTAACCCAGAGGCTAGTTCATTCAGTTCTTGAGAACTGCTATTGTGGGGACCATAGAAGGCACAATGGTCCTTGTTAGCACAAATGCTAGTCGTAACGTCTTACTTGAACAGGGTAAGCAGATCTTAATACAAAGGGTAACCCAACACAAAAGGGTGTGCTTGGTTACCCCTTTGCCGTTCTTATCAAGAGCAAAGTCTATACAGAGCTGGTCAACCACTCTGTCAATTGTCTGCAGTTAAGATCGCGACTACATGCCTGGGATCCAGTCTATGCAATCGCTGCCATTTATTGGGATGAAAGAAGGGAAGGATGGAAAAATGCTGGATCGACCAATGCGAAAGGCAGGAATCACTTTGGGTAAGAAATGTGGATAGGTGCAAAGAATCAGTTTATTTAGAAGGAAAACAGTAAATGGTGGCTGTATTGTGAGCGTCTAAAGCTCACTGGACCTCCAGCGTGATGTCCTTGTCACCAAGCAGATGGCCTTCAAAGTCAGAAGTCGAACCAAGCAACTATTTATCAGCTCAAATGGATATATTGTAAAGAACGATACTGCAAGATTTAAATCCCACTGAGGAAAAATAAACAGAGTGAAAGAAATAAGTAGAGGAAACCTTTCAGGAAAAACACCACTAATGGTGACTAAAATAAAGAAAGCTTTTTGGTAGGACAAATGAAGGGAAATAGGCAAAGAGTCTTTTACAGTAGCCACTGATATACCCTGCTAGGAAATGAAAAATGCAAAGTGTAGAACATCGCAAATGACTCATTGAAAATGATTCAGATCTTCCTACTCACACCATTTAACAAACCTGTTCTAGAGTAGTGTGCAAAAAGACTTTGGTGAGTTTCTTGGCAGCAAAGACCAATCTACAGTTTCCAGCACCAACTCTTTAATAGGCAGCACCCAATATTGGCTTGTGAAGCCACTGTGTGTGGGAGAGGAAGAGGATATCAAGTGCTACGTTTCATCAGATACGCATACCAAATCCACCTTGCCCAGTTTGGGTACTCAGGATCAGTTCTGCTCGATTCACCTGTACCTTTAGCAGACATTTCAGCAGAGTTTGGTGAGAATGCATATACATACCAGGTGGCTATTTGAATCTGAAGGAATCCCCTAGAGAAATATTTGTGGGACAATGTATGGCACAAAAACAAGGACACCCTATGTTCTGGACTGCAGCAAAGCAGAACGCATTGACCCCCCATTCTGGAAACGATTGCTTCCATATCTTTGGGATGGAGCCCCCCCTCACCCAAGTCAAAGTTCTTTTGTTCCTCCAAGGTGAGATTACTTAGAGCATCTGCTATCTTATTGAGGAAACCTGCAGGGTGTGCCACTGCCGGGCTAAATGCACACTTCCTGGGGCCACTGCCACATCAAAATAACCTCAAACACAAAGTTCATGATCCCACACTGCCCAGTCTGTTGACATAAAGGATGCTGGTCTGACAGAACGTGAATTGCACTACCTGAGATGGATGGGGAAAAGGTCTTAATAGCAATGCCATTTATGTGCAGGTGCTGCTCCAGCCAAAGGCCACATTTTTCCTAGATGAGCCCTCTAGCACAGCAAGTGGGCATCTGTAACTACGGTGGTCTGCAACAGCAGAGGGAAAAGGGGAGTGACCCATTAACAGATTTGACGGAAATAGCTAAGAGAGCGGATCTGAGCGGACAAAATTGAAAATATGTATCCGAGCTGAGAGACTTCCATAATGCTGGAGTCACTGGTTCCCTATGCACAAATGAAGGCCTCTCAATCCCCATATGGCATGCAGCACTAACAAGATGGATGGATGAAACTTAGCAAGCATAGGACTTATAGAACTGGAATTAGTATTAGAGTCAGGAACAATACAATCTTATCATGAATATCTGCTGTTCTCTGAGGAGGAAAAGTCATCAAAAGGGTCCTGTCCAGCACCACCACTATAAACATTAGGCTTTGTATGAGTGCAGATTAGAATGTTTGGCTGTTGAGCATGAAGCCCAAGTGAAAACTAAAGGGAGCGAGTGCATTGTGTTACAACCTTATCTTGACCACCCACCTTATAGGTGATGTAGACAGAAAATGACATCATGGGAAAAAGCAGATATTAGACTGTTCTAATCATGATGTTGCCACAAACCTATGTTTCCAATAAGCAGCAGGTGAAAGAAAAAAACTATATTTTACCCCCTTCATGCCTTTGTGCTCCGCCATCTGCCCCCTGCACTCAGCTCTCCTGAATATCCACAAAATACCCTGTTGAGCAGAGATTGTGGCCAGGAAGAACAATATGAAGACTACCACTACAGGCCAGGGGCAAGATGAAAGAAAGTACTGTTTTTCCTTGCCTGACGGGAGGCCAGATGAACACACTGCAGCCAATGAGTTCTGAGATGTCAGAACTCCCATTCACCTGCAGCCATCTAAATATGGAAGCGCATTGACTCCTGACCTCTGCAGAGAAGCTGCAGCCATAGTCATCACCTTGGTGAATGCTTGTAGACTGATTATTTCAGATAGCATAGCTACAAATTGATAGCCCGCTAAGGGCCTCCTGGTAAACTAGGATAATGCCTGTGAGCGAGCAGGACAGGTAGGTGAAAAAAGGCCCATCAAGATATTAGTCAATCCTTATGTTGAGTGTCAGCAGAGCATTACATACGGAAATGGTCTTGAAATTGCCCTATTGGATGAAAAGACTCAAGAAGTGAATCTCTAAGCTGGGACTCAGATCTCTGTCCTCTTCGGAAACTAAGAAGTAAGGGGATTTAAAACCTGTGACCCCTTCCTCTATTAGTTCCACATCTATGACCCCTTTGTTCATGAAGGCAATAACCTCCTCTTCAAGGATCATGGCAGAAGAGCATATCCAGGTAGAAAAGTGAGTGGCCCAGAGGTGAGGACAGAAAGGGAGGTAGAGCAGAGCCTTTGCGGATTAGCAGGATGACCCAGTGATCCTTCATAATTGCCTCCCGCAGGGTGGAGAAATAGTTGGTTGTATTGGGAGGGGGGCATCAAGAAGGTTAAATCTGCTAGCCTATAGGTGACAAGGCTAACAAGTTGTTGGCGGGGTTGTAAAGGAGGGACCAAGACTTAAGGGAAGTACAGGAGATAAGGAATGAAAAGGGGGAGGCGAGGAGATCCAGTGTTGATTTAGCGCAAGCTTTTGCATCATACTTTGAACGCCTATATGCCTCCCAATCGTTCATGACAGACCATGACTGTGATGACTTTTTGAAAGACATTGTTCTTGAGACTCTCTCCGAGGAAGACAGGTTGTCTCTGGAGGATGACCTATCGATAGAAGAAATAGGACAGGCACTCAGAGACCTTCAGCCAGGCAAGGGCGCAGTCCAAATGGGCTCCCAGTGGAGCTATATAAAGGATTTGTGGGCAAGGTGGTGCCGCCGATGGCAGAAGTATTCAAGGAAGCGTTGGCAACCCATAAACTTCCAGTAGATCAATGCACAACTACAAAAATAGTTATACACAAGCGGGGGAAACCAGAGGGGGAGTGCGGGTCGTACAGACCTATTTCTCTCCTAAATGTTGAGGCAAAGGTGCTAGCTAAGACACTAGCCAATCGATTGCAGAGGGTTGTTCCTTCTCTGGTCCACCCTGACAAATCAGGCTTCATGCCCCGCGGAAGTACCCATCTTAACCTGCATAGACCGCACAGAGTCCTCCACATGATGCAGGCTACCGATGCTGAATCGGCTGCATTATTGGCCTGGGATGCCAAAATGGCATTGGATAGTGTAGAATGGAAATACATGTTTGAGATATTACGGACAATGGGTTTTGGCCCTCGCTTCTGTCCATGAGTGCAATTATTGTACCAGAAACCAATGGCAGGAGTGAGAGTTAATGGGGTGGTGTCCTGAGTGTTCGCCCTCCAGAGGAACGTGTCAAGAGTGTCCCCTGTCTCCAATGCTCTATGCGCTAGCCCTTGAGCCATTGGCTGCATGGGTTTGCCAAGACCCTCTGTTCCGAGGCATACTGGGAATGGAGGGATGAGAGGAACGCATCTCTTTGTATGCGGATGACGTGCAACTATGCGTCTTGAACCTGACCAGGTCCATTGATGGACTCCTTAAGATATTTCAGATATTCGGGGATCATTCTGGATATAGAATTAACTCGGACAAATCCCAGCTGTACCCGATATCGGGGACATTTCTAGACTTCCCTTCCGAACCGAGATACCTATGGACCAGGCAGGTTTCCTATACCTTGGGATCTACATCACACAAGACCTACAGGTCTTTCTCCAGCGTAACCTGACCCCACAATTGGACCGCCTCAACAGAGACGTAGACTACTGGAGGAGTCTGCCTCTAACACTTATGGGTAAAGCGGCTTTATGCAAAATGATGACACTGCCTCACAAGCATCGCGCTGGGGAAACTACAGAAAGGGATCTATGATGGGGGGTTGGAGATACCATGCCCATGCTTGTATTACTGGCCGTTGCAATTGGTAGTGTTAAATGAATGGGCCTTTGCAGAGCAATCGGAGCCCACCTATAGGGTCGATAGGGTGGCTATTGGCACCAAGGGACACAAAGGGGTGCTGTACAAGCGGTTGGGAGCCTGGAGGCTACCCACACACATGCAGACAGCGGTACAGGCATGGTGAGACGCTAATAAATACCTGGGTGAGGGGGAAGAACTATCCACGCGTACCCCACTTTGGACCAGTGGCCTGCTGCGTGAGGTGGGAGGTCTAAAGGGATTCTCCAAATGGGCATTAATAGGCATAGAGCATCACGGGGATCTCTGGAGGGATAACGCCCTTACGCCCTTTGAGCGACTGCAGCAGGAATACGCCTTGAAGGGAACCGAACCTTTTAGATATCTGCAGCTAGGTCATGTATAGGGAAGGCACATGGTGGAGGGGGAACAGATAGGGCAAACTACACTACTCTAGGTTAAAATCGTTACAGAACCACTCACAAAGCAGGCAATCTCAGTAATTTACAAGAAACTGATTAATAATTCACCTTATCTATCGGGGAGGCTGCAGTCGGCCCAGGAGGGCAATGTGGGTGCTCTGGGTGATGAGGATTGGGTGGTGGCCCTAAAAGGCGCCAGGGCAATAGCCATCCGGAACTGATTTTGCCTTGCACTACTCAGGATACTGCATAGGTCCTATTTGTCCCGAGTGTGCCTACATAAGTTGGGTTATAATGCCTCAGAACTGTGTGTGCAGGGTTGCAGGGCCGTGGGAACCTTCTTTCACATACTGTGGGACCGCCCCCAAATCCAGGAATATTGGGAAAAGATTGTGAGAGAAATTACTCGAGTACAGGGTTTGCCGGTCACCCAGAGCCCTAGGTGGTTTTTACTGGCGATAACAGGAGACTCAGCATGGAAAAGGTATCAACGAATATGGCTAGGGCTAGCGGCCGGGGTGACTAAACTAAATGCAGCAAAGACCTGGGGGGCACAGCATTGCCTGAGCGTGGAAGAATGGGTCTCAGACATGGACTGGTGCCAGAGAGAAGAGAAGGTGGTCTACCAAAGTAGGGTCTGTCTTAAGAAGTGGGAAAAGTTATGGGGCCCATGGAAAGCTAGCCACGGTACCTGAGAGATGGGGGTGTAGTATAGGGAGCTGAATGGTGGAGCATCGAGTGGGAGAAAGGAAGAGGCTACATGGGTATGATTAGAGTGGGGCCAAGAGTTGCAGTAAATGTTTAGATTCTCATGAACTTGGTGAGAGTCCTGAGATCAGCTTCATAGTTCCATATGAAGTTACTTGTGATATCCTTGTCTCATTTATTGTATGTCACTCATTGTTTAATAAAAATATATATTTTTTAAATATATCTGCTGGCTTAACACATTTTAAATTTTCCCTACTTTGCCTTATAGAGTTTTCTATCCTGGATGTGGAGTGTCCTTAAAAGAAACTATATGGAAAACCAATAAACTTTATTTAACTCAACAAACTTTAGTAAAAAAAAAAAAAAAAAAAGCGAAATATTATTGTAAATTAATTTTAAATACTTATCTTAAATGTAAAACAAAATAAAAAAAGTTACAGCACTGTTAACTTTATTTTTAGCTAAAGTAAAAACAAATTGTGCACTAGTAATTCTAAAAAGTGATGTATAAAATGTTTTTAATAATTTTATTATATTTCACTAAAACAGTTGTTAATATATTTCATAATAAAATTAAAAAAAATTCATTTAAGACAGTTTTTAACATCAAACTAGATCAAAGTAGATTTATTTATATCTTAACAATTTTAAAAAGAACTTCCTCCACAAGGATCTTGGCAGAAGAGCATATCCAGGTACAAAGAGAGTGGTCCGGAGGTGAGGAAAGAAGGGGTAGAGCATAGCCTTTGGGGATTAGCAGGATGACCCAGTGATCCTTCCTAATCACCTCCCAACTGGTAGAAAAAGTGTTGGTTGCATGGGGGTAGTAGAAAGGATAGTTCTGCTGCTTTAAAACATTTTTTAGTTTTTTATATTTTTCTATATTTTACCATATAGAGATCTCACCCGACGGTGGAGTCTACCTGTGAAATACTATAGGGAAAACTAAGAAAGTTTATTTAATCCAACAGAAATTAGGAAAAAGTGATTATATTAAATATTAATATAAATTGGTTTTATATATTTACCTTAAATGTGCAACAAAATAAAAAAAGTTACAGAACTCTTAATGTTAAGTTAAATATTTAAATAGGTTATGTAAAAGCATTTTTCTGAAATTTAAATTAAAAGAGAAATTTCCACCTAAAGTCAAAAATATTAAGCATAAATAATTAAGTGATGTATAAAATAATTAAAACAAAAATATTTAAATCTTCATAAAAGAATTACATTAATTTATAAACATGTTAACATATTTTGTAATAAAATAATAAATATGATTTATTTTTAGATTGTTTTAACATTAAATTATATTTATTTATATTTTTAACTATTCTAAATACTTTGATATAACATAATTTCCTACGGTTATTTATATTAAGGCCCTACCACCGCTATTTTACAATATCAATGGCTGGCCATTAGTGGTGCTGGTTTACTATTGTAGAGGTCTCTTTTTGGTTGCAGAGAGTGGAGTTTGTGTTTAGCAATGAGCTTACTCTTTCTGGGTAAATGCATGTCCTTCCCTAAACTCCTCCAGGAACCCCTCCTTAATCCTCTCTTAACCCCTTCCATTTAGTAGTAAGTGTGATTCTTTCCCCAGCACTCACTCTAGTCCATCAGACCTTTACTAAGCAGTAACCTTACATGAGTGAGAATCACCCTAGAGAAAGTATAGGCGAGATGGCAATTTAAATTCATAGGGTTGCATTTTCTATTACTTTAGCAGTACTATTGTAGTAATATTGTATGTACAGTAAAATGCAGTTAGTGTATAAGACCCACAATGTCTAGTGACAGGGTATGTTTACATTCAAGGTGCCATCAAAAGTGTCTAGCAGTGATTCTGGTATTTAGAAGAGCAGTTTCTAAACAGACATACGCTGTTTAGGCCATATCTTGTTTAGGTTGCAACCTGAGAAGAGGTGGTCCTCTGCTGTGGATTTTCTGGGGTTTTCTATTCAGCCTATTAGAAATGTAGAGTTTTATTAGCAATGGTTAGATCATGGGAGTTTCTGAAAGCAAAAGAACTGGTCTCAGTTATTAGGGAGAACAGTAGGTCCAGTCTGTGACCACCTTCATGAGTTGATTGGATGGTAAATTGAGAGAAATCAAAGGAATCCATGACATTAATGAGTTTTTGACTGTATGTTTTAAAAAGGGATGTCTGCTCAAAGATTCAAATGTACCAAGATAAAAGCTCTGTCTGACGTAGAAAGGAAGTGCTGGGCAAGGTATCACAGTCTGGAGTGGACGGAGTAAAGGTGTAACATATGTGTGTGGTAAATGACTGCACATTTAGTGGCCTGATGGCATATGCTTAGATTTGATTTACCTGATCTCATATATGTCTGTGATGTCATATAGAGAGCTCCAGTCTTCTTGAATCACAAAAGAGACCCTAGCTAGGAACATACATATTGCTGTTCCTTTTCCCCTTCTCCATACCTCCAGTGATTCACAGTACAGTATCCATCTGAGGATTCTGAGAAGAGAATTGTGTGGATAAGGTGGGAAAAAATCATCATCCTGACACCCCTGTGGATCTCACCAGGTTTGTGACACTCTTGATG
The DNA here is from genome assembly GCF_031143425.1 of Pleurodeles waltl. Taxonomy (NCBI): domain Eukaryota; kingdom Metazoa; phylum Chordata; class Amphibia; order Caudata; family Salamandridae; genus Pleurodeles; species Pleurodeles waltl. The sequence goes on from NC_090451.1 coordinate 556,915,429, forward strand.
GTTTTGGATAGGAAGTACTTAATTTAATCATAGGATGAGCCTTTGGATCTCCTTGAATGCAAGACAATCAAAAGGGATCCATGCAATGCCACCACCTCTTTAGTGCCTTCTTTTTCATTGGTATGTTTTCATTTGGGGGAGAGAATTAGCTCTAACCAGGACTGAGGATTTATTGAACCAGGTATGTGATGACTGGGACATGCAGGCCATTGTTTAGAATAAGGTTGTGGATGTTGCAGCCATTTTACCATGCAGTAATGGGGACACGCAGTGAGGCTTTGGGTCCGGAGGGAGATGATTCTGAGTTGTAGGGAGTAAGCAAGGATATGAAGCGTAGACAAGGCAAGGGGAGGTTACGTGAATGTTCTTTCAGCTTTGCTACTTAAAAACCTGAAGAGTGTACTGGTTTGCATAGAAAATAATCTTGTGATTGTTAGAGATATTGATGATGACCATAGAACTGTGAAGGTTATGGGGAGAGAATGTTTCTACAGTCCAGGTTTCATAGAATGTAACACAACCGGATAATATTGAGCTAGGGTCTTGTCCCAACACTGGATGCCTGGTGTGTTGAACAGGAGGTAGGTTTTGATGTCTCCTTTCAATGGGTTGAGGTAGGTATCCATATTTATTTTCATTGGATGGCAGGTAAGCTGGCTGGATTTAATTTTCTTTTTACTCTGTTGTAAGGTTATTGTTGGGGGACAGAGAATTTCATAGCCTGAAAAGCTGAATATACTGAGATTTGCACTTGTGGATATTTAGGTGGCTGTGGTGACATGATGAAAGACCCAAAGATGCTAAGGGAATGGGTTTAGATGGAGAGAGAAAGACCCAGCTCCTGGGAAAGGGTGTAAAGGTGTTATTCAAAACTGTTATGGTTGATGGTGCTCATTGAAAAAGTAACAAATCCAGGGTATAAACTTGACAGCGTTTGGTATGATGAATGTAGCTGCAGGTTTCCTTGGTAAGGCAGAGGAGAGTGGCTGAGTTATAGCTTAATGACGTATTGGGAGAGGTGCCAAGCTGATATGCCTCAGTTTCCTGAGAAACAGATAAGATACAGTGGCGAACAAAGGCAGCATGAGTTAGGATCCCATAAGTAGTTGATGCTCAAATGGGAGGAGATGTATCTCAACTAGATGGGCAGTCACTAAAATGTTCCCAGCACTGACCTTTGTTAGAGGCCAGGGGGAAGACAATATATACCCACACCCAGTTCGAGAGGGAGACCCAATTTTAACACGAAGAGTAGTGTTAGTTTGTCCCTAAAAATTGCTTCCTCTTGAATGCAAGTCAGTGAGGAAGATAGATTTTGGCTTGAAGGGTTAAGGCGTTGAGGAGTGCGGTTTCTCAAAGGAGCCCATATGGTGGTACAGATGTAGATGCGAGAGAGGCCACACTTAAGATAGCTGACTCTTGGTGTGAGAGTACACGGTTCAGAACAAGTTGGCAGTCTAGCTTTTGAACAATGTCCACCTGCCTGGATTAAGAAATGTTGCAAACAGTGACAACATCCATCACACACTTTAGAATAATGTTTAGCTACTATAATACAATCTGCTAAATCACAGTTCAAATGGTCAACCAAAAACAGTTTAGAATGTATTTTTATTTATTTAAACAGTTTTGTAAAGTAGCAATCACCAAACAATGTTCAGGTGTGGAGAAAACTAATGCTAACAATACAAAACAGCCAAAGATTACATCACTTATTCATCCAGAATGCAAAGGAATAACCTGTTTTTTAATAGGGAAGGCTGATATTCTTAAAATACAGAAGAGTACTCTTGAAAACATAACCTTGCAGTTATGAATAAATAGCATAAGAAAAAGATTTGAGGCATGTCTCTCTGGAGGCCACCAGCAAGTACTTCACAGTTTTAAAGGCAGTGGCTTCTCTCAGGACATGATAAAACCCTTTCTGAAGACCTTGTGACCACTTTCATTGTCTCCATTCCCCACCCCAAATCCGATCAGTCAAACCATAGTGTGCTGCAAACAATTCAATGCATGAAGCACAGGTGTCATTGTGAACCCCATTCAAACCAAGGTATTTGCTGTTCATTAACAAGATTGATTGGCAAAAAACAAATATGCAATGACAAACCAAAAATATGTACTTTGGGCAGTCAGGTCAGAAGATGAAAAACTAGTATATTTTCACAGAAACATACACATTGTGCTTCCAAACCAATGTATATTTGTAGGAATCACTAGGAATCACACAATGCTGCTTGTTTACCAGTACTTTAGCATGCAAATTAGTATGTAAACATGAGTTTATGCATGAAAATCAGTAGATCATGCATGTAAATCCTGCAATTCTTTCCAAATGATGAGAATATATATTTATATATATATATTTTTTTTTATATATATATATAATGCACTTGTATTGCCTCACCTGTGATCAAGGCAGTTGGAGCCAAAACACGTCAGGAAAAGGAGAGCTGTTGTTCGCTCTTTAATAAAACGCTTGGATGGATCCCAAACTGGTGCCACAGCTATTTTGTTGTGATATATATATATAAGTATGTATCATTTTGTCCAGAAATGAACTTTGACTATGCTCAAATGCGAGTGGATCTATATAAGTTTGTGAGAAAACTCAATTTGGAGTTTTATGCCAACCAAGTGGCAGCAACAAAACCAGATAGTCACATCTGTACAGAAGCTAATAGGAATTAAGTAGTGGCTGATATGAAGCTACTTGTGGAACTCCAAGCCTTGGAGAATGGGAACTTGGACACTCTGGCCCTCATTACAACTTTGACGGGCGGCGGAGGCCGCCCGCCAAAGTTGCGCCGCAGGAATACCGCACCGCGGTCTGAAGACCGCGGCCGGCATTCTGAGTTTCCCGCTGGGCAGGCGGGCGGCCGCCTTACGGCCGCCCGCCAGCCCAGCGGGAAACAACCTTCCCACGAGGACGCCGGCTCGGAATCGAGCCGGCGGAGTGGGAAGGTGCGACGGGTGCTACTGCACCCGTCGCGTATTTCACTGTCTGCTATGCAGACAGTGAAATACAAGCGGGGCCCTCTTACGGGGGCCCCTGCAGTGCCCATGCCATTGGCATGGACACTGCAGGGGCCCCCAGGGGCCCCGCGACACCCCCTACCGCCATCCTGTTCCTGGCGGGCGAACCGCCAGGAACAGGATGGCGGTAGGGGGTGTCAGAATCCCCAAGGCGGCGCAGCATGCTGCGCCGCCTTGGAGGATTCTGACGGGCAGCGGAAAACCGGCGGGAGACCGCCGGTTTTCCTGCACTGACCGCGGCCAAAGCGCCGCGGTCAGAATGCCCTAAGGGGCACCGCCAGGCTGTCGGCGGTGCTCCCGCCAACCGCGAGCCTGGCGGTCACAGACCGCCAGGCTCGTAATGAGGGCCTCTGTGATTACATCATTAAGTCTTGTGGTTGATCAGGAATTGGCCACGCCATTTATACCACCAACTACATTTGTTGCTAATCTAGTGAAGTTTGTTGCTCAAGAGATGAAAAGTCTTTATGTGGCTAAGAGAAAGAGGAAGCCAGGATGCTCAGTTGATAGAAAGGCTTATAATGACATACTCAAAACACTGCAGGCACAAAAATGATGTGGTGGTGAGAAGCGCAGACAAGTGGGGCAATGTTGGTTGTGGCCTTTAAAACTGTACATTGAGGAGGCAATGTGTCAATTAAGTGATACTCAATGCTATGAGAGGGAAGATTCTTTCCAAACCAGACAGGTGAAATCAGCGTTCCATTCAAAGTTGTTAAAGTGGCATAACAGTGGCCTCCTGACACAAGAGGAATATTTGTATTTGAGGAATGAAAATCCTAAACTGGCTGCATCATATATGACTCCTAAAATACACAAGAATATGGAGAAACCTCCTGGTCTGCCTATTGCATCGGCCATAGGCACTATCTTTGAACATACTTCGAAGTAAATAGATTTTTTCTTATACGAACATGTAAAGAATCTAGCCTTGTACATACATGATACAGGAGATGTCTTGTAAAGAGTATTTGATATACTTTGGGAGGAGTGTTTTGTGCTGATATCTATTGATGTTGCATCATTGTACCCTAGTATTAATCATGGAGATGTATTAAATGCAATGCAACATTTATTGAGTGCAAGACTATTGGCTCTCTTGAGGCACACTAAGATGCTGATGAAAATAGCACATTCGTGCTTAGAAAATAACTTTTTCGGCAATGGGCACCTGCTTCGCCCCCAGCTATGCTCATTTGCATATGGGCTGGTGGGAGGAGTAGATGCTCAGAACCAACTTCTCTGAAGAATGTAGTAGCATGTAGTAATAACATAGTCCTTTGGATAAGGTTTATTCATGACCTATTTGTCACATGGCAGGGGATGATTGAAAGTGCCAAACTCTTTACAGGCAGACTCAATGTGAACAAGTTGAATCTCCACTTCACCAGTACCATTAGTGTCGTGTTTTTAGATTTGTACATTTATGTGCTGAATTGAAAACTACACAGTAGAATATACAGAAAATCCACAGCAGGCAACACGGTTTTGTATGCTGACAGTGTCCATCCAGTGAATTTAAAAAACAACATCCCGTATGATGAAGCGTTGCGCGCCCAAAAATTGCACTTAAGATGGTGAATTCAAATCAGCATTGGGGAAGATTGCACAGAGGTTCAGAAATCGAGTATACAGTGAGGTTGTTATCCATAAATCTTGCACTAAAGCTGAGAAATTGAGCAGGAAGCAAGTATTATTTTTTAAAAAGCCACAGAAAGGTAAAGAGGAGGCAAAGATAAGATTAATCACTAATACTGTACTGAACAAGGTTCTGTAAGAAGTATTCTGAATAAGTGTAGACATTTGGTTACAGATTACCCTATTATAGGCCCATCTATGCCAGCTAGAGTGGGTTGTACTTCTAGGAGGGCAAAATCAATGTGGATGCTCTTGTTAAAACCTATGTAACTGATACTAAAAAGAATTGGCTGTATAAAAGCAAAGGTTTTTGAAAATGCTCTAGCTGCAAAGCGTGTAAATTTGGGTAAAAAACTCACTAAGTCATCTTTGAAAAATGCCCTGGTGCAGATTAAGAGAACATATACTTTCATGAAAGATTTTACAATATATGTCCCAGAATGTCCTTGTAGATTACAGTACATAGGGAGCACGATTAATCCGGTTCACAAAAGAATTCTGCAGCATGTTAGAGTAATAATTTTGCAGCATGTTAGAGCAATAAAGAACCATCATCAGACGTATCCGGTGGCCAAACACTGTGTGGAAATACACAAGGGCAAAGTGACTGGATTAAAGTATTTTGTAATTGTTGCAGTGGTAGGACACATGAGAGGGGGCAACAAGGAAAAAGAACTTGGGAGAAGGGAGTCCATGTATATACTAAGGTTGGACTCTAAGGCCCCAAACGGGTCCCATCTGGATGTGGAGTTATATTCACATTTGTAAACAGAGATATTACCTCAGCCCTCAAGGAAGTGTTAGGACTGTTCTGAAGCTCGAGACAATGTGGTAATACAGGAAGCGGGTTGCAGTTTGTAGGACTGGGGCTCAGTAACAAGGGTGGTAGAAGAAATCAATGCTCCAAATAACTCACAGTTTTAGTGCAGTGATTATAATATTGTTCAAGTTTAGAGAGATGGATTTGTAAGGTTAGTCCACTTGGGCTGTCTTGTCTGAACTAATTGATTTATCTCATTTGAGAAATGCTGTGTGATACTCGCCCCCATCATGACACACAGTCGATTTGTAGCTGTGTTTAAAATTTTAATTTAAACTAAATATGAAACATGAATTCCCAATCAAAGGTGAAGGAAGTTGAAAAATAAACTGAATAAGATAATATTGGAGGTTTAAATTGAGTATTGCGTATATTAAATTTTTTACCAGTATGAAACGTATCACACTTTTTGCACTAAGGGATGTAAGGTATTTGAATAGTGGAGATAAGAATGTATTTCTTTTATGTTCATCGTTAAGTTGAATATGTCAGCCCATATAAGTGCGTGGGAGATGCTGCTTCCTGTAATGTGAAAAAGGCCGGGTTAGGCCGAAACGCGTCCTTGTTGACATCCTGACTGTGTAAAATAAAGGAATTTAGAGTCTTAGATTGTCGGCGTCCTGTCTGGGTATTTATGTGACAGGACCGTTCAAGATATATATATATATATATATATATATATATATATATATATATATATATGTACTTTTTTTCACTGAAAACACCAAAGGTTACAGGAACATTATAGTTAGGAAACAGAATTTAAAGAAAATATTGAAATTCACATAAAAACCAAAGGCTACAGGGAAGTTATAGTTAGGCTCATATTTTAAATGTATAAAACCATAGAAATTCACCTGTTATAGTTATAGTTATCTCAAGTAACTGTAACTCGTGCCCTAAGGAAACTATAACTCGGGCCCCTGCCAATCACAGTTTTTTTCGTCTAAAATTTTACTGCAAATATTACATTGATATTATCAATGATGTTATCAAAAATGTCATGAGTGGCATAGTTTGTGGGGTAATTAGCAGTGTCTGGCGAGGGTGCAAGTTTGTTTTCAATGAATTTCTTTGTTTTTTTATAACGTAAAATCATTTTCATTACTGTACGTTAATCCAGCCACCGACTTGCTCGGCGTTTGGCCATGTGTGGCAGCAGTTGGCCTTGGGCCTGCAGCCTGGCCCTGTGGCCATCTCCCTATAACAACTCAGCCCCACACTCCACAAGGCCTTTGGCCATGCTCACTGGGAGTTGGCCACAGGTCCACTTTCACACAAGGCGGTTATGCATGAGACACAGTATGACATGCATGCAAACCAGCATACTGTATGATGTTTTCAAACTAATAATGTGTACATTACAACCAATATATTCCACTCACAAAACAATTTACCACGAGTGAACCAATATATTAAGTATCTTAACCATGCAATTACACATGTCTACCCAGTACATTGTGAATGCAACTCAGATTGTAATACTTTCATACAATAGGGTGCACATTTTCAACTAATATAATAAACATACAGACCAGAATATTACAACAATAAACCACTATAATATGTGCATGAATCAATGCATTCCATATTTGCACCCATGTGTTACTCAAGCAAAGCAGTAATATGTGTATGTTAATCACTGTGCTTTGCATGTAGCAAGTATATTGCGAGGGCAAACTAATATTTTATGCATCACAATCATTATATTACATATCTGGACCAGTGTATTCTGCATGCTGAGCAGAAGGGTATGCAAACAATAGAGGATACCTACAAACTAATACACTTTGCAAGCACACTAGTAGTATTTACTGTGCCGTGCCTATATGACTGTAGTAAATATATAAAGCAGTGTGCTGTTGATATATTGGGATCATAGAATAATACTTTAAAAAAAAAACACATTCACCTTAAACTGGATGCTTTCTCATGTAGACATATGTGCATGATTGGGGTGCCAATTGTTTTAGGAGGCATTAACCAACACATTGCTTCCTTAAACCAATGTTACTGTAAAAGAACCTATATAGTGCACGCAAACCAATGCAACTTGTGCAGTATACACAAAGGTACTTCCAGTATTGTTCATACATATGTCAGTGCAGTTGCTATGTGAGCCACTTTGACTGATCTAAACAAATGTGTCACATAGGAGATTATTAACTCATGTTCTGTTTGGCACCACACACATTTCCTTCAAAAATGTCACTCGCTTAGTGAAGCATTTAAATAACCTCTTCAATGCTCTCTTCCTTCTCCAGGACCTCTCCGGCCATCCCCAATGACTCATGTAAACCACGTCGGCTGAAAAGCTCCAGTGTTCACTGCCTACCATGCCTCCAGAAATGGCGAAGCCCAAGCCTGAAGCGTGGGCAGTGAAGAGTCTAAACGTCTGTGAGAAATGGAGGGATGACCAAGAGTATTGGACTAAAGGTCCTAGCCAATTCCATTCCAACAAGGTCACTGGATAGTTGCAAAACTCAAGAGCTCAATGCATTAGAGATAACGAACCCCGGCAGGGGCATCTCAAAATCCTCCTGACGTGAATAGCACCAAGGTTGATCCAATTAATCAAGAAAATATTGGGCTTCATTTGAACAATGTATCCAAGGACAAGTGAAGAGCATCTCGACAGAATAAAGGTACTAACATACCCACTGACATATATATAGTATAGGATGGCAATTGATTAAACAAATCAATATACCCAGAAGAGACTCTGAACTGAACAAACTACCTAGAATGCACAGATAGACCTGTAGCATCTTTGTTGCAAACAGATGAGCTAACATACTCAAACAAGTATAGATGAATTGTGAACTGAATTAAATAAGTGGTATATCCGTGGATGTATGTAGGGGCATCAGAACAGATTAAAGAAAAAGTAAAGAAGGTCCTGAACTTAGAAAATATACTATGCTACCCATGGAGTAATACAAAGTGCTCCAAACTCAACTAAGAATCTATTTTACCAAGAAGACATTAAGGCGCCCTAAAACAACAAAAATAAATTCTCATACACAAAAGGAAATAAAAGGGGTCATCAACTGAGAAAATGGACAGCCACCTCACAGAGTCAGGGATTCTGAACTGAACAAAGTATCTAACATATACAAGGGGAAGTGTAACGACTCTAAATTAAACAAAGGGTTTAATAAACTCATGAAGCACTGAAGTTGCAATTACTAATAGTACATACTGTGTTTTCTCTCAGCAGATAACCCTTGTCATTGAACCTATGGGTTGAAAGCCTGAGAGCTTCTAAATTGTGGTTTCCTTCACAAATATGGAACCTATGCTGAGGGATAATAAGCAGACACCACGAAAGTGACAGAGTTTCAGTGTCCATTTTAAAAGTGGAATACAAGTAGTAAAAGTAAACAGAAAATGGTACTTAAGACTGATTGGGTGACGTTGAAGTAGATGCTCTTCTACTGATAATTTTCAATTCCTATCACTTAGATTTAGAAATATTTGTGTGAGACTGTGAGGCTTTATGCATTTTCCTCATAAAAGAAACAAAAAGAAACTGCACATGAAAATGTAAGAAAATGAATCATGAAATGTCATGCGGAATCTGTAAGATACAGCGCATTTGAGTCCTTGTCCCCTGTCCTGGTACACAAATTGCTGCCTAGTGTCAACGCAGGTATCCTTACACCATTGTGGGACGATTGTTTATCAGCAGGAAGGGACCCTTTCCTGCACACAAACAATGCTTAATGACATTTTCCTCTTTCCATGTGTGCTGTAGAATGCAGCATACATAGAAAGAAAAAAATCACAGGGAGAAATAATGTTATTTCTCCCCATGACGCCTCTTTAATGCCACTCCTAAAGTGGTGTTGGAATCTGATGCATTCCCAAACTTGTAAATTTGGGAATGGGTCACTGTGTCAGATTCAGTCAGATTCCATGGGTGTTGCTGTGGGAACACCCACAGCAACACCCCACTCATGGAATGCCTCTTTCATGCACTGTGATGCATGAAAGGGGTCGATATTTACAAGGCCATGAAAAACGACACAAGGTGGCTTTGCATGGCTTTGTAAATATGGGAAGGCACACTGCGCCACTGGAGCGTAAAAAAAAAAAATGATACTCCGGTGGCGAGGGTTGCCGACAGGGCCTTGCCAATGAGGCCCTTAGGGGCATATTTATACTGTTTGGTGCAAAACTGCACTAATGCAGATTTGCACCAAAAAGTTTAGCACCAAATTGCGCTATTCATGAGCACCAGCCGGGCACCATATTAATGGAATGGGGCAAGCCGGTGCAAAGGGTGGGCTAGCGTAAAAAGAAAGATCACTCTAACCAGCCTAGCGTCATTTTCTGACACAAAAGCATCCATACCACATGACTCCTGTATTAGAAAAGACAGGAGCCATGCCCACCACCCCAATGGCCAGCACAGGGGACCAGTGTCCTTTAATTACAAAATAAATAATACTTACCTATACTTACCCTACTTACCTGGGATGGGGTCCCCCATCCTCCGGTGTCCCTCTGGTGTGGGTGGGGGTGTTCCTGGGGCTTGAGGAGGGCACCTGTGGATCCATGCCATGGTGTTTAACCATGGAAATGGGTTCACGGGTCCCTTAACACCTGGTCTGACCCAGGTGTTAAATAATGGTGCAAAGCCAGCTTTGCGCCATTATTTAGCCCCTTCTCCCACCCGTGCATCATTTTAACACGGGGGATAATTATGGGGCTATGGTTAGCACCATTTTTTAGATGGGAATACCTACCTTGCATCTCATTGACGCAAGGTAGGGTCACGCATCCAAAAAATGGTACAAACTCCAATATTTTGACGCTAGACTGGTCTAACGTCAAAATATAAATATGGAGTTAGTTCAGAGCCAAATTTGTGTTAAAAAAATGATACAAATTTGGTGCAAATGGGGTATAAATATGCCCCTTAGTCTGTAACTGAAAGTGGGTTCTTGACTCTCAATAAACATGTGTGAACAGTCGAAGGCTTAACTCAGAAAGGGTGTCTATGTTTGATGAGTCTTGGAACAGTGCTATACAGTAATCCAAGCAACGAGAAAATATAACTGTCTAGACAAAGATTGTACGTTCACATACTTGTATAATAACTTTGTTATACATACATGTTTACTCGACAAACATAATACATTCAGAGGAAACTACAGTAGCAACACTATGCTAAAGATAATATTAATGGTGTACAGTAAGTACAATGAGTCAAGTGCTGATTGTAGGGTCACTAGTCCCAACCAGAACACGAAAAACAAAATATAGTTCAGAAAACTAGGTCCCCTATGTATGCATATCCATCATGTTTATACAGTTCTAACAATCAGGAACAAGCTTTGATCAACCTGAACCAGAGAAGGCACACACTGTAAAGCATATAGTGTATCTGGTGTTTACAAGTGAGTACTGTAAGAAATTGGGTTATTAGTTGAGAAGGATCCATTCTAGCATTTGACTCTCTCATGATAATGAAGCAGAGCAGTCCAAGGCAAAGCCAGGGGAGGAGATGTGGGCTAGTAACCCCAATTCGCTAGTACACACACAATAAATTATTGCCCTGTTACTAATTTTTATTTAAAAAAAGAAAAGTACTTTTATTACTCACACAATACTAAATACTATGCATTACATTATCAATATATACACCATGTAGATGAAAATACCTTTGGTGACACCATCATATCCTATTACACCCCTAGTGGATTCTGGACCATATAATAGCAGTACCCCAAACCTATACCTGATGCAAAATCACAAGCTCAAGGGGTGTCATTATCAATAATGTAGGCCTACTGCCTTTGTCAGGATGTCACCACATTAGTAAAAGCAGCCAAATGTGATAATTCATTATTGTACCACACTGACATCAAAGTGAACAGTAACCATATTCAAATGCATTCATTATAATGGCTAACATTGCATTATCAAAATTCACTCTTTAAATAAAGCATTGCAATTAAAACATGTCTGTCAAAGTCTTTCATTTACTATTACTTGGCATATTTTAGTGGTGCCCTGACCCCTCCTTGGAGCACCATGAACAACAATATTTCAATTTTAGTCCTCTCGCAGTGCATTATGGGGAGCTCCTTGTCCAACAAAATGAATATTCAATGAGCGACTTCCTGAAGCAAAAAAACATAATACTTTTTTCTTTTGTTTTCTGTTTGGGGTGCCCGGGTCCTACTGGAACACCCACAGCTGCAGAAGCCATTGGTGGCTACAATGCCCATTCTGCTCCCTGCATGCAGCACCTCCCTGGGTGTAGAACATTTATCCTGATTAAATCAGGTCCACGGATCCTTGATCCTATGTTAATACGTTTTAAAAGGACCTTAAACAATTGGCTCCTTTCATGGAACAATTTATAACCTTCCACAAGCCATTTAACGGTGATGTTAAAGAGTGGTACTATTGATAGTACACCGAGGCTACATGAAATGGATGGCCAATTTGCAAAGTTTTACTGTTAACACGACTAGGATGTGTCTGACTGATATCAAGGGGGGGTGCTTCCAATTTCAATAGTCTGTCCTGATGATGACCCGCCTGAATTAATTTAGTTTTTTGGGGTCAAAACATTGACATTAAATTTGAAATGTGGATTGATTTTTTTTTTTTATTCAGTAGGCAGAGACCTCAAGTTTGTAACCACAGTTTGGTTTTAGTTTTTATGCAAATAGCACTGTAGCACTAACAGTAACACATAATTCACTTCCACTGTGCTGTTATACAGGAGCTCCTTAATTTTCAATTCAATTCAATTCAGCATTATTTTGGTAAAAAATATACCATAAAGCACCTATACAAACACTTAAATAAATATAAAAAACTCAAAAGGCGGTGCACCTTGTCTTTACTTGTCACTGGTTACACACGAATATCTTGCATATATTTTAATTTATATGTTTCTTTGCCCCTTGTTGCAATATAAATACAAATAAACGTATCAATAATGTTCAATATAAAAAAATATATAGTACTTTACCCATTGGTTTCTCACACATCTGATAAGTTTCTCTGCACGATATGGGTCACGCTCATTTCAATATTTGCACGTCTGGATATATTCACGATTTCTATGTACCTACTCTTGGGTGTACAGCGTTCTTTAAGGTGTTGGTACGCAGCATCTCCTCTATTTACCTTCGTAACTCAAACTTCATATGTGTCTTTGTAACTATGGGGGTGATTCTAACCCTGGCGGTCGGTGATAAAGCGGCGGCCAACCCACAAAATGGAATTCTGACCCTGGCGGGAACCGCCAACACAGCCCGCCAACTTAACACTCCGACCGCCACGGCGGTACAGACAAACAGCGCGGCGGTCAGCGCCAACAGACAGGCGCCAGACAATGTACCGCCCACACTATCATAACTCACCAATCCGCCACCTTTTCCGGGGCGGGAGCACCGCCGATAAAAACACGGCGGAAACAGACTACGAACGGGAAAACGCTCACCTCTACGCACTCCACGAGGAAGGAGGACAGCATGGAACCCGAATTAAACATCCTACCTGCTCTCGTCTACCTGCTCATCTACCACGAGTACGAACGCCGGCGCAGACGACAACGGTGAGTACTGCACCTACGACACACGGGAGGGGGAAGGAGGAAAGGTTACGCGCACACACATATGCGACCCCCACCCCCCCCAAACTATGTACACACCAATGCAGAGCAACAAGTCACAGTGATACCACCCAAACCCCCCGGAAAAATGCAAAGACATCATTAAAATTACCAAAAATATTTATGTACAATAAAGGCTTTGAAAAGTATTGGTCAACTAGCCAAAAAACAATACCAAAATAATTATATATACAGTGCAATGGATAACCGAGGCAATGAGTCCTGCACATCAAAAGAAAATCGAAGTGTCCGTGGGCCAAAGTGTAACAACACAAGGGCAAAGCCCACACAGGAGACCTGAGTCCTTTGGAGAGAACACTGCAGGGGCATCTGATGACAAAACTACAGGCACCTCAGGGGGAAGGGAAGGGGGGGGCACCACAGCCACATGAGTCCACAACGCCAGATCCACGAAGGGGCCACCATGCCCACTGTGCCATCCTGAGGAGTGCAAAGCCACAGTCTCTCAAGTCTCTACAGTGGGTGGCTTGCCCACTGTGCCATCCTGGGGAGTGCAAAGCCACAGTCTCTCAAGTCTCTACAGTGGGTGGGTTGCCCACTGTGCCATCCTGGGGAGTGCAAAGCCACAGTCTCTCAAGTCTCTACAGTGGGTGGGTTGCCCACTGTGCCATCCTGGGGAGTGCAAAGCCACAGTCTCTCAAGTCTCTACACTGGGTGGTTTTCCCACTGTGCCATCCTGGGGAGTGCAAAGCCACAGTCTCTCAAGTCTCTACAGTGGGTGGCTTGCCCACTGTGCCATCCTGGGGAGTGCAAAGCCACAGTCTCTCAAGTCTCTACAGTGGGTGGCTTGCCCACTGTGCCATCCTGGGGAGTGCAAAGCCACAGTCCATCAGGTGGATTACAGTCTCCACAGGTCAAGGAGGAGGCATGGTGGGCACAGAGAACCGTTAACAGTGCTTGACAGGAAGGGCACAGCGGAGCAGTTCAGAGACGGGGTGCCCAGCGGAGCGGTGCTTGACAGGAAGGGCCCGGCGGAGCGGTGCTTGAGACGGCGGGGCCCAGCGGAGCGGTGCTTGAGACGGCGGTGCCCAGCGGAGCGGTGCTTGATAGGAAGGGCCCGGCGGAGCGGTGCTTGAGACGGCGGGGCCCAGCGGAGCGGTGCTTGAGACGGCGGTGCCCAGCGGAGCGGTGCTTGACAGGAAGGGCCCAGCGGAGCGGTGCTTGACAGGAAGGGCCCAGCGGAGCGGTGCTTGAGACGGCGGGGCCCAGCAGAGCGGTGCTTGAGACGGCGGGGCCCAGCGGAGCGGTGCTTGAGACGGCGGTGCCCAGCGGAGCGGTGCTTGACAGGAAGGGCCCAGCGGAGCGGTGCTTGAGACGGCGGGGCCCAGCGGAGCGGTGCTTGAGACGGCGGTGCCCAGCGGAGCGGTGCTTGACAGGAAGGGCCCAGCGGAGCGGTGCTTGAGACGGCGGGGCCCAGCGGAGTGGTGCTTGAGACGGCGGTGCCCAGCGGAGCGGTGCTTGACAGGAAGGGCCCAGCGGAGCAGTGCTTGAGACGGCGGGCCCTGTTCAGCGGTGCTCTTCTGCACGGCGGGGCCCTGTTCAGCGGTGCTCTTCTGCACGGCGGGGCCCTGTTCAGCGGTGCCTATCTTCACGGCGGGGCCCTCTTCAGCGGTGCCTATCTTCACGGCGGGACCCTGTTCAGCGGTGCCTATCTTCACGGCGGGGCCCTGTTCAGCGGTGCCTATCTTCACGGCGAGGCCCTGTTCAGCGGTGCTCTTCTGCACGGCGGGGCCCTGTTCAGCGGTGCTCTTCTGCATGGCGGGGCCCTGTTCAGCGGTGCCTATCTTCACGGCGGGGCCCTGTTCAGCGGTGCCTATCTTCACGGCGGGGCCCTGTTCAGCGGTGCCTATCTTCACGGCGGGGCCCTGTTCAGCGGTGCTCTTCTGCACGGCGGGGCCCTGTTCAGCGGTGCTCATCCAGTAAGTCAAGGGAGCCATGACCTGGCCTGGACTCCCTGCTCAGTCGCCCTCCGACCGTGATGTTGCTGGACCCTTCGGTGACGGAGTCCTGGGCCCTTTGGTGTCCTCCCTAACACCCGGGATGGGGCTTGTGGGGCCCACCTGCTCCGCGCTCCTGCTGGCTGACTTCTCAGTCCCTGCTGCCCTTTCGCTCCTTAGATGGGGCTCTCGGGCCCTTGCCTCCCCTAGATGTTGTGGCTGGTGAAGTGGGCGAACTTTGCTCCTTGGGGGCAGCCGTGTCAGTCCTCTCACGGCGGCCCTTTACTTTCCTGGTCCTCTTGCCTGGGGGGGGGCTGGATGTGTCCTTGCTGTTGATCGAAGTGTCACTGCTGGCAAAGGGTGGACTCCAGAACCCATGCACCACAGTGACACTCGAAGCTGGGCTGGTGGTGGCTGAGGTGCTCTTGGGACTCTTTGCAGATGGAGGGGGTGGGTCATCGGAGGGAAAGAGGTTAAGATTAGCGAGGAAAACTTTTTTAGGACCAAGGTAAAGGGTAGGAGAAGTGGTGATGGGAGTGGAGGAAGAGGATGTGGTTGTAGGAGAGTCAGGTGTGCTGTCTTTGGGTGCAGGTGCTGGTGCTGTAGGCTGTGGTGAGGTGGATGGCTGTTGGGTGGGTGGCTGCCTGCGTTTGTGTGGTTTGGAAGAGGGGGTGACAGACACAGGACACAGGGGACGTGTAAATGGCAGTGGGGGTGGTGACTGCACGTGTGCGGACTGGACTGGAGGGTGTGCTGGTGATGGAAGCACTGGCTGATGGTGGTGTGCATGCAGGTGTGAGTGTAGACGTCACAGGGAGGGAGGAGGGAGACGAGGAGGAGGGGGACACAGAGGTGGTAGTGACTGTTGGAATGTCTGCATCTGGGTGTTGCTTGGGTGAATGCTTGTGGGTTCTGTGGTGCTTGTGTCTGGATGAGCTGCCCTTGGGTGTTGAGGTGTGTGCAGGCTGGTCTGATGGTGTGGATGGGATAGGCTGAGGAACAGGAGACAGAGACAGGGTGGAGGCAGTCAGAAGAGGGAGGCTGGAAACAGGGACAATGGCTGCCGTCAGTGCTGAGGCCAGAGCATTGAACGATCGTTGATGGGCAGCCAGACCCGAATGAATGCCCTCCAGGTAGGCATTGCTCCGATGAACCTCCCTTTCTACCCCCTGGATGGCATTCAAAAGGGTAGTCTGCCCAACAATGAGCGTCCTCAGGAGGTCAATGACCTCCGCACTGAGGGCAGCAGGGGTGACAGGGGCAGGGGTTGAGGTGCCTGGGGCGAAGGAGACGCCCGCCTTCCTGGGCGAGCGGGCACGGAGCGTAGGCTGAGGGGCTGCTGGGAGGGCGGGGCTGGTGCGCTGGGTGGCGGCTGTACCTGTAGAGGCGGGGGGCCCGGATGTTGCCGCCACCGCTAGGGAGCTCCCATCCGAGGACGTGTCGGTGTCGCTGGTCTCACCACCGGTCCCCGTTGTGGTGCTCCCCTCGCCCTCCGGATCACTGGTGCCCTCGGTGTCTGTTCCTGGGCCCACTGGGGCCTTGTGACTTGCAGCTCCCTCGTGCTCCGATGCCAAATCTCCTCCGCCTGATGATGCTAATGCACACATGCACAAGAAGATGAAGAAGAAGGGTGGGGGGAGAAAAACGAAGACCAGGTTGAGTGCATGCAATGTCAACACCGTTGGCGGAGAGGACAGACACAGGAGCCTCATGCACTAAGCCGCGCATTCGGGGTACACTACTCAGTACTTCTGACTAGGACAACAGGTCTAGAGACGACAAACGCGCACATGTGTGATGCTGGACCATCGATAGCTGTACTTGTCACCCTACAGAGGTGGGGTCCGGGAGCACAGGGCCATGCCTAAAGGAGAGGACTACACTACAGAAAGCGCCCTGGCCTAATGTCACCCACAACCCTCCTCCCCCACCCAGATGCCTCCACTGCGCAGAAAGATAGCAGAATGTGCTGATACTCACCCCCTTGTGTCTGCTGTGATGTCTTCAAGCGCCCATCCAAGTCAGGGTAGGCCACCGCCAGGATCCGGGACATCAGGGGGGTCAGAGTACGACTGGCACCCCTCCTAAGTTGGGAGGCCATCCCCAGCAGTGACTCGGCGTCTTCCTGGTCCCGCGGCGGATGTCCTCCCACCTCTTGCGGCAGTGGGTGCCCCGTCTGACGTGGACCCCCAGGGCCCGGACTTCCTTGGCGATGGCACGCCAAATGTCCACTTTCTGATGGGCGCTGACCTATTTGACATGTACAGGGTGGGAAGGAAACATTCATCAATGTACTGCATGTTAGATGTGATTGGCCCCCCCTCCCCAACCTTGCCATATGGCACATGCTCTCATCTGTTGTGCGTTGCACTCCTCATTCGCCCCCCACCCCACCAACTTACATCCACCCCACTCCACACAGGCATCGCCCATTCCATGTGCACCCGGTGTACTTACCTGTTGGTCTGGAGGACCGTAGAGTAACGCATACTGGGGGAGGACCCCATCCACGAGCTTCTCCAACTCTTCGGAACTGAAGGCAAGGGCCCTTTCCCCAGTCGCAGCAGCCATTGTCACTTCCAGACCGAGGTCACAGCAGCACTTGCAGTATAGGTCCTCTCCTGTGGATGATCAGGTCTCGAGTGATTAAGCAGATAGAAAATGGCGGTCACGCCCGCGGCGGTGCGTACCGCGGCGGTGCGTACCGCGACCGCCGGCGCACCTCGTCATTGGCTCCTGAAACCCATAGGCTTCAATGTTAACCAATGCGGCTTCGTATAGCGGTCTTCGACCGCCTACCTCCACGGTGTGCCCCGCCAGCGCATTGACCTCACATCCCATTGTCCCACTTCACAGGTCAGGCAGCTGCCATTTCAAGGGCCCACATGGCATAATTTGTACTGCGTCACACAGGCCTAGGCCTTGCATTGCCACACATACACGCCTTTCAATACATAGATAACCGTGTGCTATGCAAGCTGTGGTGAACGTACCAGTGATTAGCTTGACTCTGTGCTCCATGTTGTCCTTCCTAGGCACCGTCCGCTGGGACTTGCGAGGAGAAGGATGAATCCTCGCGTGTACCCACCGCTGGTGGACCTGTCGACAATGGAAGAACGCCACATCATACTACGATACCGACTTGACCGTGCCACTATACATGAACTGTGTGCCCAGCTGGAGCCAGCCCTGATGTCCCCCATCCGCCAACCCACAGGAATTCCCCCTCTAGTGCAGGTTCTGTCAGTCCTCCATTTTTTGGCAAGTGGCTCATTCCAGACAACAGTGGCCATGTCATCTGGAATGTCTCAGCCTATGTTTTCTAAAGTTTTGTCTAGAGTGTTGTCTGCCCTGACGAAACACATGCGGAGTTACATTGTATTCCCTGAGGAGGTTGATTTGGCCACTGTGAAGGGTGATTTCTATGCCCTTGGACATATCCCCAACATCATTGGTGCCATTGATGGGAGCCATGTGGCCTTAGTACCCCCAAAAGACGATGAGCAGGTGTACAGAAACAGGAAAAGTTACCATTCTATGAACGTCCAGGTGGTCTGTTTGGCTGACCAGTACATCTCCCATGTGAATGCCATGTTCCCTGGGTCAGTGCATAACGCGTATGTGATGCGTAATAGCAGCATCCCTTATGTGATGGAACAGCTACAGAGACAACGTGTGTGGCTAATAGGTGACTCTGGTTACCCCAACCTGCCTTGGCTATTGACCCCAGTGAGGAATCCCCGGACCCGGGCAGAGGAACGGTACAATGAGGCCCATGGGCGAACTAGGAGGATCATAGAAAGAACCTTTGGCCTCCTGAAGGCCAGGTTTAGGTGCCTGCATATGACAGGGGGATCCCTGATGTACTCACCAAAGAAGGTGTGCCAGATCATCGTGGCCTGCTGTATGCTTCACAATCTGGCATTGCAACGTCAGGTGCCTTTCCTGCAGGAGGATGGTCCAGATGGTGGTGTTGAAGCAGCTGTGGAGCCTGCGGAGAGTGAAGAGGAGGAAGACGAAGAGGACGACCCAAACAACAGGGACAGAGTTATCCAACAGTATTTTCAGTAGCACACAGGTAAGATTCACCCACGCCATTTAACATTTACTGAAAGCCCCCTGCATCTTTACTTTGTGTATTTCCCCCCAGTTCTTTTAAACTGATGTTTGATTTTCCCTTCCCTTTTCAGTGCTGTATGACCCACTGCGTGACTTCTGCTTGGTTAGCCCATGGACTAAGGCTTATTGACATCGGTATGTTGTCATCACAAGAATAACAGAACATTTTTGCTCAGTAATGTGTTATACATTTGTAAATAATACAGGCTGACTCCTGAATGATTTCAGTGCAATGAGTGATTTATTTTTAGTGCTAGATATTGGTACATGATATTAAACGGTGACGGGTGAGGGTGGAGTGATGTCCATGGCAGAGCCCAGTTTTCATTTTCACAGGTGCTTATTCCATATGCCTGTGGAAGGATGGAGCAGGGGCAGTTCAAGGTTGGACAGGGTGACACTGTGGGACAGTGGGATGACATCAGGGGGTGTCTTATGCTGGCGGGGGTCTTGGCATCCTACTCTGTCTTCCTTTGTGATCTCAGGTTCCTCTTGCGGGGTGGTTGATCTTCATCAGGAGGTGGGGTTCTGGTGGCCTGTCGTTCTGTGGGGGCCTCCTGACCACTAGCGCCGGCGGAGGTGGTAGGCTGTTCCTGGCTAGTGACAGGGGCCCTTTGTGGTGCCACATGGTCCCGCAATGTGTTTTCTATCCGGTTGAGGGCCTGGACTATGGTCCCCATAGCGGTAGCGATGGTCCTGAGTTCATTGCTGAACCCCATGTAGCGTTCCTCCTGCTGTGCCTGGATCTCGGTGAACCTGGCCAGTACTGTCGCCATCGTCTCCTGGGAGTGATGGTATGCTCCCATGATGGTGGTGAGGGCCTCTTGGAGAGTGGGTTCCCTGGGCCTGTCCTCCCCCCCCGTCGCACAGCAGCCCTCCCAGTTGCCCTGTTTCCCCGGGCCTCTGTCCCCTGGACGGTGTGCCCACTACCACTGCCCCCAGGTCCCTGTTGTTGTTGGGGTGTTGGGTCAGCCTGGGTGCCCTGTAGTGGCGGACACACCGCTGATTGACGCGTCCTAGAGACAGAGGCATGGGCCCGCTGGGTGGGAGCTGTGCTGGTGTTCCCAGAGGGGGTTGGGTCTGCTGTGGCCTGTGTCTGTGTGTGGGGAACCGACTGTCCAGAGGTCCCCGATGGTCCGGGCTGGTCATCAGGTTCTAGGTCGACAGAGCTGCTGTCCTCGCTGGGGGCCTGTTCTGGCGGTGGGATGGACAAATCTGGACCCTCCGTGGCGGTGTGTTGGCGTTGGGGCCCTGCAGGGGTAAAGGAGTATGGTTATTGCTTTTGTGTGTGCCATGGTGTGCATTTTGAGTGCCCTTGTCCCCCAGTGCTGGCATTCCCTTGTGGGAGGTGTTGTGAGGGTGGTTGGGGGGGGGGGGTATGGGTATGTGCAATGGTCATGCTTTGGAGGTGGCTGTCTATGGTTTGTGTTGGCATTCAGGGGTTGGTGTGGTTTAGGGTGGGTTGTGCTGGTGAGACATTGGCAGGGAGGTTGTGTGCTGGGGGGTTGAGATTGGGGGTGAGGGGGGGGTTGGCATGCTGGTGGTTGGGGGGTGGGTGAAGTAGTTGAGATTCGACTTACCAGAGTCCATTCCTCCGTGTACTCCAGCGAGGCCATCAGGATGCAGGATGTTTACTACCTCTTGCTCCCATGCTGTGAATTGGGGTGGAGTGGGTGGGGGTCCCCCGCCAGTCTTCTGCACAGCGATGTTGTGTCGCGACACCATCAAGCGCACCTTCCCCCGTAGGTCGTTCCATTGCTTTCTGATATCTTCCCGATTTCTGTCCCACAGCGTTGACCCTGTCTACGATCCTTTGCCATAGCTCAGCCTTCCTTGCTATAGTGGTGTGCTGCCCCTGTGTGCCGAAGAGCTGGGGCTCAACCCTTATAATTTCCTCCACCATGACCCTGAGTTCTTGGTCCGAGAACCTGGGGTGTCTTTGTGGTGCCATGGGGCGGTGTGGATGAGGTGTGGGGTGGTGTTTGTGGTGATGTGCGTTGTGATGTGTGCGTGTATGTGGTGTGGTTGATGAGGTTGGGTTCCTGTGTGTGTTGGGGTTTTCTATTGCTGTGCTCGCTCTCTCTATCTCTCTCTCTCTCACCTTCTCTCCGATTTCCAACTAGTGGGGGTTTGTGGGTGATGTGGGTGTCTGTTTTATAGTTGATTGGATGTGTGGGAGTGTTGTTGGTATGTGTGTCAGGTGTGTGTATTTCAAATTGTCCAATGTGGCTGTGTTTTGTAATGGTGTGTGTATTTTGAGCGCGGCGGTGTGTACCGCCAATGGAATACTGCGGTTGAAAGACCGCCGCGTGGATTCGTGGGTCGTAATGGCATGGGCGTGTTTGTGTTGGCGTGGCGGTGGAGGTTTGGTCATCTCCAGTTTTCCGCGGCCCGCTGATGAGGCGGCCTTCCTTGGATGTCGGGTTTTTGGCGGATTCACAGTTGGTGGTCAGAATGACCGTGGCGGTTTACCGCGGCCGCGGCGGTAGAATGGCGGACTTCTGACCGGCGGTAAGGGCCTTTTACCGCCGAGGTTAGAATGACCCCCTATATTTGCTGGAACTGACTGCACAGTGTATATATTTGTCTAATGTTGTATTACAGCCCTGAAGAAGCCCTTTAAGTGGGCGAAACGCGTTGGCTGTTCATTTATAACATCATCTGATTTGCTTATGGAACTGTAAGAACACAAGGCTGTTTTATTTGCTGTTCGAATACGTCTCATCTACGGAACTGTGTGAACTCAACACGTTGGACTTGTAAATAATTATTAAAAGAAGTATTGCTCATTTGTACTGTCAGAGCATTGGACTCCTCTTTTACTTTACACCACGTATGTGCTTGCATGGCAGTGCACCGCCTTTTGAGTTTTTCATAGTGGGGCTAGTTTACCCCGCATGGCTCTTTCATGCAGCAGGAGCTTTGGTGAAGTTGCACGCCTCTGGAGACCTAATAGTAGCATTGGTGTTTACTTTTTTCATGAATTACTAGGTACTTACTGGGATGGGGCGTTGTCTATGAGCTTGCTGCAACTGTTTTTTGTTACTTAAATAAATATAAAAAAGATGAATAAAAACCATCACGGTATTCTTTGACTAGGAATAATAAAATACAATAAAACTTAATATAGATGCGGGTCATAATCCAAATACAAATCATAACTATTCGTGAGTGCCCTAGTTTTATAAAGTATTCATAAATGTGTTATTTTTATTTTTATTTTTTTTAAATATGTTTTTATTGATTTTTCAATGCAAAAGCCATACATTTTCTTACATATAAAGTAATTAATAGCAATTTGTCATTGGTTACAGTTTGTCGTCTGGCTTTCCCGTATTAAGGTCGATATATATAACTAAACTCCTAAGAACTTGTGTGCACTTCCCGGTATGTTAATTCTGCCCATCACTTCCGAGGTTGTCGCCACATAGGACGAGGCGTTCAATTGCAATGTGGTTCTGTTGCCACTGGTGACAGGGGCCCTCATCGCCACACGGGCGGGGGGGCAGAGGAGCCCAGGGAGGGGGGGAGGGGAAGGGGGGGGCAAGGTGGAGGGGTATGGCACAGTGGAGCGTAGCGCTGGTGTCTATTGGTTGAGTGTGCAGGCTTCTTAGTGCTGTGGCATGCATGCATTGGGAGGGGGGGGGCTGCTGTGCTATCCATGTTGGCGAGGCATTGATGATGGATATATGTGCTTCCCCAGATGTGGTGATGTCTTTCTGCCGGGGGCTGGGCCCACGGCCTTCCAGGTGGGTGCAGCTGTCTGTGATTCAGGGGGGTCTTTCATCGTTTTTGGCTTCTAGCCTGGACACTAAGATGCCCCAGGCCTCGCAGCCCGACTGTCGCAGTCCCCTACGAGCTAAATTTGTTAATACCTGATGCTCAGCGTGAGCCCAGCGTAACGTGAGGGCAAGCCAGACTTTTAAGTCAGGTGTGTTGCGAGCCTTCCAGTTCATTGCTATCAGTCTTTTGTACATTACATACGCCAGATCCACAAACCTGTGCAAGTGTTTATTTCTTTTCGTCCTTGTCCTTAGTCCGTATAGACAGGATTTGGGATTTGTGTCCAGATTGAGCCCCGTGATTTCCGCTAAGGCTGTGACCACCGCCACCCACTCCCCCCCAACCGCGGGCACTCCCAGACCATGTGATAGAACTGTGCTGCTGGTATTTTGCATCTGGGACAGGCTGGGTCCGATCCGGGGAACATGCGCTTAATCCTGGCCGGCGCCAGGTATGTCTGATGTAGATAATTGAACTGTGTATATCTGAATCTGGGGTTTCTTGAGACCTCGCGTGTGTAGCACAGAGCTTTTGGCCATTCTGTCTCTGAGATCGGAGTGGGCAATACGATATTCCACCTCTCCCTAGCTTTCTGCAGGTTGTCTTCCGGGCGTCTGTTCAGAAGTTTATAAAGGTTTGAGACTGCTTTTCCTTGGGGATCCCAGTTCAGCATGTGGTGCAGGGTGACTGAGATATCAGGCTCTGCGTCGCCAGATGCCCACGTTTTCCTGATTGCATGGCATATCGCGTGATATGCCAGGAATTGCCCCGGATTGATCTCTGAGAGCCTGTATAGCTTCAAAGGTCATTAATTTCCCTTCCTCGAAACAGTCTCCTACTGCGCTTATACCCGCGTCTGACCAAGTTGTAGGTGAATATGAGCCGTCTTCCACCCACCCGGGGAGCCGATCCAATGGGAGGAGTGGTGAGTAGGGTAGTTTTTTAATTCCCTTTTGGATATACTTCTTCCAATATGTGTGTGCCACTATCATCAACGGATTTGTGCATGTGCTTTTAGTCTGCTTGTCCAGCAACCACACTAGTACGGGAGCGCCCTGAAGTCGGGATTGCAGCCATATAGTTTCTGCCGAGCTAGGTCTATGGAGCCAATTTAAGATCCACTGCAGCTGTGCGGCCGCAGAATAGAGCTCAAAGTTTGGGGCGCCTAGTCCACCCATTGCTACCGGATGATGCAGCGTGGTAAGTGCAATCCGCCTTCTGCCCTCACCCCACACCAGCTGCAGTAGGATGGAGTTCAAGCCAACGAAAAAGCTTTTGGGGATATTGATTGGCAGGGCCGCAAAATAATACAACAGTCTAGGTAATATCAGCATGTTTGCTATAGCTACTTTACCCAGTGGTGAGAGTGGTAACTTATTCCAGAAGCGTATTGAACTCTTAACAGAGGACACCGCTTTCCCCAGATTTCCATCCCTTAGATCTTCCGCCTTGTGGTAGACGTTGATCCCTAGGTATTTAAATGTATCGAAGCACCATTTTAAGTGGCTTGGTGGGGCACTCTCTTGCCTCGCAGGGGGCCAGCTGGTTAGTGGGAATATACAGGATTTCCCCCAGTTAACTATTAGATCAGATACCCTTCCGAACTCAGATAGTAGCGACATCACTGGGGCCAGAGAATCCTCAACTCTGCGTATGTATATCAAGGCATCATCTGCGTATAATGATATGGAGTGGAGAGTACCGTTCCTTGACACCCCCCATTCTTCTTTTTTGGCCCGGACGCGTGCAGCTAGTGGTTCCATCGCTAAGGCAAATAGGAGGGGGGAGAGGGGGCAGCCCTGTCTTGTTCCGCTGCTAATCGGAAAGGTTTCTGATATTACTCCTCCCGTCTTCACCCTAGCCTGTGGGGCAGTGTACAGAATACGTACCCAGTTTATGAATTTTGGACCAATACCCAATAATTGCATGGTGGCAAACAGGAAGTCCCATTCTAATGTATCAAACGCTTTTTCTATGTCAAGCGATATCACCACTTCCTCGAGTGCGGTCGGGGGGGTATCTCCCATCACACTGAGCAGCCTCCGAATATTTAGGAAGGTGTTACGTTTCGGGATGAATCCGTTCTGGTCATCGTGTACCAGGATATGCATGTAGGGAGCTAGTCTATTAGCCAGGATTTTGCCAAGTATCTTACAGTCTAGGTTCAACAGTGAGAGAGGTAAGACCTGACGTCAGTGGGGTCGCGCCCCTGCTTTGGGAGGACCACTATCATTGCATCTCTCATTGAGGGGGGCAGGATACCGTTGATCCCTGCTTCTTCTAACGTTTTTAGGAGGTGTGTGTTAAGGTGTGTCGCAAAAGTGGAGTAGTATTCTGATGGCAGGCCGTCTGTACCTGGGGCTTTATTCCTAGGTAGTTGTTCGAGGGCCTTATTAAGTTCCCCTAATGTGATGGGGGCTTCTAGTGTCTCTCTGTCAACGTGCATTAGTTGGGGCAGGGGAGAGTCTGCTAGAAAGGACACAAGCTGTTGGATGGTGCTTGATGTGCTTTTGGTGTATAATTGTGTATAATATTCCCGAAACGCATCATTTATATTGTCCTGCGTAGTAGCTATTGCACCTGCGCTTGTTCCTATCGCCCCTATTGGAGGGCACTGCCGGTCCTCCCGCAACAGCCACGCGAGCAGCCTACCAGATCTGTCGCCTTCCGACTGTAGCCTAGCCACGTGGTGTTTGTGGTCGTGGAGGCGTAATGTAGCGTCAGCCTTTGCATGTTCCGCACGCGTTTCCTTCAGAGCCGTGTATGGCGTTTCATTGCGAGCAACTGCGTTTTCTAGTACTCTTAGTTTCTTCTCCAGCTTGCTAACCTCTGCATGGAGTGTGCGCCTCACCCCCCATGTAGTGGAAATACAAAGCCCACGGATCACCACTTTGTGTGCGTCCCACTCCATTGCTCTTAATTTTGTGGTGCCGGTGTTTAGTTCCCAGTACTGTTTTAGCGCTGTTCTCAGTGAGTCTGTGAATGCAGGGTCGTGTAATGCTTCCGCTTGTAGCCTCCACGTTGGAATAGCCTGGCGCTTCCTGCCCTAGTCCAAGACTATATTTAGCGGTGAGTGATCTGATAGTGTCTTGGCTAGATATTCTGTTCCGCTGATCCCTGTGCAGATCTCCTGAGTGCCCCACATCAAGTCTATCCTAGTGTGTACCTTATGTGGTGCTGAGTAAAATGAATACTCCCTGTGTCGTGGGTGTTTCATGCGCCATATGTCATGAAGGCTCATGTTACTAGCCCATGTCGATAATGTGCGGCTGAGGTGTCTAATGACTGTTGAATGTGTGGGGGGATTTGACCTGTCCAATGCTGGGTCTGGCGTGCAGTTAAAATCTCCTCCCCATATAGCGGGTGTTTCGGGGTTCGTTAATAACGCTGGAGTGAGTGTACTCAGGAACTCAGGTAGTGCGCTGTTGGGAGCGTATACCCCTATGATTGACAATTGTTTGCCGTCCAGCTTACCCTCCACCACCACATACCTGCCCTCGTGATCTATCTTGTGCGATGTTTGAGTAAAGGGGACATTTCCTGCTATCCATATGAGTACCCCCCTCGCGAAGGATGAATAGGATGTGCCCACAATCTGACCTCCCCATTTACTACGTAGATCCTGCAGGTCTGGGTCCCGCAAGTGAGTCTCTTGTAGGATTGCAATATGTGCGCCATGGCGTTTGAGTCGTGTGTGCACCCTTGCCCTTTTGCCTGGAGTCCCCAGTCCCCTCACGTTCCAGGTGATTATGTCATATTTGTATGTGCTATGGGTTGCGGATTGGGCCATATTCAATTTGTGAATGTATATCTTGCTCCCCGGAACCCGGGAAGCTCCATTGGGTCTCCACCGCCCCTGTCACCCCCGCGGGCGGGCCCCACCCCGCCGGGCATTTGTCCAGTGTTGTGAGCAGACCGGTAGTGCACGAACTAATAGTTACCCTCTTTCCCTCCCCAACTGGATCCCAACCCCAACTGTGAACTTGCAACAGGCTACACACCCATAGTGGGTGCAGGCTAAGGTGTATCCTTATGGATATCTGCGGGGGAGCAATAATACTATCCAGATGCGGCTCATTTTAGGGGCTCGCATCCTTCTGCAGACACGGTCCGCGATTAGCTTGGGGCACTCCCAGGGCACGGCCCTCCGCCCATCCCCCCTCCGCTCTACGCCGCCAGCTGCGCACAATATGAATAAAGGAGTTATCTCCAGGAGCAAACGTGCAAGGATACAGAAGTTCAGGTGATGTGACCACCTATTTCAGGAGGAAGTAGCAAAGTTCAGTTCTGTACTCCGGCTGTGGCGGTTGGTCCCCCCTAGGGGGATAGTTCAGTGGTTTTTGTTCAGAGTGTGTCTGCGGACCTGGGGGTGAACTCCGGGCCCCTCAATGCCTCCGTTAATGTAGAGTCCGAGCTGATCGAGTCCTAGTCCGAGCCTTCCACTGGATGGGACCTAAGCGTCTCAAAGGAATTCTGTGTTAGTAGGGGGGTTTCTTTAAGGGCCCTGGCTCTCTCCTCTGCAGCCTGTTCCACCGTGGTTTAACCCTTGGCGTGTCTCTTGGATCGTTTCCTAGGTTTCGTCGTTGACCAGTTCTCATCGGCGCCGGCTGCCTCGCGTGGTTGGGCGAAGCCTTTGGCATGCATCCACGTCCAGGCATCTTCCGGTGAGGTGAACACATGGGTGCGTTCATCTGTTATTACACGTAGTTTAGCGGGGAACATTAATGCGTATTTTATGTCATACTCCCGGAGGCGTTGTTTGACTTGGGTGAAGGAATTGCGTTGCCTTTGCACATCCTGCGTGAAGTCTGGATAAGCATGAACAGTCGAGTCCTCATACCTGTATGGGCCTTTGCTGCGGAACTGTTGGAGTATGGTATCCCGGTCCATGAAGTTTAGGAACCTAGCTATCAGTGGTCTCGGAGGTTGGCCCGGTGCCGGGGGGCGTCCGGGGATTCTGTATGCTCTTTCCACTGAGAAGAATTTGGATGGGGTTCCATTCAAGACCTCTTTAATTAACCAGTGTTCCAACAGGAGCTCTGAGCTTTGATCCAGTGATTTTTCAGGAAAACCGAGAAACCGTATGTTGTTGCGGCGGGATCTGCCCTCCGCCTCCTCTGCTCTTCTCAGCAGTGACTTAACTTCTGCATCTAGGCGGAGAATTTGTTTTTGGTTATCCGCTACCGTGGGGGCCAGTTCACTTAGCGCCGCCTCCGTTGTCTTCACTTTATCAGATACTTTACCATGGTCTACTCTGAGGATGTTCAGATCTTGCGATACCGTGTCTATCCTGGTCTCCAGTGAGGTTTTAGTGTCCATGATTGCTTGCAGAACTTTCTCGAATTGTGAGGAATGGGACATGAGCGTGGACTCCAACGACTGCAGAGAGGGCGTATGCTGCTGATCTCCGGGTGCCTGGCCTTGCGTGCTCCGGTCTTGGTTTTTAGCTGATTTGGGCCTTCCGGCCATTTTGACTTATCTGTTGCGGCCTGATTCCTCCTAAAATCACGCGCTCACCTGCGTTCTCTGGGCCCTGCAAGCGAGGAGGGCATACAATTCCCCGCTGGGCCACGCCAGCGCAGACTTCAGTTTTTGAGGCTTCGACCCTGCTGGTGGTCCTTTAAATGAGATCTTATTCAATCGGTCTAGTACCTCAAGTCGCTAGGTCCACACGCGTGCCACAAGCCCCCGGTCGGCAGCCAGCTCCAGGCTCTAGGTCCTCTTTCGGTGTGGAGTAGGGGAGTTACGTTCTCAAGCTTAGTGTGTTACGGGCCCGCACAGTTCTTTAAGCGCTGTTCCACCCTGTGGTGCAGGTCGGCACCATTTAACAGAGGATATGGCTTAGCTTGATCCTGACCGACCCTGCGCGGACCACGTCTGTGGTGGCTTCGATATCCAGCTGCAGGCCCAAAGACGACTCCCGAGGTGGGCGCTCCGCTCCATCAGACATGAAATAAGGAGGCACCCCCAGTTCCCTTCGCAGCGGTCCTCGCAGGCGCCGTGCACCCGTCTCACCGTCAGGACCTCCAATCTGGTACAAAACCCCACCTCAGGGGGAGACGATGCCAGCGGCCTCCTGGAGAGGGCGCGTCTGCTGTGGCCGAGCTCACAGCCGCCCGGCAGGCTTCGCAGCCTTGTGAAGCATCTGGGGGGTCCAGGGAGCGGGTCCCGACCCACTCGTGGAGCAAATTCGCCCCTGGCCTATTGTTGTACTCCCACAAGGCCTTTTGCGGAGGGGGAAGTGCGTCTCTTCACTCGTTCCCAGCCGCGGCTCGCCGCTGTTCCACGGAGCTCCCCGCGCCTGGTGGAGGGGGGGGGGAGAACTCCGATGTCCGATAACCTGGCGAGGAGGGGGGGGGCGCCCAGAGCGGAACCAAGACAGAATATGGGCTTAACGCCCTCGCGAGGTGGGTCGCTCCCGGCTCCGCGCACCCACCTCTCTTCCAGACTCCAGGGCCGCGAGCAGCCC
Organism: Pleurodeles waltl; assembly: GCF_031143425.1. Taxonomy (NCBI): domain Eukaryota; kingdom Metazoa; phylum Chordata; class Amphibia; order Caudata; family Salamandridae; genus Pleurodeles; species Pleurodeles waltl. The sequence continues at coordinate 556,944,891 of NC_090451.1, forward strand.
GGCGCGGCCGGCAAGATGGCGGCCGCAGCTCTCTGCTCCGGTCCGCTCCGCGGCAGCACCTCCGCCCGGCCGCCCGAACGCACCTGGAGCCGTCAGCAAGTAGAGAGCGGCCCCAGAAGCGGATCCCGCTGCAGGGATGTGGCAGCGGCGCCCCAGGAGCGCCCCGCAAATTTTTCCGTGGCGAGCCCGAGAGGAGCGCTTAATCAAGCGTCCTTCCCGGTCGCCATCTTGGCTCCTCCCCTTCATAAATGTGTTAACTGCCAGAAAACAATTCATCAAGCAAGAAATATAAGACATTAAAAACAATTGTTATAGATTTTTGTCTAATATGCCAAATAGCCTCCAAAATGTTTGCTATGCTGCAACCCACAGACACGTTTGGATCCGTTTTGCAGATCCTGAGAGCCAATGAATGATTCCTAAATCCCATAGATCTGCAAAGCGGTACAATCCAGCGTGCCCTCTGCTTGGAATACGCTGGTCCGTGAAAAAGAACATGCGCCACGCATTCAGTGGTTCCACATCCCATTCGGCATAAGTTAGAAGGGTTGTCGGATTTCAGCCATCTACAAGTAAAGGTACATAAGGGGAGCACCCCTGTTCTAAGTCTAATGTAAAGTGCTCATGCTAATGGAGATAAAATCACATCCATATAATGTTCGAACTCATAATGACATTTTGACAATAAAAAACTATTAGTCATGCTAATCGAGGATATTTTAGCCAATTTGCCTACTTGTACATTCAACCAGTACACATCCTTCACGACCTGGCTAGCATTTTTTGGCAAAGAGGAAGGGTCTGACCAGTACTGTCCCAACCCAGGTTCAGCAAAGGATCCTTCGACATATTCAAGCCACCTGACTTTTTTTATAGCATACTTGCTTAACAGATCGCTCAACCAAACCCTATACGGGCTATAAGTATCCACTGACCAGATCTGGATCCAATATAGTAACGGTCTTAAGGCTGCAATATATGAATTGGAACGGAGATTTAGGTCCATCCGGATTGGCAACGAGGGGGTACTTCGGGGCACTTTTAGGAGCAATTTTATGAAAGAGTTTTCGGCTCTTTCAAGGTCCTCCAAGTTGCAATAACCCCATAGCTCAGCACAGTATAAAGTTCCCCCTCTGGCTTGGGCCTTATATACTTCCATGGCAGGGGTAATTGCACACCTGGGAGACCTAGCAGCATACCTCAAGATACCCCCTGACTTTTGTTTCAAACTCATAAGCGACTTCAAAAGGAGAGCCTGCCATTTTTTGAATCCTCCAATTTGATTCCTAAGTAATCACAGGCAACAACTCTTTCTAGCAGCACACCCTCCAAGAGTATAGATTTCCTCATTTTGTACTTTGTGTCCCCAAAAACCATGTACTTTGTTTTGGCTGCGTTAATTTCCAATCCATGATCTTTGCAGAAGCCCATGAACTTGGTGAGCAAATTAGAGAGCCCTGAAGCAGTTTGAGATAACAATAGAGTATCGGCTGCAAATAACAAACAAGGGGTCTTTACTCCACCCATCCTCAGTGCATCATTATCACAATCCAGAAGATAGGAAATGCACCCATTGATAAACAGGAGAAAAAGGATGGGGGCCAGGACACATCCTTGTCTCACTCCTCTACATATTGGAATCTCAGGCTTTAGCTCCCCATTTGACCCCCAACGAATTCTAGCATAACTCTCGTAGTAGAGATCTTTAATTAAGTTTAGTATGGGGCCCGGTACTCCAGCCCTGCTCATAACTTCCCACAATTTGCAGCTTGGAACAAGGTCGAAGGCAGATTTGAGATCTACAAACGCAACAAAAAGCTTCCCTGCGTCCACATCCACCAACTTCCATTTGATAGTGAGGAAACGGAAAACCTGATCAATTGTACTTATTTTTTTCTTGAAACCCGCCTGCAGATGACTAAGGGGGTCATTCTAACCCTGGCGGTCGCCGACCGCCAGGGCTAAAATGACGGAAGCACCGCCGACAGGCTGGCGGTGCTTCCCAGCCCATTCTGACCGCGCCGGTAAAGCCGCGGTCAGAAAAGGGGATCCGGCGGTTTCCCGCCGGTTTTCCCCTTGCTGGGCTGAATCTCCATGGCGGCGCTGCAAGCAGCGCCGCCATGGAGATTCCGACCCCCTTCCCGCCATCCTGTTTCTGGTGGTTTTTACCGCCAGGAACAGGATGGCGGGAACGGGTGTCGTGGGGCCCCTGGGGGACCCTGCACTGCCCATGCCACTGGCATGGGCAGTGCAGGGGCCCCCTAACAGGGCCCCAGCATGATTTTCACTGTCTGCTTAGCAGACAGTGAAAATCGCGACGGGTGCAACTGCACCTGTCGCACCCCTGCAACCCCGCCGGCTCCATTCGGAGCCGGCTTCTGGGTTGCAGGGCCTTTCCCGCTGGGCCGGCGGGCGCTCCCTTGGCGGGAAAGTAGGAATGGCCTCCGCGGTCTTTTGACTGCGGAGCGGTCATTCGGAGGAGTAACTTTGGCGGGCGGCGTCCGCCGCCCGCCAAAGTTAGAATGACCCCCTAAGGGCTTGATTTTCTTCGATCCAGTCTTTGAGCCTACTCAATACCTGATAGCAGAAAATCTTTTGCAAATTATCCAGTAAACTAATCAGTCTATAATTCCCCGGGACACCCTTCTCCCCTTTTTTATGAATAGGAACATTAATCGCTCCCTTCCATGTCCAGGGGTAAATTCTACTCGTCAAAACAGCATTTGATACCCTGTTAATGTAAGGGCCCCAATAATTCACATCTGATTTAAACATGTCTGGAGGAATACCATCCAACCTAGGCGCTTTCCCTGTTTTTTGAGCCCTAATGGCATTCTCGGTTTCCTTCAAGTTAAAAGGGATCAAGCTAACTGTGGAAAAGAGGGCGTTGGAGGGTTTACTGTCATTTATGGTGAGGGCGAGAGGCTCTAAACTGTACAGCTCAGTGAAATAAGTAGACCAGGTTTCCTGCGAGATGTGACAAATGGATCTAAGGTTCTCATTGCGACCACTTCTGGCCACCAAGGACCAGAAGCGCTTGGGATCTGATTCCTTGGCTGCCAGTACTAAGTCATGCCATGACAACTCTTCCCACTGGTTTTTACTAGACTTAAGTACAGATGTATAGTTGCGCCTTGTGCAAGATATCTTGCTTCTGTCTCTTGATCTTATTGCTTTTATAAGAGTATGCTTGGCCTCTCTACAGACCTTGCAAACCACCTCTGATGAGGGTTTGCTCCTAGATTTTTATTGCCCCTGGTGGTTTTAAGGAATAGCTCTCTGAGGGCCAAGAAAAGTTCTGTATGCAGTGTCATGACCTCAATCGAGGTATATGAGAAAGGATCATCAGAAAACTGGTTGGTTGCCACTAGAGCACGCATTTTCCCCCATAGTTTATGAGAATTTCTAAAGGACTCCCATTTTACAGCCCGCTTGTTGGAGGATACCTCGATAACGTCAGGGGCATCATAATTGCTGCGAACATCTATCCTAGTAAAAAGCTGCCTGTCATAAGTTACTAGAAGGTGAGCATGTTCACTGTTACGCAAATCACCCACCTTAACACCATTGATAAGGTGCCATATCTTGACATCAAGAAGAACAAGATCGAGTGTACTACTATACGACCCTCTAAAAAAGGTAGGTTTTGCAGGCTTGTCTGATGGAAAGCGCCCATTTCCTGGGCGAAGAGTATGCGTTATCATAAGATCGATTATCTGGAGGGCCCTATTAGTGGTTTTGAGGTGTTTCATCTGTGTTGAATGAGGGGGGATATTCCATATTAAGTCTTCATATTGAGTGGTCTCAGAGAAGACTGAGTTGGGCTTGAGAGACACATTAAAATCGCCAGCTATGATAATATAATGAGTCGAGAAGTAATCCGACACCAGGGGAATCAATATCTGGATCGTTTTAGATAAGTGGTTGGGGAAATCTGGTCTATTATAAACATTAATACACAATACAGGTAGACCTTGGTTGGACTGGATCGATGTTGCCAATATATCGGGCGAGTCCTCATAAATTTCCTTTACATTTCCCATCTCGGAGATTCTTATCCACGTAATGAGACCCCCGCTGCTCTTCCAGCTGGAGACGGTGTAGCTTCCTTACAGAATGAGCAGTGCCCCTGTCTATAAACATTTACAGTGGCTCAAGTTTCCAGAAACAAACAAAATTTAAATTTGTCAATTAACTCCCCCCACTCAACATCATACAATTTATTACGAATTCCGGCCACATTCCATGACATGAGGTTCAACGATGAGGACTCAAAATCACAAACGCCCTCCTGGGAAGTAACCTGAGTACTTGATTTTGCGGAACTCTCCACAAATTTAGAGTGTGCCTTCGTAACATTGGGCAATGGAGTCATGCTCCCTGGGAAAGAAGGCTCTAAAACTAGGTTGTCAAATAGGAGCGGTGTATCCACAGAAAAAGCTATCTTAACACCCTGAGGCATTGTAGGAGGGTGCAGTTAATCAATAATCAAGGAGTCTGCTATTTGATCCAATTTCCGTGGATTTGGCCTATCAGTTGAAAAATCGTGCTCCTTCACATGGGTCATACATGGTATTGCTCCAAGGGGGGCTAGAGACCCAGAACCCCCCCTTTAGTGCACTAGGGTTCAAAATCGATGGTCAAATCTTCACTAGGGGGCTGAACACGGGCCGGCTGCTGGTAAGACAGGTGTTTGAGCCATTCCACATAGTACTCCTGGTGTCCATACATAACAAGCCCTTTGCCAAAGATGGGCTAGCTAACACTAGCTTTATAGAATCCCAATGGCCTGGCTTGTCACTGAATTGTTCAGCCAAAATAATATCCGAGTAGATGATGGAGCCACATTGCCTGGTGTGGCGTAACCAATAGAAAGCTTTATTAACAAATCACACTGGCTGGCCTGAGGACTTTGGTATTGGAAGGCGCTAGAGTGGCTGACGGAGGATTTGCTTCCCTACTTCCAACTTGGGGTGCAAGTGGCAGCGAGGCCTCTCCATTAGCAAGAGTATTACTCTTGCTGGGGCGTCTAGCAAGCAGGTAGGGCGAAGGAGAATTCTTCTTCAACCCCTTTTCATTTCTCGTTTTTGCTCAGTATAGATTTGACTTCTCAATCAAACAATCTATTTCAGTGGTTACACAATTGGAAAGGGGGTGAGATGATTGGAGAAGTTTAGGTATTTTAGCTAATGCAGAATCTGATGCTGGGCTTCCTTTATGCCTTTCACTTTACCATTGAGGATACTATAAGATGTACAACATAAGCCAATAAATGTTCTACAGCAACAGATACCTTCAGGCTCTCTTACCTCCAGACCAAGAGAGTTGGCCCACCCTCAGGCGGACTCTGACGGGCGCAGATGGGCCCGCCCTTGGCCGGGCTCTGCCCAGGCGCAGCCTGCGCACGTCCCGCGTTGCGGGGCTCAGTAGCGCACTTTGTTTGCCCCCGCTATAAGATCCGCCCCCTCAGAGGAAGAATGGTCTCCTGGGACCGCGAGTGCCCCAGCAGCAGCAGGCAGGCAGGCAGCAACACGTTGCGGGGCTCAGCAGCCCGCTTTGTGCACCCGTGCTCCAAGATCCGCCCCCTCGGAGGAAGAATGGTCTCCCGGGACCGCGAGTCCTCCAGCAGCAGCAGACAGGCAGGCAGCAACACGTTGCAGGGCTCAGCGGCGCGCTTTGTGTGCCCGCGCTACAAGATTCGCCCCCTCGGAGGAAGAATGGTCTCCTGGGACCGCGAGTTCCCCGGCAGTATCAGGCAGGCAGATCCTTAATTACTTTACTTTAAGTTGTGGAATTTAAGTTTCCAATAAATGTGATATATGATTTACGAACTTTGAGGCATATTTATAAGCCCCTAGCGCCACCTTGCGCCACCTTAGTGTCATTTTCTTTACACTAATGTGGCCCTGCAAGGCCAAAATCCTTCCGCCCTATTTATAAAGTGGCGCAATGCATCTACTGCGCCACTTTGTAACCCTTTGCGCCAGGCATAATGTATGCAAAGGGGCAATCCCCGTTAGGGGGGGGGGCGAAAAAATGGCGCAAAGAAATCTAACAGATTTCCTTGCGTCATTTTTTTTACGGCACTTTTAACGCCTGCTCAGAGCAGACATTAAAATGAGGCTTTCGTAATTTATAATGGGCCCCTATGTACTCTACAGGAGTAGCGCCAATATTTTGCCACTAATCCTACTGAGTACATCAATAGCATTAGAAGAATTATGCTATTGCCCCTTCCCCTGCGCCATGGTGCGCCGTATCTAAGATACAGCGCACACATGGTGGCTGTAGGGGGACGCTAAGGGGCACAAGGAAAGTGGCACTGCACTAGTTGTAGTGCCACTTTCCTTAAATATGCCCCCTCATCAGTACAGAAAGTTATTTATGGTACAACCACTGTTGTGGAAGTTAATTCATATTCTTCCCCTGGAGGCACCAAAAATCTTTCTGTTATATTATATGCATACCAGCACAGCAGCAGTCTTTTGTTAAAAGGCGGACACTGGCGGTTTAGTACACTCTGTGCAACTGCAGTGAATTTACTGTGAGTAAGACTCTGGAAGTGAGACTCACTCACAGTATAAGTCCAAAAACAGGGTAATCAAAAGCAGAAAATCATGGGGGGCTAAGTGGGCAGAACTCATTTGCTTCAGCGCTAGTTTATGAATGCTAATTGATATGGACACAAAACCTTTCTGCAACATTGAATATTTTTTTGCTGTAAGTCACTTAAAGGTGATCAGCAACTTAAGTGTTTGCGAATATCACCCTAATTTTACGAAAAAAACACAACTGCACAACAGTGTCACGGATACCTTGGAGTTCTTATTTATATGTGCTGGTAGAGTGGAGTCATGCCAACATCTTAACTTGATGTGCATTCCCCGAAGAGTGACTTGTACCCAATGGTATTCAAGGACCATGATTTCCACCTGACCCCCCCTCCAAGCTTCCCTCCAGACTAGGTTTGAAATTAGTACCAAGGGGCAAGTTATAGTTTATTTAGTCTGCATAGTGAATTGCCAACAGTGTGTACGGAGGTGCATGAGTTATATATAATGAGTTTAGGTGGTTCACAGATTGTACCTTAAAGTTATTAATATAGATTTAGAACTTCCATGTGTAGTTGAAGTTGGTTTTGTATTCAAATAAATAACTAAGTTTTTCTAACTAAAACTCATACATATATATATATATATATATATATATATATATATATATATATATATATATATATATATATATATATCTTCAACAGATGAGATAACACTCATTGTACGGCTGCACTGTAGAAAGGTAACGCTGCTGCCACCACAAACAGGGAAGATAATGCTCAATCCATAATTATTATTCAATTTATTCCAAAAAAGTTCAAGTGCAGTACAGCTTCCAAAGTTGGAATGTCAACACTGTAAGAGGTTGGCCTGGTCTGTAGTGGGTACTAATGGTACGTACACCTTATACCAGGTCCAGTTATCCCTTATTAGTATAGTGTAGTAGTGTTCTAGCAGCTTAGGCTGATAGAGGTAGCTATAGCAGAGCAGCCAAGGCTGAACTAGGAGACATGCAAAGCTCATGCAATACCACTTATATCATATAGGTACTATATCATAATACCTTACACTCCCAGCAACCCTCTACACACTACACTTGCCTAGGGGTGCATTTGTGGTTCGTATTCCACTTACTTAGTATATGGTTTGTGTTGCCCCTAGGCCTATTGCATCCTATTGTGTTTTAGAGTGTTTGCACTACTTCCTGACTGGTTTACTTACCTGATTCAGTTTTTTGTGTATATTTTGTGTATGTTACTTATCTCCTAAGGGAGTATATCCCCTGAGATATTTTTTGGCACATTGTCACTAAAATAAAGTACCTTTATTTTTAGTAACTATGAATATTGTCTTTCTTATGATATAGTACCTATGTGATGTAAGTGGTATTGCAAGAGCTTTGCATGTCTCCTAGTTCAGCCTTGGCTGCTCTGCTATAGCTACCTCTATCAGCCTAAGCTGCTAGAACACTACTACACTCTACTAATAAGGGATAACTGGGCCTGGTATAAGGTGAAAGTACCATTAGTACCCACTACAAACCAGGCCAGCCTCCAACATTGGTGGCATTGGTGGGATAAGTACTGTTAACTGCTTTACCACTTTGTCATTGGTGCTTTTCATAAGAAAACCATATTCCTAATACTTAGAAATATAAACAAGTAAACTTAACAGTCTTACATTCACCCTAAAAACTTTCTAAAAGGTTTGAAAATTTATTTTTCTCTGTTCTTGAAAGCTCAAAACGTTTTCTCTTACCCTTAACCTCTTTCTTTTCACCATGCCTATGGCAGAGGCTACTCCCGAAGTTGTGAAAGCAACTTATGACAATTTTAACTTTAAAAGTTTGAGGGGTCTCTGTATTGAAAGAAGTTTGGGGATTGGTAAGAACCCTACTAAGGATTTCCTTCTTAACCTTCTCCTTGAAAGTGACCAGAATCAGAATGGTCAATCCCAGGATCAGGAGGTAGAAGAGGGGGGTACCCAGATAGATTCAGGGGTGGGTCCTGAGAATTCTGGGGAGGGTACTTCCAAAGACATTTCACTTAAAAGGCCACCTAGAGAAGCTGGTAGTGGGAGGTAGTCACACAGCAGTAGGACACCTTTTAATCCTAAAGACCAGGTCACTAGGGTTCAGGCAGTCAGAGAAAGGTCCACTTCTGCACATTCTCACATTTCCTCTGTATCAGAGGTTTCCCAATCCTCCCACCCTAAGGACAACACCCTAGAAAGGGAACTCAGAAAGCTGAGGTTGGAAGAGGCCAAACTGAGGATAAAGCAGCAACAGTTGGCCTTAGATAGGGAATCCTTAGAGAGAAAGGCAGACGTTGGGGTTAGTTCCCATGGTGGCAGCAACAGCAGCAATCTTGATAGTCATCCTGTTAGAGAAACAGATTCCAGAAACCTGCATAAGATTGTCCCCCCTTACAAGGAGGGGGATGAAATCAACAAGTGGTTTTCTGCACTTGAAAGGGCCTGTATGGTACAGTTGGTCCGTCCAAGGCAGTGGGCTTCTATACTGTGGCTGTCTTTCACTGGCAAAGGTGGGGACAGACTCCATACTGTCAGGGAGGGTGCTGCAAAAAAATTACAAAGTTTTGAAGGATGCACTCTCAGATGGATTTAGCTTAACTAGTAAACAATACAGGATAAAGTTCAGAGATACCAGAAAAGAGTCTTCTCAAGACTGGACAGACTTTGGAGACTGTTCAGTGAAGGCCTTGATGGATGGTTACATGGCAGTAAGGTGACTGATTATAAAAGCCTATATAATCTAATCTTGAGAGAGCATATCTTGAATAATTGTGTGTCAGACTTGTTGCATCAATACGTGGTAGACTCAGATCTGACCTCTCCCCAAGAATTGGGATAGAAGGCAGACAAATGGGTCAGAACAAGGGTGAGCAGAAAAGCTCATACAGGGGGTGACAAGGATGGCAAGAAGAAGGATGGTAAGTCTCATGACAAGGGTGTGGACAAAGACAAAAATAATTCTGAGTCTTCATCAGGCCCACAAAAATCCTTTGGGGTAGATGGGTCCAAATCCTTTTCTCACAATCAAAAAAATCCCTGGTGTTATTTATGTAAAAGTAAAGGCCATTGGGCAAGTGATCCCAGCTGCCCAAAGAAAAACACTAGGGCTCCCACCACCACAACCCCCATTGTGCCCACTAGTGCCCCTAGTAATAGCAATGGTGGTGGGAAGAACACTACAAATAGCCAGACAAAAGGTGTAGCTGGGCTCATCATTGGTAATGTAGTGGGGGTTGGTCTAGTTAGGTAGACCACAGAGGCTGTTTTAGTCTCTGATGGTGGTGAGTCCTGTCCCACACTAGAGGGTCTCAGACAGCAAGCTGTCAAACAGCAAAATGGGGATGTCACTGATACCCACAAAGTCTATTGGGAAGACAATCTTCTCTATACTGAGGCAAGGGACCCTAAACCTGGTGCTTCCAGGGGATTAGTCATCCCTTTGCAGTATAGGTAGTTTCTTCTGACGTTGGCTCATGACATTCCTTTGGCTCAGGCATTTGGGCCAAAGTAAAACATGGGACAGACTTGCTCCACTGTTTCACTGGCTTCATATGTCAGAGGACACAAAGGAGTTCTGTCGCTCCTGTGTGACCTGCCAAGCTAGTGGCAAGACTGGTGGCACACCTAAGGCTCCCTTAATTCCACTTTCACTGGTTGGGGTGCCCTTTGAGAGGGCAGGGGTTCACATTGTTGGCCCCCCTTGACCCTCCAACAGCTTCAGGAAACACATTCATCCTAGTAGTAGTGGACCATGCCACTAGGGATCCTGAAGCTATACCCGTAAGGACCACTACAGCTCCTGCAGTGGCAAAGTCCCTCCTGGGAATCTTTTCCAGAGTAGGTTTCCCTAAGGAAGTGGTATCAGACACAGGTAGTAACTTCATGTCTGCATATCTCAAAGCACTGAGGAAGGAGTGTGGTGTTACCTACAAGTTCACCACCCCTTATCATCCACAGACAAATGGATTGGTTGAGAGATTTAACAAAACTCTCAAAGGCATGATCATGGGACTCCCTGAAAAACTCAGGAGGAGATGGGATGTCCTGTTGCCATGCCTCCTTTTTGCTTATAGGGAGGTACCCCAGAAAGGAGTGGGCTACAGCCCCGTTGAACTCCTCTTTGGACACCCTGTAAGAGGTCCCCTTGCTCTTGTGAAGGAGGGTTGGGAACAACCTTTAAAAGCTCCTGAACAAGACATTGTGGACTATGTGCTTGGCCTCAGATCAAGGATGACTGAGTACATGGAAAAGGCTACTAAAAACCTTCAGGCCAGCCAAGAGCTCCAAAAGCAATGACATGACCAGAAGGCTGTCCTGGCACATTACCAACCAGGACAGAAGGTGTGGGTATTGGAGCCTGTGGCACCAAAAGCACTCCAGGACAAATGGAGTGGACCTCATCTAATTGTGGAGACAAAAAGTGAGGTCACCTATTTAGTGGATCTGGGCACAGCCAGAAGCCCCTTTAGGGTGTTTCATGTCAATTGCCTTAAACCTTATTATGACAGGGCTGACTAAACCCTGTTTATGGCCACAGATGAGGGGCAGGAAGAAGAGAGTGACCCTCTCCCTGACCTCTTCTCCACCACTGAAGCTGATGGCTTAGTAGAGGGAGTTGTACTGGCAGATTGCCTTACTGCTGAGCAGAAGGACAACTTTATAAATCTCCTTGGACAGTTCTCTGACCTCTTCTCGCTAGTTCCAGGAACAACTACCTGGTGTGAGCATACAATTGACACTGGAGACAGTTTTCCTGTCAAAAGTAAAATTTATAGACAGCCTGACCATGCCAGAGACTGTATCTACCAAGAGGTACAGAAAATGTTAGACCTTGGAGTGATTGAACTCTCTGAAAGCCCCTGGGCCAGCCCAGTGGTGCTTTTCCACAAACCACATAGTAAAGAAGGAAAGAAAGAAATGCGTTTTTTTGTGGACTATAGGGGTCTCAATCAAGTAACAAAAACTGATGATCACCCTATACCCAGGGCAGATGAGCTAATAGATACACTGGCTTCTGCCAAGTATCTAAGCACTTTTGATTTAACTGCAGGTTATTGGCAGATTAAGTTATCAGAAGGTGCAAAACCAAAGACAGCATTTTCAACCATTGGAAGGCATTATAAGTTCACAGTTATGCCCTTTGGATTGAAAAATGCACCTGCCACTTTTCAGAGGATGGTGAATACAGTCCTCCAAGGATTGGAAGCCTTTAGTGCAGCATATCTAGATGATATTGCTGTCTTTAGCTCCACCTGGGATGATCACCTGGTCCACCTGTGGAAAGTTTTGGAGGCCCCGCAAAAGGCAGGCCTCACTATCAAGGCCTCAAAGTGCTAGATAGGGCAGGGGAAAGTGGTTTATCTGGGCCACTTGGTAGGTGACTAACAGATTGCACCACTGCAGGGGAAGATCCAAACCATTATGGAAAGGACTTCCCCTACAACTCAGACCCAAGTGAGAGCCTTCCTAGGCCTCACTGGGTACTACAGGAGGTTAATCAAGAATTATGGCATCATAGCTGCCCCTCTTCATGACCTCACATCCAATAAAATGCCTAAAAAGGTAATATAGACAGCTAGCTGTCAAAAGGCTTTTGATGAGCTCAAACAGGCCATGTGCTCTGTACCTGTCCTCAAAAGCCCTTGTTACTCCAAAAGATTTGTAGTACAAACTGATGCTTCTGAATTAAAGTAGGGGCAGTTCTATCACAGCTAAACATAGAGGGCCAGGATCAACCTGTTGCTTTCATCAGCAGGAGCTTGACCCTTAGAGAAAATCGTTGGTCTGCCATAGAGCGGGAGGCCTTTCTGTGGTCTGGACCTTGAAAAAGTTGAGACCATACCTCTTTGGGACTCACTTTATTGTTCAATCAGACTACAAACCTCTATTATGGCTTAAACAAATGAAAGGTGAAAAGCCTAAATTGTTGAGGTGGTCCATCTACCTACAGGGAATGGACTATACAGTGGAACATAGACCTGGGAGTACCCGCTCCAATGCAGATGGACTCTGGTATTCGGAGTTACCATTGTGTAGCTGCATATAGGTATTGACCTATATGTAGTGCACGTGTATAATGGTGTCCCCGCACTCACAAAGTCCGGGGAAAGGGCCCTGAACTATGTGGGGGCACCTCTGCTAGTACAAGGGTGCACTCACACTTAGTAACTTTGCACCTAACCTTCAGCAAGTGAAGGTTAGACATATAGGTGACTTATAAGTTACTTAAGTGCAGTGAAAATGGCTATGAAATAATGTGTGCATTATTTCACGTAGGCTGCAATGGCAGTCCTGTGTAAGGGTTTGTCTGAGCTACCTATGGGTGGCAAAAGAAATGCTGCAGCCCATATGGTTCTCCTGGTACCCCAATACCCTGGGTACCTAGGTACCATATACTAGGGACTTTTAAGGGGGGGTCCAGTGTGCCAATTAGAATTGGTAAATGTAGTCACTAGCCTATAGTGACAAATTTAAAGGCAGAGAAAGCATGAGCACTGAGGTTCTGATTAGCAGATCCTCAGTGACACAGACACGACACAGGCATACACATTTAGGCCACAAACTATGACCACTGGGGTCCTGGCTAGCAGGATCCCAGTGAGACAGGCAAAAACATACTGACATACATGTAAAATTGGGGGTAACATGTCAAGAAAGATGGTACTTTCCTACAAACACATTTCGCCTGACGCCTTCAACTGGACACCAGAATATGAATATATATATATATATATTCAAATATATGAAAAGCACAGTAAAACAAGTTAATAAAAAGATAGATAGATAGATAGTTAGATAGATAGATAGATAGATAGATAGATAGATAGATAGATAGATAGATAGATAGATAGATAGATAGATAGATAAAAACTAATGGCGGTTGCCAGTAAGTAGTTATAGTTAGGACCTAGTCTCCATAGGAAAAGGGTTTTAGTTTTGCTAATAACTTTGGTGCCATTGGACGAATCTTCACAAAATGTTTAAAGCTATTGTCCTTGAAGCTTTCAGGGTGATCCGTCAAGCAGGGGCCAAGAAAAAATCTGGGTCCCAAAATAAATTTTCTCCAAGCAATTTCCAGCTAGGGATTTTAGACACGACTACAGCCCCAAACACTGAATCACACTAAGGGCCGTATTTATACTCCGTTTGCGCCGAATTTGCGTCGTTTTTTTCGACGCAAATTCGACGCTAAACTAACGCCAACTAACGCCATATTTATACTATGGCGTTAGAGGCGTATAGCGCCAAAGTTCCCGGAATGTGCGTCATTTTTTAGCGTGAACCCCTTCCTTGCGTTAATGATATGCAAGGGAGGCGTTCCCGTCTAAAAAATGACTCCCAGGCCTTTACGTGGTATTTATACTCCCGGGCAAAAGAGACGCCCGGGAGTGGGCGTGGCTAAAAACGGCGCATTTGCGCCGCTTTTTAACGCCTGGGTCAGGCATGGCGTTAAGGGACAAGTGGGCTCAAAATGAGCCCAGAGTGCCCTCCCCTGCCCCCAGGGACCCCCCCTGCCACCCTTGCCCACCCCAGGAGGACACCCAAGGCTGGAGGGACCCACCCCAGGGACATTCAGGTAAGTTCAGGTAAGTATTTTTTTTTTTTTTTTTTATAATTTTTTTTGGCATAGGGGGGCCTGATTTGTGCCCCCCTACATGCCACTATGCCCAATGACCATGCCCAGGGGACAGAAGTCCCCTGGGCATGGCCATTGGGCAAGGGGGCATGACTCCTATCTTTACAATGATAGGAGTCATGTTGATGGGGGATGGGCGTCGAAAAAAAATGGCGCAAGTCGGGTTACGACGATTTTTTCGACGTAACCTGACTTGCCCCATTTTAAGACGCCCATGCGCCATTTTCCCCCTACGCCGGCGCTGCCTGGTGTACGTGGTTTTTCTCGCGCACACCAGGCAGCGCCGGTCTGCTTGCGCCGGCTAACGCCATTCAATAAATACGGCGCCCGCATGGCGCTTCAGAATGGCGTTAGCTGGCGCAAAACTTTTTGACGCTAAACTGCGTTAGCGCAGTTTAGCGTCAAAAAGTATAAATATGGGCCTAAATTTGGCAGAAAGCTTGATCTTGGTCCAGAAAGATCTTTTTTGTGATTTGGTGTAAATCCATTCAGTAGTTTGTGAGATATTAATGTAAAAAGAAGTTTGCATATCTAGAGATGTGGATCCTCTGCCAATCTGCTAGTTCTCATACAGAGATCTGATTACCAGGCAACACTTCAACCTGGAAGTGCTGGCAGTCATCTTGAGTCTCGTACTCATCCGAGTCCCAAGAAAATGTTTTAAAAATAGACAGAGGGGGTAATGGTTGGAATACCCCGACTACAAAGGCCCACAGAGACCACGCCGGAGCCAAAATACTTTTTAAAAAAATGCTGCAAATCAGCTGAGGATCCGTGAATCCAGGCATAATTAAAAACAAAATCAAAATGAAGTCTCCCAAGTTTGTGTTTTTTATTTGCCCCTCAGGTGGACCAGGTCCTGAGGCATTAAATTATTATTATTATTGGGGGAGAGGGGTGCTCAACCTGGGGCCCCAGCTGAATCCATTAAGGAGGGAGGGGGCCACACAGCCGCATTCTTGGACTGTTTTTGGCCCGAGGACCGCCATATTCCCAGGGCCAGGCCCATTCTAGAAAGCTGAAGGAGAGCCGCTACGGCCCTGGGAACCCCAACCCCAAGGGTCCGGCCATGCATTCTGCCAGCTGTGACGCAAGCAGGGAAACAGATAAAACAAGTTGCTCCCGACAGCAGGGAGCAGCATTGTAAGCTGCTCCTTTTGTGTGGGAGCAATGCTGGCTCCCGCAGGAGGCAGAGAACCAGCTGGGGCCACAGGGGCATTGAGGCTCCTCTCACGCCCTCCAACTAACAGCAGAAGGGTGCCCTGGGTGGGCACTCACCATGTAGTGGCCAGGCCCCAGGAACTGGGGTCCCTGGATCCAATATGGGCCAATAGAGGGGAGGTGCATGTCCCCCTCCCTATTTAGTGTAATCCAGGCCCCAGGGGATTGAGTCCCAATATTGGCCTGGGGAAGGAGCTGTGTCCCCTCGCCTCATTTATTGTGTGTTGGCTGGCCCTGGGGATGGGGTCACCCTGGGCCAATATTGGCCCAGAGAGGGAGGCTGTCTGCCCCCTCTCCAAGTTTACATCTTGGCCAGGCCCCAGGCGATAGGATCCCCGGGGCCAATATTGACTGGGGGAGCGGGGATTCACCCCGTGGAGGGGGCTGCATGCCCCCTTTTATGAGTCAGGCAGGACCCCAGGAGATAGGGCCCCCAAGGCCAAAATTGTCTCGGGGGGAGGGGGCAGGTGTGCCCCTCCCCATTTTATATATGAAGTGGGTGCCCTGGGTGGGCTTCATGGCACCCACCATTTACCTGGCTGGGGCCAAGGGCATGGGGTCCCAAGGGTCTATATTGGCTGGGAGAGGGAGGGTGCGTGCCCCCTCCCCCTTTACATGTTGGCCAGGCCCCAGGGGATGTGCTCCCTGGAGTCAATATTGGCCTGGGGAGTTAGCCTGAGTGCCCCCTTCCCCATAATTTCATTATTGGAACCCTGGGGATGAGGTCCCTGGGGCCAAATACAGCTGGGGAGGGGGGCCACATACGTCCTCCCATAAACAATGTGGCAGTCCACGGGGTATGGGATCCCTGGTGTCAGGCACCAGTTTTCACTCAAATCGAATTACAGTCTGGGAAATCAAAGAATAGCATTGCCCCTTCTCTTCCAACCAATCCCCCCACTAAAGTGCACAAAGTGCATATGGTAGTGGTTAGGGGAAAAGGGAGGAGGCTAGTAGGGAGGAAAAGGAGGAGACAAGAAAATCCAGGGGTCATCATGGTAGGCTGTGTGGATGAATGCTTCCTGAAATGTTCCTAGAATACAGAAGAGACATTTCCTGTAGTAAATAGAAGAAAAGATAGGAGGAATGTTAGGTAACATGTTTTGTTTTTGGTCCCCCTACACTATCTCCAGACTCTAGGATTCACCAGCCCTGTCTGTCCACAGAGCTGAGGTAGAGCAGTCGCAATCCAAATTAAAGAGTGGAATACATATGCCACAAGTGGCAGGAAGAAGTAAGAACTCCAAGGACCCCAAAAAAACAATGAATACAAGGAGGATGCTTCAGAAATTAATCCTTAGGGGAAAAATGCTGTGAATACCAAGGCATAAGAACTCCATTGAGTATGTCACCCATTTGGCAACTTGTATTATCCATTTGATGTTGATAGTTCATTGCAGACACACACCTATTATTTTCATAGGCGATATAATAGTCCATACATTATTCCCATCATAGGTGTAGTAGGAGGTGACAGACAAACATAAAATAAAAACACAAATGAAATAGATAGGTACAGTGCACTGACCACAATGATAGTCCCAAAAATAAATAATGCGCTACCAAAGTGCTTGCACAAGACATAAAGAAATACCCTTATACCGGGGCTGAAGGCTTTTGGAAGTGCAGAAGCACCATAAGAGCCATGGTCGTCACAGGAAGAAGGATCAGGCTGAGGGCGTAAAGACGCTGAGCAGGAGACAAGAAGGAGGCAGGGAGCTGGATTCTAGAAGCAGATGGTGCCCTCTGGAGACTGTTGTAGACAAGCAATGCAGCACTCAGAGGATACGCTTTAAGTAACGTGGGTCTCCAGGATGACTGCCATCGCAGCTCTGCGGCCTCATATTCTCTGGATGTTACCCCAGGGGCGCATCTTGAGTCCCCGAAGGCCATGGAATAAAAAAGCTCATATCATGAGAGCATGTGTACTGGGGCACACAATCCAGAAGTGCAGGGAGGAGGGCTGCACAACAAAGGACAGCAAAGACAATGACTCGTGAAGCGCCACACAACCTGGTATTGATCCCTTCTACTAGCCACACTTGCCTTGATTGGGATGCCTAGCGGGTCATGACTGTACGTGCCCAGACACCTGGGGACGAAATCAGCCCGGGAAGGGGTGCTGCATGCCCCCACCAAGACTGACTGCCTTTGGGAGTTTTGTGACATGGCCTGGCTGCATGCCAAAGCCAGGGGCAAACCCCTGCAGCACTCAGCCAAAGTCCGTGAACGACGTGGAATAGGCGACATGCGGTGCAGTTGCGGTGCAGCTGCATCCAGTGCATGATAAGGGCATGAGTTATAGTTACCTTTGGGCACGAGTTATAGTTTGTTGAGATAAGTATGACTATAATGGATTAGTTTCTATGGTTTTGAGTGTGTAAAATCTGAACTTGACTATAGCATCCCTGTAACCTTAGGTGTTTTTTAGGGATTTTCTATGGTTTTAAAAATTGTATTTTCTAACTATACCGTCCCTGTAACCTTTGTTTTTTGAATTTCTAGTTTTTTTTTAACATAGAGTTAATTTAATTACCATACATTAATCCAACTGCCTCCGTGCAAGGCCTTCAGCTGTGCGTGGCAGGGGGGTTGCCCGCAGGCACTGTGGCCAAACCCCCCATATGCAGCCAACCACATGCTGCACACGGCATTCAGCGTGCATGGCGCAGTAATGGCCGAAGAGGCTTGTCTTGTGGCCAGCCCTACAGTTAGGCCCTGCAGCCAACCCCCCGAATGCGGCCAGCTCCATGCTCTGTCCCTGTGAGTGGGTGTGTGAGTGGCTGTATGGGTGTGTGAATGGGTGTGTGTGGTTGTGTAAGTGGATGTGTGAGAGCATGAGTGGGTGTGTGAGTGCATGTGTGAGTGTCTGTGAGTCTGAGTGCATGTGAGTGGTTTGTGGGTGGGTGTGTGGGTATGTGAGTCAGTATGTGTGTGTGAGTGGTTGTGTGGGTGTGTAACTGGGTGTATGGGTGTGTGTGTGTGGCTGTGTGGGTCTGTGAGTGGGTGTGCGAGTGGTTTTGTGGGTCTGTGGGCGTGTGTAAGTGGCTACATGGGTGTTTGAGTAGATGTGTGAGTGTTTTTTGGGGGTGTAAGTGGGTGTTTAGTGTGTGAGTGGGTGTGTAGGTGACTGCATGGGTCTATGACAAGTTGTGGTGATGGTTTTTGGAGGTTTTTCTAAGTTCTTTTAATTCTATTTTCTAACTATAACCTTCCAGTAACCTTTGTTTTTTTCAGTGACTTTCTATGGTTTTTAATGTAAAGTTAATTTAATTACCATACATTAATCTAAAATCCAACTGCATCCATAAAAGGCCTTCGGCAGTGTGCAGCAGGGGCATTGGCCGCAGGGCCTGCGGCCAAACCCCCAACATGCAGCCAACCCCATGCTGCACACTGCCTTCGATGTGTGAGTGGTTTTGTGGGTGTGTAAGTGGGTGTTGAGTGTGTGAGTGGGTGTGTAAATGGATGCATGGGTTTGTGATTAGGTGTAGTAGTGGTTCTGTGTGGGTATGTGAGCGCAGAACATATGATATAATATATATTATTGGTATAATTCCCAATCTATGCTTAACTCTCTACTCCCTATTTCACCACCCGGAGCATATATCATGCCTAGTTGCTCCCTCCTCCTCCTGGTTTGACCATCCAGAGCACATTCCATGACTGGTTGAAAATGTCCATTCCTCAGGTTGCTCTTATGCTGTTTTTCATGGGTCTAAACCACAGCGTACAGTATTGTGGATGATACACTGACCTTCCAAGGGCTGTAGCCTAACCTAAGGCACTTCTCCCTATCCACTTTCAGTAAGGTTATAGTCAATGCATGATTTGTAAAAGAATAAGTGCCACGGCCCAAATATTTGCTCAGAAGCCCGCAGCCATCACTATCGAAGGCTGATGTGCCAAATAAACAAGGCTGCAAAATCTTGATTTCTCTGCTCACCAACATTCCAATTAATAGTTCTAGAAAGCTGTGTCAGTCTCAGGTTTCTAAGCGTATTACAAAAAAGGTCAGGTGAATTTTCAGGGAGAGCATATCTTGCTATTCAGAATCCTCTATACAGAAGAAGTCTAGCACGGGTGGAAATATCAGTCCAACTGGAAAATACCCCCTTTCCCTAGGCCCCCACCAAATCTGAGGTTCCTCCTTTCCCCTTCAAATCCTAGAAGAAGTGTTACTCTAGCCCTTCTCCTGGACTATATCATCGATTATTTCTGGGGTTGAAAGGGGTTGGTGAAGATTTTAGAAGTGGCCAGAAACATTTATGTTTTGGCATTCTTAAATTTCCAAGGTAAACCAAACCCTGGAATGACTATTTCCCACCCCTCAAGTGAGATTTGTGTGTGTAGATCTCTGCCTGGGGATAAGCCTTTATGCTAGCTAGGAATTCCTATGTGAATTCCTGGCAAGTATGAAAAAGGTGAATCTGCATAAAGGTATACGTTTACAACCAAATTTACCTGTGTGAATAGGCTTCCACGTTACTGATCACTGCAAAGATGGTAGGTATTTGCATGGGATTATGCAACACTATTCTCACATTTTTCCTTACACCAATGTATAGGCACAGGTACAGGTTTGCTCCAACTCGGTTTAAGCAGTCTTCTACTAACATATGACACAAAAAATACACCACAAATATTACCACTAAGGATCCTTTGTCCTTTTATACACTAGCTCCTAATGTGTAAGTGTCCTGTCTCTCGCTCCTTTTCAAATTAAACTTATGCATAATTGCATCACTAAAACAAAAAAGCAGAGCTCTGGTCTTAATGCATAACATCAAAACCTTACCCACATCGGCCATATGTTAGACACATGACACTCTTCCATTCATAGCATTCCCACAGGTAGCGTGTTATCAATCCACAAACTCACTTTGACATCTCAGCAGGGTTATGAAGAGCTTTATGAATGCAGCTACACCAATGCATGTTAGACCACCACACTTGGCAGCTATACAGAAATTAAGAAAATGTATACACATAATAGAAGGTGGTACAAAAAGGTTGGCTCTTACCAGTCTCAGGTACCACTGTTTCAGCTACACACTCCAGGGCTGCCCATTTCTGTAACTGGTGTGGATTCAAGGGGCTCAGCAGAATTTTCTGAACATCAGTGCTGGTGTGGTCAAATTCACAGAATACTGCCTCAGTCTTATTGTGAGAGGCACAGCAGGCTCAAATCTCCTTTAAAATGCCTATTTGTCAGGGGCGGCTCCACCATTAGGGGGGAGGACAGTTGCCCCCCCGCCAGCAGCGGCAGCTGCAAAACCTTTTCAAGAAAACAATAATATACTGTGGTGGGAGGCATTGGGGGTGGCGACCACTTGAGAGGAGTGCACAGAGCACTCCCATGAGAGCACAAGTGTGTTTGATGGGCTGCCTCCGGCAGGCCAAACACACATGCGCAGTGTTCCTGGGCTAGAGAGATCCTGCACAGGCTCCCAGTCTGCCTGCGTTGAGCAGCGTCAGAATTGGCTGCAGGGCAGGTTGGGAGCATGAGCTTGCAGTCTGGAGCTACAAGGGACAGAGGAGCGGCGGAGGAGGTAAGTATTTTTGATTTTATTATGTTTTTATTTAATTTTTAGTACCTCCCCCCCCCGCGCGCCACCCCGCCCTTCTGCTGGATGTCACAAGCCGCAACT
Source organism: Pleurodeles waltl (assembly GCF_031143425.1). Lineage (NCBI taxonomy): Eukaryota > Metazoa > Chordata > Amphibia > Caudata > Salamandridae > Pleurodeles > Pleurodeles waltl. Next base: position 556,965,986 of record NC_090451.1, read on the forward strand.
GAGTATAGCACACAGAAGTAGACATTAGGGTGTTAAGTTCTAGTTAACATTTTAAATGACATTTTAGCCATGTTGGAAATGTTCATTTTGGTCTTGTTATCTATAACGTGTCTTGTTGCTGTTTTTATAATATTCTGTGTAGTTGTTTTAGATGTGCTAAGAAACAGATCCTTCCTGTAGTAAGAATACTTTAATTTAAAAGTGTTCATTAGTACAGTGTGTGTGATACTGAAATAAGGCTTGTTGTTTCCATGTTGCCCCGATCACTTTATGGGATTGTTAGTAACCCGAAAGTAATACTTCTATGTCAAATACACATTGAATAGTGTGTTGCCAGTTGACAATAACTTGTCTTTCACATTCATCGCTGGTGCACTGAGCCAAGTTCACCCGTTGGTGGGAAAGCACACCTTTTAGAATTACACCCAAGTCATAACTTACACAACAGAGCACTTTGCTCCGACAGAGAGGATTCTCACTGCAGCACATACAGCTAACATTAAAGAAAGACCCACATCAGTGGGTAAAAAAATAACTGTTATGCAGCTGACAAACCAAGCACACCAAATTCTAAAGCATTACACTTAGATGATTGCAATCAGATGCAGATCAGATACCAATTGACATTGAATTTGAGTAGGACTGTGGGAACCATGTGTTTCTTTTATATCAACAGGCAATTCCACAGGCATGTCAAGTGACTGAAATATGCAGGTTTGCATTGTCTGCAGTGCGAAAGAAACACCAGTACCCATTCACTTGTGATGAATCAGAAGGAGCATTTGTGGACATGGAATGTAAAATTAAACACATACATATCATGACTGTTAGACCTGGCATCCTTAGCGTGGTTTCTGTAAACATTTTGCCCTCTGACCTCCTGCTTTTCTGACTTCATTTTTGCAGGCATTAGGATTCTGTGCACTCTACCACTGCTGACCAGTGCTAAGGTGCAAGCCATCTGTACTCTAAATATGGTAACACTGGCTTATCAACAACTGGTATATTTAATTACCTAGTTAGTCCCTAGGAAAGTGAATAATATGTGCCTAGGGCCTCTAGTGGACCTGCAGCACTGATTGTGCCTCCCACTATAGTAGCCATTTAAACATGGCTCAGGCCTGCAACTGTAGAGCCTCTGTGTGTGGTTTTAAATTGCCATTTCAACCTGACAAGTGCCTCACTTGACAGGCCCAAACCTTCCTTTTTATTACACGTCATCCTTAAGGTATGCCTTGGTCAGCCTCAAGGGCAGGGTGCAGTGTTTTTAAAAAGTGGGACATGTACTTTTAAGCTTAACGTGCCCAGGTAGTGAAAAACTATTACATTTGTTTTTCACTACTGCAAGGCATATCTCTTCCATAGGTTAACATTGGGGTTACCTTGAAACAACCTTTAACTGTAACGTCCAACTGGGAGTAAGCTCAAAATGACACATTTAGAAAGTTGGCATTTTCATACTTTAACTATTCTGTGCCTCTGCCTGTCTCTGAACACACGTCTGGGGTGGATGACAGCTGGGCTCTGTGCATTTCCTCTACAGACCTGCTGACTTTGCCAAAAGTCTCACAGTGTGAGGAGGGGGCGGGCCTTGGATGGGGTGTGGCCCCCTGCCCAGAAGCCCCAAAGAGGAATTTTTGCCCCCACTCGGCCCCAAACCCCCTCCTCAAAATAAAAAATAAAAACATTTGTGAGGCTGCTGCCAATGACCTGGGGTGTTTTCATACATTGCTGCCTCACTGCAGCAATGTGTCAGTTCCTGTAAATATGGCCCTAGGTGCGCAGTCTAATGAGTGGGAAATCAGCCCAAACCCAACGAGTCTATTGTGATAAATTTGAGGAATAGATTTGTTGTAAGTGATATTTTGGAAATGCTTAAACATCCTTTTTTGTGCACGCAGCACGATAAAGGCGCTTCCTTTAGGTTATTTTTATGGACCAACAGTTTGACCATCCCACCTCCTCCCCCTGGTGGCCTGTTCCATCCAGTCACTAACAAATTCACACTTCTCTTGCATCTTGACCATCTATACTGACAGCAGTTTCAGGTATTCCCTCTCGTTCCTTTAGTCTGTCCAATAGAGAATGTCATCATGATTCTTTACAAGCTGTTTCACCAAGTTCATATTCAACCACTGCTAGTGTTGTGGGGGAGGTCATAATTAGGAATAGTTTTTCAAGTACACAAGTATAGCCCATAGATTTGCCTCCCGAAATATTGCAGGTCTGGCTGCCAAATTGTTTATTTTAAATTGGGGAGTATTATCAAGCATTATGAAGTAATGAGTCTACAAGAAACGTAATTGACAGTCGAAACGAAACAAAACTTTTATTCGGTATGAAAAAATTCATCCATTACAGCAAATAATCACCAATACATTGTTAATATACCAATAAAACCATATATAGTAAAAACACCCATCATAAATATAAACATATAAAAAAAAACTCATTCATAAAAACAATAAAATGGAAGAAATCATTCTAAAAATTCTACATTTTTACGCCAAGTAATAGCTCCCTTCAAGAAAGATCCCAGGCCTTTCCATACCAATACATCTGAGGCCATTTGCAACCACATAAAAGCAGGACGATATTGCACGAAACCCTTGGGCCTTAGGAGCGGTACTAAAAATCGAGTTCTAAACGGTGCATCAAAAACACAAAACAATGTAAAATGGATCAAGGTCTGATGGGACACCCAATCACAGGGGCAGGGTCTAATGCATTTTTCCCCATACTGACCTAGCAGGAAACACAAATTACTTCTAATGCTCCCCAAACGGAATCGAGTTATGAGAGACCTTTCCCTCACATCCTTTATTTCTAAGAGATAGCGCTCAGGACCCACCCACATCTTTAGCATGATAAAATCCCTGATCGATTTCTTCACTAAAGCCTCCCCCTCCCTCTTGGTCTCCTGGATTCTCAGAAAATTATCCTTAACCCATTTCTTATCATAGCTAGTCAGGTCCTCGGGGTAATCAAACAATTCAGGCCGCCCCAGGTCATGTGCCATCTTCCTTATGTGCGTCAGCCAGGGAATATGCTTTGCATTGTCGCAGGCCAGACAATTCCTTAAGATATCCCTATTAAGAGTGGCATGTTCGTTACTCCAGACTGAGATCCATAACAGAAGGGGAGCCAACTGGATAGTGTCCTGAACAGACTCAAGCTCCAGTTCCAGGTGAAGGCAAAAACCAGGGAGGTTTTGTCCAACTCCCAGAAGCCTTCTGCAGAAACGATTTTCTTCCACCGTAAGAGCTCGGGTATCCCTATACCCCCAAAGTGCCGAACCATACAGCAGGACAGGAAGGCATTTCCGCCTATAAATTTCAAGCAAGGGTTTGATAGGTTTACTACCTACCCTTACAGCAAAGTCAAAAGTCGCACCAACTGTTGCATGAAAAAGCACAACCCTTCTAGCAATACAGGGTTTCCAAGATCCTTTCTCATCAAAAATGACCCCTAAGTATGGGAACTCATGTACTCTGCTAATAACTTGATCCTCCACCCTTAGCTCCCCCACCCTGCTCAGGGGTCTTCCGCAAATCATAAAATGTGATTTCTTAAAATTTACCTCTAGACCCAAAGCTGACATAAAGATAGCATAAGCTCTGACTATTTCCCAGAGACCAATCATCGTGTGGGCCATGAGGACCGCGTCATCCGCGTACGTCAGCACAGGGATATCAATACCCTTCACCTTTGGGACATCCCTACAGTGTTCCATCAAAAAATCAGACAGTCCATTTGTATATAGAAGGAACAAAGTAGGAGCCAGGACACACCCCTGGCGCACACCCCTTGAAAACTTAAAAGCCTCTGAGCATTCCCTATTAGGGTCCACCCTCACATTTGCAACTGTCCCAGAATGGAGATATCGGAGCAACTCTACAATATTAGGATCCAACCCTAACTGAATTAGCCTTTCCCATAATATAGACCGGTTCACTTTATCAAAGGCACAGCTAAGGTCCATAAAAGCAAGATAAAGGGTACCTTTCCTGGCCTGAGTGTATTTACCGATCGTCATCAGTAAATTGAGACATTTTTCTCGCGTACCTAGGCCTTCCCTGAAGCCATACTGTTCCCGGCTTAAGATATCATTTCCTATCATCCAGGCCTCCAGACGCCTAAGAATAATCCATCCCAGAATCTTCGCAGAAGAGTCCAGGAGAGATATAGGGCGATAAGACTTAGGGTCATTACGATCGCCCTTTTTAAACACTGGGACAATACATGCCAGTCTCCAAGAGGCAGGAATGCCCACAGTAACTGCTGCATTGAGAACATTTAGGAGAATAGATGCCCATAGCTGGGGGTTAGCTTTATACAAGTCCATAGGGATTGAATCCGGGCCAGGAGGTTTATTAGTCGCACTACTCTGTATCGCATCAATAACCTCCTTCAGCGAAAACCTGATTGCTAGGTTAGGAGCCACATCATACAAGTTCTCCCGGATATTTCTTAAGGGAGTACCCTCAAAGATTCTACAGAAGTGAGTTACCCAGGCCTCCGGGGTGATGTTACAGCCAAGGCCCTCAGATGTTTCTGTTTCAAAGGAACCTCTATTTACCACCTTCCAAAACAGGCCAGGGTCCTTCAGAGCTATAGCACGCTCTAACTCTTCCCAGGCTTTATCTTTATGTTTTAGCTTACTATCCCTCAGGGCCCTTTTATACCTCCTTCTAACTTCTTTTACGAGAACCCAATCTCTAGGTTGAATCTTGGTAGCCATCTTTAGGTTTGCCCTTGCATCATAGCAGGCTTTGTCATACCAGCCACATTTGCGTTTACTGGGGTGGCTGCCTACTGAAAAAAGGCAGTCTCTAACTGCTGCATTTACTACTGTTATAGCATCCATAACAGTCTTAGGATTTGGAGCCTCTATCAGGAGTATTTCCATAAATAGATGTAAATTATCCCCCACCACCCTTCCTACAACTTTTTGGGAGTCTACTTGCTTCCACCCAAGCCGCCTACCCCAGTCCTTAGTCACCACTGCTACAGGCCTACCTTGTCCTAGTATACGTAAGGCCCCAGGGACTTTAAAGGACACTATAAGGGGATTATGATCACTGAAACACTCCCCTAACACTTCACCCCCGATCACCAAGGGCTATATTTATACTTTTTGACGCAAAACTGCGCTAACGCAGTTTTGCGTCTAAAAAATTAGCGCCGGCTAACGCCATTCTGAAGCGCCATGCGGACGCCGTATTTATTCAATGACGTTAGCCGGCGTTAGCCGCCGGCGCTGCCTGGTGTGCGTGAAAAAAAACGACGTACACCAGGCAGCGCCGGCGTAGGGGGAAAATGGAGTGTGGGCGTCCAAAAATGGTGCAAGTCAGGCTGAGGCAAAAAAATCGCCTTAACCCGATTTGCGCCATTTTTTTACGACGCCCAACCCCCATTGAAATGACTCCTGTCTTAGCAAAGACAGGAGTCATGCCCCCTTGCCCAATGGCCATGCCCAGGGGACTTATGTCCCCTGGGCATGGTCATTGGGCATAGTGGCATGTGGGGGGCACAAACCAGGCCCCCCTATGCCACAAAAAAAATAAAAATAAAAATACTTACCTGAACTTACCTTAATGTCCCAGGGGTGGGTCCCTCCATCCTTGGGTGTCCTCCTGGGGTGGGCAAGGGTGGCAGGGGGTGTCCCTGGGGGCATGGGAGGGCACCTCTGGGCTCATTCTGAGCACACAGGTCCCTTAACGCCTGCCCTGACCCAGGCGTTAAAAAGAGGCGCAAATGCGGGGTTTTTTGCCCCGCCAACTCCCGGGCGTCATTTTTGCCCGGGAGTATAAATCCGACACATGCATCGGAGTCATTTTTTAAGACGGGAATGCCTCCCTTGCATCTCATTAACGCAAGGAAGGTGTTCACGCAAAAAAATGACGCTAACTCCATGAACTTTGGCGCTAGACGCGTCTTCCGCCAAAGTATAAATATGGAGTTAGTTTTGCGTCGAATTTGCGTTGAAAAAAACGACGCAAATTCGGCGCAAACTGAGTATAAATATGCCCCCAAATCTCTCATAGGAGGAGACACAAAAATGTAATCAATGGTGGATCCAGACCCTCTTCCCACATGGGTTGGGAGTTGGTGGGTGCCTACTGCTTCTATATCATAAAAATTCAAAAGGCCCATCTTCCTGAGTTCCTTTATTAAGTCCCTGCCTCTAGAGTCCTGCAGACCATGCGCTAAGTAATCCTCGCAGTCACCGGTAAAGGGATTAACCACAGTGCTGAGCCTGCCCAGCTTGGCATTAAAGTCTCCAGAGACGATGGCACGAAATTTCAGCCCCACCTTCTCCATTCTATATTTCAGAACCTGAAGAACGGAGAACAAGGCCCCAATTTGGCACCCCACATCCCTCACAGCATTATAGAAGTTAACCAATAAAATATTAAAATGATTGGAGAAGATTACCCATACCAACAATATACCTTAATGGTTACAGTTAATTTGAAAAGCACCCACTATCTTGGAGAGGCGAATTAGGGTAACCAGGCCACCTTTCGAGCGGCCACCAAGAGACTGCACAGCTGTAATTGCATATCTGTCATACCCATCCCACACAGACAGCCCCTCCGACCAGGTTTCCTGAAGCATGATAACGTCATAGTTAGCCACACACCCAACCCATGCTTGATCAGATAACTTAGCATCATAGCCCGCAATATTCCATGAAATAAGATTACACTGTGGAGGCACCTCTTCCTGTACAGCCAGTGTCTTGGCGCATTGTCAGTCCACCCCTTCCAAGGATAGATTTCTGTTGGTGGCAGTTCTTCTGCTAGTTTCCTGCAGGCTATTCTGACCCGGGGGGGATTCCTACCAGAACCAAGAGACACCCCAGTACTCAATCGCATGTGGTCGTAAAAATAGCCCAGAGGGACCATACCCATTGAACCTGCTCTAAGAACAGCAGAACGATGGCTAGAAAGGAGCCTTTGAGTCAGGGATGGATATCTAACATTTATAATGATACAGTCTTCATTCCCCACCTTATTTTTGGGACCGACCCAGCCAACTCTTCTGGCAAACAGAATATCCTTGAAATCCTTACATGAAAAATCACAGTTCTTGCTCAGCCAATGGCCAACCTTATTTATGAGTTGGTTTGTAGACTCAGTTGCCCCAGAAGCAAGAGCAGGCACATTCGTCAGGACTACCACATAGGGGGCACACGTTGGGGAAAGATCCAAGCAGGCCAGGGAAGGCCTGGCCGTCGGCGGGTTCAAATTATCGTTTCCAGACAGCTGTTGGCCAACCCCCCCGGCTGCCACAGAATCCGGATCAGGCTGCCTACTGCAGCTAAACATATTGACAGTCCTCTCTGTCCTCAATAGAGAGGTCCGTGCAGCAGAAGCAGTCTCAACACAGGCACCCTGACCACCAGAGTTTACAGGATTCACCAATAAGTATGATGTTTTTCCCAGGGGCCCCAAAGGCCCCGCAGCTTCCTCTGGTAGGGACAACTCCTCACCAGAATGGGGACGCCTAGTCGAAGCCACACATCCACCTACACCATGCCTCCCTTGACTTCCTTGCGCACATATCAGCGATACTGTTTTTTCTATGGCTGATAATTTCGTCAAAATGGGGGACAAAATCTCCTGGATCATTTCCCGAAATTTGGACAGTATATTAGTTGCATCACACCCCAGGTGCTGACAAGGTGCAAGGTCACTGCTCGCACCCTTAGGGAGCTCCAGGAGAGGTGTTTTTGACTTAGGTATCAATTTCTTTAGGGCCTTTTTTTTCCTCAGGGGATGGCTACATTTATCCATTGGGCAGGCCGGGGGAGAAGATAATAAAAGTCTTTTACTTCTTCTAGAGGGGCCTTGGCCACCAGAACCCTCTATTGACTCTGTTGGCTCAGCCTGAACAGGCTCAGCAGCGGCCATAACAGCACCTTGACCCTCCCCCAGATAAGCCACCTCCACATCCACGGCCTCACGAGGACCACTATCTGTTGGGGCCTGGCGCCAATCCTCCAATTCCATGGATAACCTCTTCTCTGCCAAGTCAATTTCCTTTGTAACAACCCCGACAGCTCTTGCGAGGAAGGAATCCAATGTGGTGGTGCCGCTACCCTGTCTACTACCGCCACCACCGCCCCCCCAGTGGACCAGTTAATGGACCTCTTTTCCTGCCCATTTTTACAAAAGAAGAGAAAAAAAATAATAAAAACAATGCAACAACAGAACAACAAACAAAACAAACTAATTAAACTATTAAGAACCCACTAAAAATCAAAAAAGGCTCCAAATTATGCTCCAGGTATTAATAGATTTAAATAGTCACTCTTCACTGAGACCGAAAGAGGGGTGGCCCAGCCCAGCCTCTTATGGGCGATGACGGGCACAGGACGGGCCCGGGCGCTGCCCGCGTGCGTCCTGCGACAGCAGGAGCGCGAAGTTAAGTTTAAAGGGCTCCTGCCCCCGGCAACCAGTGATGCCTGCCTCCTCACGGCCAATGCGCTTCCTGCGACAGCGGGAGCACGAAGTTAAGTTTAAAAGACTCCTGCCCCCGGCAACCAGTGACGCCTGCCTCCTCACAGCCAATGCGCTTCCCGCGACAGCGGGAGCGCAAAGTTAAGTTTAAAGGGCTCCTGCCCCCGGCAACCAGTGATGCCTGCCTCCTCACGGCCAATGCGCTTCCCGCGGGAGCGCGAAGTTAAGTTTAAAAGGCTCCTGCCCCCGGCAACCAGTGACGCCTTCCTCCTCGCGGCCAATGCGCTTCCCCCATAATTGACAGTCAGTGAATTCAAAGATGGTTTTACTACTTCACTCCTGCTTTACCAGGGAACTCTGGAAGGTCAAAAGGAGGTTTGATTACGTTAATTTCTCTCACATTTCCAGGTCAGGTAGCATAGACCAATCTTGATGACCCCATAATTAAATAATCTTGATAAATTGCTCTGTGCACAAATTGCTATTAATGCATTTTTATAACAATATTTTTGATCCAAACAATCTTGCTATAGCCAATTCCCTATATAGGAACTGATGTGGATAAATTCATTTCTGACCTAGAGGCTACTAGTTACTGTGATTTTACAATGTGCATACATGAGAATAGTGACAGTGGGGATATGACTGCTAGCGTTGGTTCAATCTGTGAGAGAGGCAGGAATTTGCATACCATACCAATTGATACATACAAACAGAAACAAGTAAAATGGTTTGACTCCAGTTGCACAAAGGTGTTTGCCTTTTGGTGAAAGCACTAAAATCAGTTCCCAGAGACTTTGGCTTGGTACACAGTTAGGGAAAGGAGTATAAGAGTGTTTTTTTGGCCCTGAAATAAGTCATGCAATCAGGAAGCACATACAGTTTAATTATGGCTAGCTCCCTCAAAAACGACAAGATTTTCTTGCAGATTTTTAACCAGAATTATTTTCATGATTCTCATACAAGTCTTGAGACAGTGATTAGTCTGGGTGACTGGCGCAGTCATTTTACTAAGTTGTTTTCGGGTTCAGCCCCTACTGAGGGATCTCAGGGCACTCAGGCACATGTTAAAGATTCTTTTTTACGGGATGCCCCTTCTTCCTCCTTCTCTTGCCTTGGTATAGATCTGGAAGGTGTTATAGACGCAATCAACTGATGCCCAGTGGTAATACCCCAGGGCATGATGGAATACCTGTGGATCTTTTTAAGTCAAGCATGTCTCTGCGAACCCCTCTTTTGACAAATGTATTTGAGGGCCATTCTAAATAATGCCCCCCACCCCCCAAAATCTTGGTTAAATGCAATCATTGTGCAAACCAGAAACCTTCTCCTCCCGTTTTCTCTGAAGGCAACTTTCATGTCAAATTGTATTACTACAATATTGCCTGGTTTTAATATTAACTTATGACAAATAGTGCACTTATTCTGACTTTGAATCATATCTTATTTGGATCACTAATAAGAACCACAGATTTTTGCTGGCCAGGTTGAGGCTGAAGATCGTACACTTCCTAATGGCCTATCCAGTATACAGTACTTATTTTAAGAATTTACCTGTCTGCCCATGTGACTACTTCTCTGCACAAAGCATGATGCACATTATGTTATTTTGTCAATATTATTCGGTACTGATTTTTTTTTTATCTTACCACTATTAAAACAAGCACATTTCAGATATTGCAGGGCTGCTATAGTGTTTCTACAATCTCTTTTGTCACCCAGCTTGTGTTTTTCAGTTGCATGTTTTATACAGTGTGCTATACATAGGAAGTCAGGAAGCAAATGCTCAACTAATATGAATTATTTTTAGCCTAAGAATCATTTTAAACCTCTTTTATTTCCTGTATTTATTTTTTTCAATATGATCTAATATGTTTTGAAATTTTTGATGGAATGTGAGAATGTTTTTTTATGTATCTGTTGTATCTACCTTTATTAACTGAATAAAGAATATTGAGTATGACTTACAGCTGAAATTCCAGATAGGAATTTAAGTGATCCAGACTTCATTCATAAAGCTCAATTTTGTACTACTGCAGTGGTCTGCAGGGATCAACTAGCATATTCCTATAATAATTAGAACAATCGGAGCAAATTGGCCTTCTCAGATTGTAACTGTAGCACTGATTGGAAGAAGGTATTATAGGAGCCTTCTCTTCACTATTGCACAACCACTTAACTCTCAGTGAGCCATTTCAATGGCTATTACAAATGGCTCCACTAAATATAAAAAAGTAACAGTTCCTTTGCATGACATTCCACAAGTTCAACAATACCCCATGAGACCAGAGGCAAAAAAGTACTTAAAGGTAATTCTAGATGAGATGAAATGTCAGGAAATACTTGGCCCATGCTCATCTACCATGAACACCTCTATTTTTCAGCTCTTAAAATCTGATGGGTCGTACGCAGTACAAAATGTACATACTACAGGTGAGATGATGCAGCCTATCTGCAAGCACCAAAGATGTGGTAAATCACTTTTTCACTCAGAGTATTTCTCTTGAGCCACAATATTTAATTGTACTCACATAGGGAAGAATACAATATATATCCACATGATTACCAACAGGGTACAAGAACAGCTCAGGAGTCCACTCAGCACTCACTATTAAGTTGCTGCAGGAAGATGTTGATGTAGAGTCCGATGTGGGTGATATATTAATTACCAACAATGAATTAGATAAATATTTCAGTCTGTAGATAAAATACTCGTAATATTTGCTAGTGCAAGTTACAAAATATATTTCCCAAAATCAAAATTGATTATTTGAATGTGATTTTGCTTAGATATGACTTTTACAGAGAAAGAAACCCGAATTTCTAGAAAAGTGTGGGAAAACAGAAACTCTAAACCAGTGGTCTCCAATCTTTTCTGTTCTAAGAGCTACTTTCGTTCAATGAAAATCTCCCCAAGCTACTAATATAAGTGATGTAATAGTGACCACCCCATCCAAGATTGTCAGCAGTGCTCACATCAGTGCATCAGGTAGAGTTGCCAGCAGTAAAGTAAAAAAAATATATATTATCAACTGGAAATGCGTCTTCATTGGTAATACATCACAGTCATATCTGCAATCCCACTGATACCCTAAGGTAATAATATGACTAATAAGTTTCTCCAGCACCACAGGATTTATCATTCAACTAATAGCTTTAAATACATTTGGAAATGCAACCTTTTGTTTCCAAACATCTTCTTATGAGTTGTGAAAAAATATACATTTTGGTCTCAAATATGCACTTTTTAATTTTGCTACAGATTTATTCAACCTAACAAAAGCTTCTATATAAGTCGACTATGCTGGGCACAAGATCAACCACTCGGAACTTGTTTTGGTGTGCCCTGGCCTGCTGCTTTAGTACTCTGAAGGGAAACGACTCACCTCTTGACAACCAAGGAAGAACCACGCGCCATGGAGCCCGAGCTGCACTTTTCCCCAATGCTGGTGTACCTTCTCATACACCAGGAGCATGAACGCCGACGAAGATCACCACGGTGAGTACTGCACCTAGCACACAAGGGAGGGGGTGTTACGACTCTGTCGTCCCATTTCCAGGGGGCGCTGTAAGGGGACTGTCAGAAGCCTGGGAATCACCTTGAACACCTATCTAGAGTCCCTTGCTGACTCCTGTTTGTTTCTCTTTTCTCCATGGTACACTTGTGTAGGACTACATTTGCTTCTTTGGACTTCAAATCCCATAATGCACAGCTTGGTAGTCAGGAAAACCCGGATTCTGTTTCCCATTGTTTTCAATGGGAGAAGTCCAGTTGCTCCTTTTCACTGGATCCTCTCCTCCAGGACTTGCAAGTGTCCGAAACCACACACACCTGAAACCTCTCCTGTGCAGCCCAGCTTGGAACTGCTTATATGCAGCCATTTCCTCAAGATCCTTGTCGTGCATCGGACTTCAATTCCTTTGTGTTACAGACCCCTTGTCGAATGGTGTTCCAGTTTTGTTCCTGTTCTGTTCCAGCCTGATCCTGTTTCCTGTTTCTCTGCCCTGCTCCTGATTGTTCCAGCCAGAGTCTGCTCCCTACTTCTTAGCCTTGTACCTGTTTGTTTCTTCCAAAGCCTGCTCCCTGTTTCTCTGCCCTGCTCCTGCCTTGTTTCAGCCTGAACCTTCTCTCTGTTTCCCAGTCCTGTTTACTGCTCATTTCCTACTCCCTGTATTCCAGTCCTGTCCTTGCCTGTTCCAGCCAGAGCCTGTTCTCAGTTTCCCAGTCCTGTCTCTGTCTGTCCCAGACAGAAGTTTGCGCCCTGTTTTCAAGTCCTAGACCCGCCTTTGCTTCAGCCTGAGCCTGTTCCTAGTTCTTGCCTCTGCCTCTTTGTTTGTTCCCTTCTGTTTCTGTTTCTTCTTGGTTCTTTGTGTCTGGTAAGTGTTCTATCAGTCTTCACCAGTGTATACGTGTCCTCCTGTGTACTGGGGTTGGCTCCTGGTTTCCAGGAGGCAATTCCAGCCCCCATCCTTGTCCAGTGTTATACGTTGTATTTCGTGCCTAACAGTGACAGTGTGCTATTGCTGTTTTCTCAGGAATTGCCACTGTGTTTCGAGCTGGACCCACAAGAGCGTGTCCTGTGTATGTAAGTACTATCTTTGTTTGTGCTCTAGGGTCCAGAGACAGAATCACTTCTGCTGCCTCCTTTCTATGGGGCTGGCAGGGTGACTATCTGTAAGAGCAAACTGCACAGAGGCATTGAGATTCCCTGTCACTGTGGGAGGTTCTGCGCCTTACTCTGTGTACAACCCCAGCGTGTTTGTCCACTGGTAATCCGTTTTCTGTTTGTTCACACAAGGGTTGCTCTGCTTTCACTTTCCTGTTTCCTGTGCCTATCCATAGCTGTCCTTTCCGTGTATGCCTTTAGCTGCTCCTCTGCCCCAGTGTACTACCTCTTTAGGATATTCAGTGACCTCAAGGGGTGTCCCAACCAAAGTCCTGATCAGACCCGCCCGAAACCGTGACAGAATGCACGACCCAAACATTTCAAGCTCCCCTGGCAGTAAAGGCACACACAAACCTAAAGGGCTTTCCTATCCTGTTAAGACACCCCTTTCTAAGCCTATACATTCTCTGAAATCCTCTAAAAAAGACCTTAGTTTAAAGGATAGACTTGTTAAAGAAAACCATAACTTGCAAGTTCAGTACTATACTGAGTGGCTTGCTAATCTTTCAATGATAGACTATTATGTTATTTGTGGCTATGACCCCCAGTCCCTGTCTGTAGAAGAATTACAAGGACGTAATGAGTTTTTGCAATATCTATTAGCTGAAGCCAGTAAGAATGTTCGTAACCGGGGAAGTGCTTTTGCTACCTCTGCACAAGACATTTACTCTCAAGAAAAGATGGTTAAATCCTCACCTCATGCTAGTGCATCCCAAATTCACTTCCAGGACTCTGTCAAAACAAAGAACCCTGACACTGTTCAAGAAGCCACACTAGGGATTCCCTTATTTTCTGTTGAGTGGTTTAACCCATCTAGGCCAGTTTCTCAGAATTCAAAGTGCAGTGCTGACTCTTATAAAGACCTTTCAGTCCCTCAGAGCTTTCAAGTCAGCAGGCTAGACCCTGTATCTAAGGGATCAGTAAAAACTGTGGGATTCCTTAGTTCAACTCAAATGGCTTGTGCTCCTCCCAAATTGGATGACAGTACATCAGTCTCAATTCCGAAGTGTTGTGCTGACTTGTGTAAAGATCTACCAGTCCCTCAGTGCTTTCAAGTCAGCAGGATAGAACCTGTATCAAATGGATCAGTAAAGACTGTGGGATTCCTTAGTTCCACTCATAAGGCTTGTGCTCTTCCCAAACTAGATGATAATACACCAGTCTCAATCCCTAAAAACTCTGCTAACCCCTTTTCTATTCTGAGTGGGTTTGAAAACAATATGGACATACACACACTAAAAGAGCAGTTTTGGCAGATTAAAAGGCAGATATTGGACTTCTATGATGAATATGTTATAACATACACTAGAAATCTTGCCCGTGGGCTCTTTTCATCAATGCATATTTCACTGTTGGCAGAACCAGACATTCTGTTTATCTGTAAGGTAGAAGAAGTAACAGAGCAGCTGATGGAAACTACTGCTAGGCAATTTGAAAACCTGAAAAAAGAAAATGATCACCAGCTTTGGCTTAAAGAACAGTATGCTACCTCATGTGCCTCTCCAAAGACTGCTATAAAGCAGATTTTCCCTGCTATGAATGAATGTCAAAAGACTGCTCCAGTTATAAATATATCAGCCTCTTCTTCAGACTCTCTCTCAGCTTGTAGTTTTCCAGAGAATATCCCTGTGCAGTTGACTGAATCTCTGACATCTCTGAGAGATTTGACACCTCTTGATTCAAAGGATGGATCAGAGTCTTCAGAAGGAAGTGTCTCAGCCCCTCTATCAGAACAAATAAAGCCAAAGGAAGAAGAGAGTTCTGATGCAGGCTCCAATAGCTGCACCTTAAGAAACCAAGATATGACTTTACTGGAGATTAATGGCAAGTTGTGCAACAGTGTTGAAGAATCTGAATCTAGTGATGACAGTGGTTCCTGCCTTGCAGTGAACAAACCTGCAGATAGTGCTGTTCAAATGGCGCACACACCAGAATTTTCAGATTGTGGGGATACTCGTGACCTTTCAAACAATATCATAGAATTTTCAGATAATGAAGAGACAGTTCATGTTTCAAGTGAACTAATGGATTTTTCTGACCGTGAAGAAATACCCGCAATTACTAAGAATGTAATGGACTTCTCAGAAAGTTTAAAAATCTCTTCTGTGTCAAAGCAAACCGTGGAGATTTCAGAAAAGGAAGAAAGCCAGCAATCTGAAACTAAACAGCCTGTCATAAGAAATGAGAGCCTTCTCCTAGAACAGGACACAGTTGCAGCCTCAACCACTGACTCTGACTTGCTGTTCCCTGCCACTGCGTTTCCTGTTTCCAGCTCAATGGTTAGTGAAGAACAGATCTCTGATCTACCGGTATCTGACCTTGATTTAAAACCAGCCACACTAATGTCACCTGTTGTGTCCCTGAAACTAAAGACTCCTGAAAACCAGCAATCTGAAACTGAAGCTCAAGTACTGAAAGATGTAATATTTCCCACTAAAACTAAAGACTTGAATTGTAATATTGTATTCGAAGATCTGATGATAAGTACTGTTCTTAGTGTTTTATTGCAAGAAACCATCATCAATTCAAAGGCTAGAGCTGAAAATTTAGATAACAGTGTAAAGGTGATTTCTGAAGAGACTCCAGTTCTATTTCTTTCCAAAGAACAACCTTTCAATGTTAACAGAGTTGAAGATCAACTACCTGTAGTAGAAACGCCTAGCAAAGAAACCATTTCTGATACCACAAACACACCACAGAGCACTTGCAATGAAGAAATCCCAGTCTTGTCTGAAGATCACCCTAAAGAATTAGTTAGTGGAACTTCTACATTTTCAGATGTTAATCCAGTTTCTAAAGACATGAAAACTCCTGTTGCTCCTGAATTTGATACTCCAAAGTCATCCAAGATGAAAGACAATTCTGACTTTTTCATGTTTACCTTGAGAACACCAGTTACCCATGTCTCCCAAGTCTCTATGCTTTGCAAGCCTCAGACCACAATCAATGCAAATACTGCTGCAGAAACAGACAGATCCTGCTTGTCGGAAGGAGTTACAGACCTTACAGTTACTAACACGCCAATTATCTCCTCTAAAGAAGACAGTACTGAACAGGAAACTAAAGTCCTAAAGAATACCGCCCATAATGCCATTTCAGATCTCCTTGCTCCTGAATCCACTTCACCAGAAACCAACTCCATGCACTCCTCCCGTATCACTCGAACAATAAAGAGGAAAGACATCAGAGCCCATATGGGTATTAGTACATGCTTTGCTCATTGGAAGATTCATTTGTGGCAGGACTGTAAACTTATCAACCAAGGTTGGAGTTGGATTTTCTTGCTGTGGCTTTTCCTCTTCAACTTTTTCAGCCAAAGGATCGCCTTCCCTTCTTGAGCAGACTGGTGGGAGGGGGTATACTGTTACGACTCTGTCGTCCCATTTCCAGGGGGCGCTGTAAGGGGACTGTCAGAAGCCTGGGAATCACCTTGAACACCTATCTAGAGTCCCTTGCTGACTCCTGTTTGTTTCTCTTTTCTCCATGGTACACTTGTGTAGGACTACATTTGCTTCTTTGGACTTCAAATCCCATAATGCACAGCTTGGTAGTCAGGAAAACCCGGATTCTGTTTCCCATTGTTTTCAATGGGAGAAGTCCAGTTGCTCCTTTTCACTGGATCCTCTCCTCCAGGACTTGCAAGTGTCCGAAACCACACACACCTGAAACCTCTCCTGTGCAGCCCAGCTTGGAACTGCTTATATGCAGCCATTTCCTCAAGATCCTTGTCGTGCATCGGACTTCAATTCCTTTGTGTTACAGACCCCTTGTCGAATGGTGTTCCAGTTTTGTTCCTGTTCTGTTCCAGCCTGATCCTGTTTCCTGTTTCTCTGCCCTGCTCCTGATTGTTCCAGCCAGAGTCTGCTCCCTACTTCTTAGCCTTGTACCTGTTTGTTTCTTCCAAAGCCTGCTCCCTGTTTCTCTGCCCTGCTCCTGCCTTGTTTCAGCCTGAACCTTCTCTCTGTTTCCCAGTCCTGTTTACTGCTCATTTCCTACTCCCTGTATTCCAGTCCTGTCCTTGCCTGTTCCAGCCAGAGCCTGTTCTCAGTTTCCCAGTCCTGTCTCTGTCTGTCCCAGACAGAAGTTTGCGCCCTGTTTTCAAGTCCTAGACCCGCCTTTGCTTCAGCCTGAGCCTGTTCCTAGTTCTTGCCTCTGCCTCTTTGTTTGTTCCCTTCTGTTTCTGTTTCTTCTTGGTTCTTTGTGTCTGGTAAGTGTTCTATCAGTCTTCACCAGTGTATACGTGTCCTCCTGTGTACTGGGGTTGGCTCCTGGTTTCCAGGAGGCAATTCCAGCCCCCATCCTTGTCCAGTGTTATACGTTGTATTTCGTGCCTAACAGTGACAGTGTGCTATTGCTGTTTTCTCAGGAATTGCCACTGTGTTTCGAGCTGGACCCACAAGAGCGTGTCCTGTGTATGTAAGTACTATCTTTGTTTGTGCTCTAGGGTCCAGAGACAGAATCACTTCTGCTGCCTCCTTTCTATGGGGCTGGCAGGGTGACTATCTGTAAGAGCAAACTGCACAGAGGCATTGAGATTCCCTGTCACTGTGGGAGGTTCTGCGCCTTACTCTGTGTACAACCCCAGCGTGTTTGTCCACTGGTAATCCGTTTTCTGTTTGTTCACACAAGGGTTGCTCTGCTTTCACTTTCCTGTTTCCTGTGCCTATCCATAGCTGTCCTTTCCGTGTATGCCTTTAGCTGCTCCTCTGCCCCAGTGTACTACCTCTTTAGGATATTCAGTGACCTCAAGGGGTGTCCCAACCAAAGTCCTGATCAGACCCGCCCGAAACCGTGACAGGGGGAAGGAAAAAGAGAGTGACACACACACGCAACACCCCCACCCCCAATAACATACACACAAACAGATGCAACAACATTACATATATAGCCCATAACCCTCAGTAATAACACAAGGACAAAAGGAATGGATTAAATTAAGTGTAATATTATAAATATAGAAAAATACATTCTTAAAGCAACAAACAGTATGTACAATATATACAAAAGGAGGGACAAAGCCCACTCCAAAATGTCAGTGGCCCACTGCGCCAAAACACATAGGCCAAGGCCACACTTGACACCTGCCTTAATACGGGGAGAACACTGCAGGGGCATCAGGTCGAAAACACACAGGCACCTCAGGGGGGCAGGGAATCGGGGGACACCTCAGCCAGACGATGGTACAACGCCACTGGCCTGGAGGGGGCTCCATGCCTACCGCTTGGTCCTGAGGAGTGCAAAGCCACAGTCTCTCAAGTGGGTGGTTTGCCCACTGCTTGGTCTTGCAGAGTGCAAAGCCACAGTCTCTCAAGTGGGTGGTTTGCCCACTGCTTGGTCCTGGGGAGTGCAAAGCCACAGTCTCTCAATTGGGTGCTTTGCCCACTGCTTGGTCCTGGGGAGTGCAAAGCCAAAGTCTCTCTAGTGGGTGGTTTGCCCACTGCTTGGTCCTGGGGAGTGCAAGGCCACAGTCTCTCAAGTGGGTGGTTTGCCCACTGCTTGGTGCTGGTGAGTGCAAAGCCACAATCTCTCAAGTGGATGTTTTCTTCCACTGGTTCTGGAGGGGGCCTTATGCCCAGTGTGCTTCATCCTGGCAAGGAGGGGCTGAGTGGATATTTTCTTCCACTGGTTCTGGAGGGGGCCTTGTGCCCAGTGTGCTTCAGCCTGGCAAGGAGGGACTGAGTGGATGTTTTCTCCCACTGGTTCTGGAGGGGGCTTTGTGCCCAGTGTGCGTCATCCTGGCAAGGAGGGGCTGAGTGGATGGCTTCTTCCACTGGTTCTGGAGGGGGCCTTGTGTCCAGTGTGCTTCATTCTGGCAAGGAGGGGTTGAGTGTATGGCTTTTTCCACTGGTTCTTGGGGGGGCCTTGTCCCCAGTGTGCTTCATCCTGGATGGTGCAAGGTCACAGTCTCCCACCTCTGTGTCACACCGACAGCTGTTGCTTGGGCCAGGACGCACTGCAGTCCATGTAGTCACCACTACACACTGCTCGCCAGCGGTGACGGCTGGTCAGTGGATGCCAGTTGTGCTGCAGGTGGGGGTGCTGTCAGTGGTGGTGGTAGCCTCCAGGCCTTCACCTGTAGCTGAGGTACCTGGGGCAAAGAAGATGCCCACCCTCCTGGGTGAGCGGGCACAGGAAACTCACTGAGGGCCTGCTGGGAGGGCGGTGCTGGTACCGGGGGTGGCAGATGTACCTGTAGTTGGGGTGGCCACAGAGGTGTCTGCCAGCACCAGGGAGCTGCCATCGGAGGAGGTGTCGCTGTCGGTGGTGTCCCCTCCTGTCTCCATCGTGGTACTCCCCTCCGTTCCACTGGTGCCCTCACTGTCAGTGGATTCAGCCTCCAGGCCCATGTGGAATGCAGCTCCCTCCGCTGCTGGTGCCTCTGCTCCTCCGTCAGATTATGCTAATGCACACAAGGACAGGGTGACAAAACAAAAAGGGGGGGAGAGACAGAGGATACCCTTGGTCAATGCCAGCAACAACACTATCGTTGGCATACACAACTCACAGGGAACAGCCCTATGCACTAGGCCATGACCTACCTGTTACAATGCTAGTCACCAGCCCATGGGGTACAATGCCTAACGCCATTAGCTGCACACCTGAAACCCACAGGACCCTGCCCAGTAGTAGATGCCCACTAACATTATTGGGGTGGGACTGCATCTGAGCTTGCCCATCATTGAACATACCCTGCCATGTTTGCCCTGGCCTAGGGGCACCCACAGCCCTCATCCCCCACCCAGGTAACACCTTAACGCGCGCAAAGTTATGATTCTGAATCTGTACTCACCCCCTTGTGGCTGCTGTGATGCCTTCAAGCGCCCATCGAACTCTGGATAGGCCACTGCCAGGATGCGGACCATCAGGGGGGTCAGGGTACGACGGGCACCCCTTCCTCGCAGGGTGCCAGCCGCAGTTGGGCCTCCACCGTCTTCCTTGCCCAGCGGCGCAGGTCCTCCCACTGTTTACGGCAGTGGGTGCTCCGCCTGTCAAAGACCCCCAGGGTCCACACCTCCTTGGCGATGGCACGCCAAATACCCTTTTTCTGATGGGCACTGACCTGCAGAAAAATAACAGCAGGAAGGGTATTAGTCATACCGTCCGGATTGTTATACTCATGGCCCAACATATCCCCATCCCCTTATGCACATACATTGGCCACCATACATGCAGCACTCTGCCCAGGACCCCTCAGACCCCACCAACACAAGGCTTACACACACAGCAATCCAAACATTCATGGCCCACGCATCATGCTCACAGTGTACTCACCTGTTTGTCTAGAGGACCATAGAGTAAAGAGTACTGGGGTAGGACCCCATCCACCAGTCTCTCCAACTCCTCGGAAGTGAAAGCAGGGACCCTTTCCTCAGACATTCGAGCCATTGTCGCTTCCAGACACAGGTCACAGCAGCACATGCAGTGTAGGTCCTCTCCTGTTTAAGGTCAGTGTGACGGGCCGATGCCATCAAGCCCGTCCGAGGAGGCGAAAGGTGCTTACGCCTCTTACCTGGAAAAGGATCGCGTGATTTCCAATCCCTTTGAACTTCCGGGTGTAAGAAGGCAGAGACAAACAGTTTGCGTGCCCGGGAAAAGGAACGAGGAGAAAACCCCAGGGGGAGGAGGAGAGAGAACGGATGAAACAGGAGCGACGGGAGCAGAAGACAAATGGCGGCTACAGCGACCGGTGGCGATTGAGGAATCCAGCGGATGCAGGAAGCCAACGGAAAGTGCCCACAAGAGAGTCACAACTTTGGCAGCGGCGCAGGAGGCGTTCCATGAAGATTCCAGCCACGCTTCAGGAGAAGCGTGGCCAAACCAGGTGTGTCTCCATTAAGAGTCAAGGGAACAATACGGGTGGCTGGGAGGGGGAAGCGGGAAGGACAAGAGGTAGAAGGAAAAGGGGGGGGAGAGAATAACTGAGCATGATATTACCATAGAAAAGGGTCAACAAGAGGGTGGAATATAACCCAAAAGGAAAGAAGAAGAGCAAACGAGGGACAGGAAGTAAGAAAGGAGGGCTGAGAGAGGGAAAGGACAAAAGGAACAAAATAAGAATAGAGAAGAAGGATAACCAAAAAAGGCTAAAGAAAAACAAACAAAGAAGTATAATAGGAAGGTTCAAAGGGAGAAAGATAAAGACAGACAGGTATTCCCGAAACCAGTAAAGATAAACAGATGAGAGACATAGGAAAACAGAGAGAAAAGAAAACCAAGAAAACCCATCAGACGACAGAGATAGAAGATAGAGAAAAGAGTAAGACAGTAAACAGGGAAGAAACAGAGAGATAGGAAAGAAACTTACCGATACTTTATCTTGTCTTTCCTCACATGCGCCTCGTGGGAGCCCTGGAAGAAAGAGGGAAAAGAAAGAAGAACTGAAGACCAGCCGTTATCAGAAGAAGAGTGAACAGTAGAGCCTTTTTAACCTGTCCGCCAAATCACAACAACAATAAATAATAAAAGTCACCTGAACTCATACCAATTGCTTTCGTGTTATCACTGACGTACCCGGTGACAAGTGGTGTCAGAAGTGGGATCAGGTCGTGCGAAAACCCGACGCTATGGAGGAAAAACCCACATTTGCGGACATGATCGCGCAGTTGGCCGAGGGTCAGCGCCACTTACAGTTGGTCTGGGAACAACAGGTCAAGGAAGCTAAAGAAGAGCGAGAGGCGCTAAAAAACAGAGCTGAAAAGCCAGGACACCATCATGGCTAATAATCAATTGGTCCATGAGACCTCCTTAGGAAAATTAACCGACACCATCGCGCACACCAAGGTGCAACCCAACGTTCCGAGCAGTGTCCTTCAGAAATACCAAGAACAAGAGGACCCTGACTCATTTTTCACGAACTTTGAGCGGGTAGCCAGTACTGCCAATTGGCCAGAGGACAAATGGGGACAATACATAGCACCCTTACTAACCGGGCAACTGCAAGCCGCCTATCAGGCGGTAAACCCAGGAGGGGTTACCCCTTACACTGAAACAAAGAAGGCCATCCTAGAACGTGTCGGATTGGATAAAGAAAGCTATAGGGCTAAGTTTCAGCAGACTAAGTGGATACACCAGGAGAATCCACGTACATTATATTACCGGGTGCACCATGCCGGGGGAAAATGGTTGCACTCCACGGAGACCACGAAAGAGGAGATGTTTGATGCCATCATACTTGAACAGTACATGAAAACCAACAACTGTATCCGGTGGCTACGGTTTTTCTCAACTGGAGAGGGATAGAGGAAAAAATCATGGTAGGAATGATCCCAAACCTAGGGGAGGATCTTATCCTTGGCACTGATTATACAGACTTCACCCCTCTATTACAAAAGGCCTGCCAAGAAAATACAACCAACACCTGGTGGGAAGGAGCATTGTATGGGACGGTCGAGGTAGAAGAAAGACCTCTGAGAAAGAAACTCAGCAGAAAACAAAAGCGGGAACAACGAAAGGAATACCATGTCACCCCAACACCTGACTCATATAAACCCTCCCCAAGGGCCGCCACCGTTCTAACGACTACAGGGAGTTTTAGAGAAGCCCAACGAGAGGACCCCACCCTGAAAAACACCTGGCAGCAGGCCCTACATCCAGACGGACGATCGGTAGGTCACTCCTTTACAATAGAAAATAATTTGTTATATAGGTCTAGTCCCAACACTCCGGGAAGAATCTCTCAACTAGTAGTTCCCCAAACACACAGACAACAGGTCCTACACCTAGCTCATGGGGATAATGGGGAGGGACATATGGGAAGCGAAAAGACTGAGGCAGCAGTATTGCGGAGGTTTTGTTGGCTGGGGTATATGGTGATATTAGGAAACACTGTCAAGAATGCCCCACATGTCAACTGATTAACCCATCTCCTCATGGGCCGGTCCCTCTATAACCCCTACCTATTATCGACGCCCCTTTCTCACGAGTAGGCCTAAATATTGTGGGACCCTTTACCCCGTCTGTCAAAGGACACCAGTATCTCCTAGTCCTGGTAGACTACGCGACCCGGTATCCCGAGGCTCTACCTATATCTAGTATGCATACCAAAACTATTTCCCAGGCCATAATCGAATTTTTCTCCCATGTAGGTTTCTCAAAAGAAATACTGACAGACCAGGGAACCCCTTTTATGTCTCGACTTATGGCCGAAATTTGCCATTCCCTAGGAGCCAAACAGATACGACCCTCGGTATATCATCCGCAAACAGAAGGGTTAGTAGAACGGTATAACAAAACCATTAAAACTCTACTCCGCAAAGTCATTTCCGAAGCAGGCAAGGACTAGGAAAAGAAGTTACAGTTGGTCCTTTATGTCATACGCACCCATGTTCAAGATTCCACCGGACCTAGCCCTTTTGAATTACTTTTTGGATGACAACCCCGCACACTTTTAGAGATGTTGGCAGAACAGTGGGAGGAATCGGAGGAAGAGGTCAAAGATATCCTTACATACACTAAAGAGTTGAAAGAAAATCTACACACGGTATGGGAAGAGGCCCACACCACGTTAAGAGATGCCCATAATAAGCAGAAGAGAATTTATTAGTCCAAAAGCACCCTCCGTAGTCTGAGGGTGGGAGATAAGGCGCTGGTATTATTGCCTACCTGTGACAATAAGTTGCTTGCCCGATGACAAGGACCATATGAAGTGGTGGAACAAATCAATCCCACCACATATAAACTTGAAATACCACCGGGTACAGGCCGAGAACAGATCTATCATATTAATCTTCTTAAGAAATGGTGTGAATTGACGGAAGAGCACCCCAATCTGTACATAACAAAAGAACCTGAAGGGGACATGCCCATGCACCCCCCTCCCGACTAGTTCTTTGACAGAACATCCTCTCCCTCAGTTAAATACTGCCCTCCCTGAAACCAAATATAACCAGCTGAAAACCCTCGTCGGTGACAATCTCTACGTGTTTTCAAAAACTCCGGTGCGAACTTCATTGATCCAACATTCCATTCGCACCAATGTTAATACCATATCCCGACAACGTCCATATCACATCCCGGAGGCAAAAAAACAGATAATGGAACAGGAGGTAGAAGCTATGTTGGAAGCAGGTATAATTGAGCCCTCTACCAGCCCTTGGTGTTCCCCGGTGGTACTAGTTCCAAAACCAGCTGGAAGTACCAGATTCTGTGTAGATTTCAGACAAGTCAACGCATTATCATATTTTGACTCATACCCGATGCCATGCATAGATGAACTCTTAGACTATTTAGGCCAAGCCCGATATATGTCCACCCTGGACTTAACAAAAGGGTATTGGCAGATCCCTTTACGTCCAGAAGACAGGGAAAAAAACGCATTTGCTACTTCCCCTGGCCTTTATCATTTCAGGGTTCATTCGTTTGGACTTCATGGAGCCCCAGCCACCTTCCACCGTCTTATTGACAGGATACTCCGACCATACCACCAGTATGCTGCAGCATATCTGGACGACATAGTGGTCTATAGCGCTACTTGGGAGGAACATTTAGAACACCTAAGTCACATAATACAGGCATTGAGGGAAGCCAATCTCACAGCTAACCTGGAGAACTGTACGTTGGGCCACACCGTAATTAAGTATCTGGGCTATGTACTGGGGGAGGGACAAGTAAAGCCCCAGATAGAAAGGATCCAAGCCATCACTCAAATACCCATTCCTCGTACGAAAAAGGACATGCGAGCCTTTCTGGGTTTGGTAAGTTATTACCGTAGGTTCATTTCCCGGTTTCCTACTATAGCAGAGCCCCTTACGGACTTATTAAAGAAAGCATGTCCCAACAAGTTACCTGCCCTCTCTGATATTGAAGTGAAGAGTTTTGAAATGTTAAAATGCTGCCTGACTTCTGGGCCGGTGCACTGTTGTCCTGACTTCACCAAGCCCTTCGTGGTACAGTCCGATGCCTCGGATGTGAGACTGGGGACGGTATTATCCCAGGAGAAAGGGGACGGGGCTTTACATCCCATCGTCTATATTAGCGGTAAGCTACTTCCCTGGGAACAACACTACCCCACCCTGGAAAATTTTGGGTGATAAAGTGGGCAGTGGAATCCCTACGATATTATTTGGCGGGAAGAACTTTCGCCCTGTTGACAGACCATGCACCACTAACCTGGCTTGCCCAACATAAAGATACCAATGCTCGGGTGCTCCGGTGGTTTCTCTCACTCCAGCCTTTTTCTTTCCAGATTCGTCATTCCCCGGGAGCTCTCATGATGAATGACGATTACCTGTCTAGGCACCCAGGTCCAGAGCGCCTCTATCAGCCGCTCGCTAGGGGGAGTGTCTGTGACGGGCCAATGCCATCAGGCCCATCCGAGGAGGCGACAGGTGATGACGCTGCCGCCTCCAACCTGGAAAAGGATCGCGTGATATCCAATCCCTTTGAACTTCCGGGGATAAGAAGGCAGAGACAAACAGTTTGCATGCCTAGGAAAAGGAACAAGGAGAAAACCCCAGTGGGAGGAGGAGAGAGAACTTACGAAACAGGAGCGTCGGGAGCAGAAGACAAACGGTGGCTACAGCGACTGGTGGCGATTGAGGAATCCAGCAGATGAAGGAAGCCAACGGAAAGTGCCCACGAGAGAGTACCAACTCTGGCAGCGGCATGGGAGGCGTTCCATGAAGATTCCAGCCACGCTTCAGGAGAAGCGTGGCCAAACCAGGTGCGTCTCCATTAAGAGTCAAGGGAACAATACGGGTGGCTGGGAGGGGGAAGCGGGAAGGACAAGAGGGAGAAGGAAAAAGGGGGGGGCAAGAGAATAACCGAGCATGATATGACCATAGAAAAGAGTTAACAAGAGGGTGGAATATAACCCAACAGGAAAGAAGAAGAGCAAACGAGGGACAGGAAGTAAGGAAGGAGGGCTGAGAGAGGGAAAGGACAAAAGGAACAAAATAAGAATAGAGAAGAAGGATAACCAAAAGAGGCTAAAGGAAAACAAACAAAGAAGTATAATAGGAAGGTTCAAATGGAGAAAGATAAAGACAGACAGGTATTCCTGAAACCAGTAAAGATAAACGGATGAGAGACATAGGAAAACAGAGAGAAAAGAAAACCAAGAAAGCCCATCAGACGACGGAGATAGAAGAAAGGGAAAAGAGTAAGACAGAGAACAGGGAAGAAACAGAGAGATAGGAAAGAAACTTACCGATACTTTATCTTGTCTTTCCTCACATGCGCCTCCTGGGAGCCCTGGAAGAAAGAGGGAAAAGAAAGGAGAACTGAAGACCAGCCGTTATCAAAAGAAGAGTGAACAGTAGAGCCTATGTAACCTGTCCGCCAAATCACAAGAACAATAAATAATAAAAGCCACCTGAACTTATACCCATTGCTTTCGTGTCATCACTGATGTACCCGGTAACAGTCAGGTAGCAAGTGAGTGAACAGATAGAAAATGGAGGTCACGTCCCCGGCGGTGCGTACCGTCACCGAGGGCGTACATCGCCTTTGGCTCCTGGAACCCATAGGGCCCAATGATAACCAATGCGGTGTTGCACAGCAGTCGCTGACCGCAACGGCGCACAACGCCAATGGAATTACCTCATTTCCACGTATCCCTCCTCACAGGTCAGACGCAGCCGCCATTTCAGGGGGGCACAGGCCATGGCACCTAACTGCATCACAGCAGACATTGGCACATCAACTGATTTACGACTTCACATACTGTTTCTGTAAAGAAAAAATTGCATATTAATGCTGGAATTTGTGTGTATATGACCTTCTGCTCACAGTTTTTCACCCTAGAGCTCAATCACTGAGGATGAATAGGAGACGGAGACATCCCCGGTGTACAAACCCCTGGGGGACCTGGCGACAATGGAGGGCAGGCACATTATCCTGACCTACAGAATTGACAGGGCCACAATCCAAGAACTGTGTGCCCAATTGGAGCCAGACCTGATGTCAGCGATCCGCCAGCCCACAAATATCCCCCCTTTAGTGCAGGTCCTGTTAGTGCTCCAGTTCCTGGCAAGTGGTTATTTCCAAGCGGCAGTGGCGATGGCATCAGGGATGTCACAGCCTATGTTCTCAAACGGGCTGACCAGAGTGTTGTCTGCCCTGCTGAAACACATGCGCAGCTACATCGTATTCCCCCAGGTGGAGGATTTGGCCACAGTGAAGGCTAACTTCTATGCACTGGGACATCCCCAACATCATTGGTGCCACTGATGGTACATATATTGCATTTATCGCCCCCCAGAGAAATGAACAAGTGTTCAGAAATAGAAAAAGCTTTCACTCTCTGAATGTGTAGAGGGTGTGTTCGGCGGACCAGTACATCTCCCATGTCAATGCAAAGAATCCTGGGTCTGTGCATGATGCCTTTATCCTGAGGAATAGCAGCATCCCATATGTGATGTCTCAACTCCAGAGGCACCAGGTGTGGCTAATAGGTGAGCCCATGGTAGGTATATGGGTGTGGGTTTGGCCCTAAGGGTGAGTGTGTGGCTAAGAGGTATCCTTCAATATTTGCAGGTGACTCTGGTTACCCACAACCTCTCATGGCTACTGACCCCAGTGAGGAATGCCAGGACAAGGGCAGAGGAACGTTACAACGAGGCACATGGGCGAAGAAGGAGGATCATTGAGCGAACCTTTGGCCTCCTGAAGGCCACGTTCTGGTGCCTCCATCTGACAGGCGGATCCCTGTACTACTCACCCAAGAAGGTGTGCCAGATCATCGTTGCATATTGCATGTTGCACAACCTGGCCTTGGGACGCCAGGTGCCTTTTCTGCAGGAGTGTGAGCCTGGAGATGGTCGTGTGGCAGCGGTGGAGCCTGTGGACAGTGATGAAGAGGAGGCAGAGGAAGAAGATGTGGACAACAGAACTACACCAATTCAACAGTACTTCCTGTGACACACAGGTAGGACACTGTAATTTCGCCTTCCAGTTTTGTGTTTGATATTGAACATGGCAGCCTGAATTCCTTATTTCTATGGCCCCTTACTGTACCTTTTGGCATCTCTATTTTCAGATCTCTGTGCCCTACTCTTTCTCCTGGTGTGTTTACTGCTGCCCACTACAGGTCATACCTATGTAAATATTACAGTGCATTTGAATTGCAAGGTTTACAGTTTGTGAAACTAATACATTTGTCAAACAATTGACAGACTCCATATTTGATTTTGTTCCAAGGGTGTTTATTTTGGTGCTAATAAGTGGAGTGGGTATTGCAATAACCTGGGTTGCTGATCGAGTAAAGTCCAGGGTAGAGTCCAGTCTATTTGTATCACAGGTGCATTGGCCAAGGGGTCTTAGGAAGGGGAGCAATGGCAGTTGAAGGTGGACAAGGTGACAGAGCGGGACAGAAGGGTGACAATCAGGAGGGTCTCATTTCCTGGCGGGGGTCTTGGCAATGCTCTCTGGCTTCTGCCTAGATTGCAGGGACTGTTTGTGGGGTGGTTCTCCTTCTGCAGGGGGTGGGGTGCTGGTGGCATGTTGGTCCTGTGGCAGGGCCTCCTGTCCACTAGCGTCGGCAGAGGTGGAGGGCTGTTCTAGGTGTTGCTAGTGTCAGGGGCCCGTTGGTGTGCCACTGCCTCCCTCATGGTGGTGGCCATGTCTGCCAGCACCCCTGCAACGGTGAACAGGGTGGTGTGGATGTCCCTCAGGTCCTCCCTGATCCCCAGGTACTGTCCCTCCTGCAGCCGCTGGGAATCCTGCAACTTGGACAGTATCTGGCCCATGGTCTCCTGGGAATGGTGGTATGCTCCCAGGATCGCGGTGAGTGCCTCGTGGAGAGTCAGTTCCCTGGGCCTGTCCCCGCCCTGTTGCACAGCAGACCTCCCAGCTTCCCTGTTGTCCTGTGCCTGTCCCCTGAACCGTGTGCCCACTGCCACTGACCCCAGGTCCCTGATCGTCCTGTGTTTGTGGGGTTGCCCGGGGTCCGTATAGTGGTGGACACACTGCTGATTGACGTGTCCTGGGGACAGAGGTACGGGCCCACTGGGAAGGTGCTGTGGTGGTGTTTCCTGAGGGGGGAGGCTCTGTGGTGGGTTGGGACTGTGCCTGGGTCACCGACTGTCCAGAGGTCCCTGATGGGCCAGGTTGGTCATCGTGATCAGGTCGTTTAGAGCTGCTGTCACCACTGTGGGCCTCTTCTGGGGGGAGACTGGATGTGGCTGGCACCTCCTCTCCGGTGATGTTGTGTGGGGGTCCTGTGGGGATGTAAATGCACTGTTATTGTATCTCTGTGTGCCATCTTGTGCATGGATATGTTTCCCTCTATGGTTTATTAGCAAGGCAGCTTTGGCTTGTGTGAGTTGTGAATGGTTTGGCTAAGTGATTGTTACTAGTTTGCATGCGGGGATGATGGGTGTCCATGCATGTCTGTGATGGGGGCCCATGCATTGGTGTAGCATGCAGGGCTTGGTATTGGGATGGGTGGGTTGTGATAGTGGTGTATATGTGAGGTGGTGGAGTGATGGGGTGAGGGCTGGGGTGGGGGTATGTGATGGCATGCAGGTAGTGGGGGATAAAGTAGTAAAGATTTGACTTACCAGAGTCCAGTCCTCCTGCTACTCCTGCCAGGCCCTCAGGATGCATGATCGCCAAGACTTGCTCCTCCCATATTGTTAGTTTTTGGGGAGGAGTTGGGGGTCCACCGCCAGTCCTCTGTACAGCTATCTGGTGTCTTGTAACCACGGAACGCACCTTCCTCCATAGGTCATTCCACCTCTTCCTGATGTCATCCCTTGTTCTGGGGTGCTGTCCCACGATGTTGACCCTGTCCACGACTCTCCGCCATAGCTCCAATGTTGTAATGAGGCCATAATGCCTAAAAGTAGGTATCTAACCACTTTCAGTTTCAGTGGAGTGCAGTTTTCATTCTGACAATTGCCTATAGGCCATAAGATTAGTGCTGCTTGTTTTAAGCGCAAATCCTGGAGATCCTACAACCAGATCCTGAGGTACTGTCATACAATGATGATATCTACTTAACTCATGATGACTTGAATCTACAGCTTACCAGGGTAGACAGAGTCATGACTAGGTCAACATCAAATGGTTACAAGATTAATTTTAAAAAAATGAAAGATCACCTACCTGGCTGTGACCTTCCTTCGATATGAATTATCCAGTGAGGGCAAGGGTCTACCCCCATACTTCCTCCAGAAGTACACAACCTTGCAGCCCCGGACAGTGAAAAAGTTGCAATCCCTGTTGGGGTTTCTTAACTTTGGACAGATGGACTTATTTGCCTGACTATGCAGAGAGTGTAAAGTTTCTGTATGACCTGACTTCTCCTGAGTTTCCTCTAAACAGTAGCTGAGCGCACATACTGATAACTTGCATGCTCTACAAGCAGATATGCTTGAGACAAAATATTTACAAACTAGGGACAACAAAACCAAACTAGTTATCAGAGTCACAACAAGTCACTATGGTTACACCTATAAGACCTACAATGGAGGACCGACTGTCCCCATTAGCCTTAAATCTCACTTGTATTCCATGGCTGAAGCACAATTATCCCAGCACTAGAGGTGGTAATGAAGGCAAGCATTCCCAATGCTCATGCTCTACACCCAAGATGGGTACAGTGGTCCTCTTCCTTGAGTGCATTGGATGCAAAGTTTAAGTATGATCCCTCTCATCATACACAAGCCTTTTTCCAGTATGGAACACTGTTCCAACTCCAGACACTTTACCTGTCGAGTCTGACCAGAGCATCTTTTACACAGATGGCTCTGACCAACCTGCAGTAGGGTCCAAATATGAGTACTCCATACCCTGGGCAGCAGTGCAAGTTGTAGTGAAGGATGGCAAGCTCATCCCACAACATGCAAAATTACAGGCCCTGCTACCTGCAATACAAAAGGCTGACTCATTAATTCCTACACTAAATGAGTCCAACTTAGCTTTCTGTGTGCAAGGTCACAATGTCGGTTTGCACAACTGGTGATTGAATGGATTCAAGGATTCAAAGGGAAAGCCTATAAAGAATAAACAGCTTTGGGGAGAGGTAGCTGACTTACAAGACAAGCTTCCTTTGGTCCAGATGAGGCACACTTTGGGTCATCAGCGTAGTGCTATTTATGCTAAAAGGGAACTTGGCAGCTGGCAAGCATCAAAAGCTGCAATTCAGACTGTTCTAGTAGCAGTCCTAGCCAAATCGCAAATTAAGATTGACAGCCATAAATGGAACCAAGCAAGCTGGGAAACCAGGTTTACCTCCTAAATACACATACAACCTTAACTCAGAGAACATTCTGTGTTTACCTTACTAGGAGTGGGAGACAGAATAATACCTAATAATCTGTTTAGAGTAGAATTAATCACAAAGCACAGAGGGGTATGCCTCTGCCAGTGGCGACCGGTAAATTTAGGAGGGAGGTAGGTGGGACATACATGCACACTCTCATTTATTCATTCACACACACAAGCATGCACACACTCGTGTGTGCGCACACATATACGCACACACATCCATTCACAGCACTCATTATCAAATATTCCAAACATACACGCACGCACCCTCGCACCAAACATTCATTTAAAAAAACACACACACTTACCTTCAGCTCTGCCTCAGAGGTCGCAGGAGAGTTGGGACTGCTGCTTTCCCCATTGGCTGACCTAACCCTCATTGGCGAAGGCAGCAGTCCTAACTTCGTCACAGAGTGGGATGGGGTCAGTGAGACTTCTGACCCCACCCCACTCTGTGACGAGGTTTCACTGATTGACACTCACCCTGGGCGCTTCAGGGCTTAAACCTGAACCGCCCAGGTCGGTGTCAATGGGTGACGCTTCCCCTCGCCACTGATGGGGAGGGCTTCAAGGCACCTTTGCTGAGCTGAGGAGGTCACGCCCATAGGAGCTGTCACCTCTTCAGCCCAGCAAATTTCAGCGCAGGCAGCCGGAAGCCTGCGCATGTCTAGCTCCTGGCTGCCTGACCTGAAAATGAAGACTGTCTGGAAGGCTGACCTGTGCTCAGCCTGACAGACACTCTTCTTGAGGGGCAAAAGGTGGAGGGGAGTGGCCCCTCTGCCCCAATGGACGGGCCGTGGCTGGCCTCCGCACATGCAGGAATAAATGTAAATGTAGCAATGCTACAACAATGCTACTGGTTGGCTTGTTTATATAAACAGACTATAGGCTACGTTAGACAATGTGATATTTGTCACCAAATTAAATTCTCCACTGTTAAAATTTTTTCCAGCTCCCCTCATGATCTCAAATATCCCCTTCTGGGTGACATGTGTGGACCACATCAGTCCCTTAAATTCAGCTAGTTGATATAGGTACAGATGGGTAGCTACTGATTCATGTTCTTGATACCTCTGGGTTTCGCCACAGAAAAATGCAAATGCTTCAGCAGTCCTAAATGATTTGCAGTACCTAGTGTTAATGGGGGCAGATCACTCATCTCATTCTGATAACTGTCCTCTGCCTCTAAGGCATACAAGGATTTAGGGGGTCATTACGACCTCAGCGGTCTTTTTGTAAGATCGCTGAGGGACCGCCGTGCGGAAGACTGCCTGTGCAGGCGGTTTGCCGCTCGGCGTATTATGACTGTTGGCTAATCTCCGTCGTTATTCCGATGGAGAGCCGCCAACAGCCATACTTGCGGGCGGCGGGGAAGTGGAGGTTGCTCCACCTCCACCGCCACGCCAACAGAACACCGCCCAGCGAATCACGTCCTGTGATTCGCTGTGGCGGTGTTCTGTTGGCGTGGCGGTGTCGGCGGAGCTGCCCCCATGGCTCCCGTCCCCTCCCGGAGGATCGACGGACCAGGTAAGTCGATCTTCCGTTAGGGGAGGGGGGTGGAGGGGTGTTGTGTGTTGTGTGGGTGCATTGGGTGTGCGTGGGTGTATGTAGAGGGGGTGTGTGAGTGCGTGTATGCTTGCGAGGGTGTTGTGTGTATGGGAATGAGTGCATGTATGTCTGTAGATATGTCTGCATGGATGTGTGCGTGTATGTTTCAATGTGGGTGTGCGTGCCTGACAGTGTGTGTGGCTGTGGGCATGTATGTCGGGGTGTGTGCATGTGTGTGTTGGTGGTGCCTGCATGCGTGTCGGGTTTGTGTCCGTAATGTTATGTTGGGGGTCGGAGTGGGGAGGAGGCCCTGCCACCTTTGGGGGGTGGCAGGGGTGGTGGGGGGGTAGGGGAGGGAGTTGGGGTGGGGGTGGGGGGGTGGGGGAGACCCCTATCAGTGCCAGGGAAGGAATTCCCTGGCACTGATAGTGCTTACCGCCATGGATTTCATGGCGGTTCAAACCACTGGAAATCCACGGCGGTAAGCGGGTCCAAATACCGCCCGCGGTATACTGACGGCCGCAGGGATGGAGACCCAGGTCTTCAGCCCGGCGGTCGTTTCCGCCCTGGTGGGCGGGACGGAGAACCGGCGGATGACCATGGCGGTAACCGCCATGGTCATAATT
The DNA here is from genome assembly GCF_031143425.1 of Pleurodeles waltl. Lineage (NCBI taxonomy): Eukaryota > Metazoa > Chordata > Amphibia > Caudata > Salamandridae > Pleurodeles > Pleurodeles waltl. The sequence goes on from NC_090451.1 coordinate 556,999,505, forward strand.
CACCTAGGTAAGACCTCCAGCCTGTTGGCGATCTTACCGCCGGTTCTCCGCCATCCGCCAGCTTTGTAATGACCCCCTTAGTGTCTGCTCTTTGGGTTTGCCTGCAATTCGGGAATCTGTTCAATGCTGAATCAAATGCTGTTGTACAGAGGGCCAACGGAATGATTAAACACGTTTTGACTGCTAAGGTCTTAGTAGCTACGATAATCTTTATGGTGTTCAGTTAGCATTGGATACCTTGCTTAGATGAGTATTGGGAAGATGCACTCCACATAAGATTCTCTTCTGAGTTCCTATGTATGTTCCTGGTGTAGATAATTCTGGGAAGGTGGCAGATGAAGATACATTTGACTTGGAGAAATGTTTGACTTTTTTAGGGAGTTTTCAACAAGTCATAAACAAGCTGTGTAACACAGACCACTCTGATGCTGTTTACTGTGAAGAGAAGGTTTTTACTCCTGCCAATGGGTGGGGTGCCAAAGTTGAGGACCAAGGGATTTTATTTCAATATTTTGGCGCATGGCAGTGCCGCAAGGCTTCTTGCTGTGCTGCCTTCATCAAAAGAAAGGGGCAGCAATGCGTCATGGCCCATATTTATACTTTTTGACGCAAAACTGCGCCAACGCAGTTTTGCGTCAAAAAAATTAGCGCCGGCTAACGCCATTCTGAAGCGCCATGCGGGCGCCGTATTTATAGAATGACGTTAGCCGGCGTTAGCCGCCGGCGCTGTCTGGTGTGCGTTAAAAAAAAACACGTACACCAGGCAGCGCCGGCGTGGGGGGAAAATAGCGTATGGGCGTCCACAAATGGTGCAAGTCAGGCTGAGGCAAAAAAATCGCCTCAACCCGATTTGCGCCATTTTTTTTTCACTCCCAACCCCCATTGAAATGACTCCTGTCTTAGCAAAGACAGGAGTCATGCCCCCTTGCCCAATGGCCATGCCCAGGGGACTTATGTCCCCTGGGCATGGTCATTGGGCATAGTGGCATGTAGGGGGGCACAAATCAGGCCCCCCTATGCCACAAATGTTTAAAAAAAAAAAAACTTACCTGAACTTGCCTTAATGTCCCTGGGGTGGGTCCCTCCATCCTTGGGTGTCCTCCTGGGGTGGGCAAGGGTGGCAGGGGGTGTCCCTGGGGGCAGGGGAGGGCACCTCTGGGCTCATTCTGAGCCCACAGGTCCCTTAACGCCTGCCCTGACCCAGGCGTTAAAATCCGGCGCTAAAGCGGGTTTTTTAGACCCGCCCATTCCCGGGCGTGATTTTTGCCCGGGAGTATAAATCCCACGCACATGCCTCGGAGTCGATTTTTTAGACGGGGACGCCTACCTTGCATATAATTAACGCAAAGTAGGTGTCCACGCTAAAAAATTACGCTAACTCCATGAACTTTGGCGCTAGACGCGTCTAACGCCAAAGTATAAATATGGAGTTAGTTTTGCGTCGAAAAAAACGACGCAAATTCGGCACAAACGGAGTAGAAATATGCCCCCATATCTCTAAGATATGGTGCATTTCTGTCCTCTTCCACTGCCCGTGTCCACAATTGCCTGCCATGCATCAATGCAGGCACCCTTGCACCATGGTGCAAGGTGTCTGCATTGTAGGAATGATTGTTTTTGTGCAGGAAAGGACACTTTCCTGCACCAAAAAAATCAATGGAGACATTTTCCTCCTTCTATGTGTGCTATAGAATCCCTTGGGGAGGCATAGGCTTTTGACACATTCCCAGGTTTACAAATCCTTGTAAATCTGGGAATGCATCAAACTCCATGGGTGTTGCATGGGAACACCCATTGCAAAGCCCACGGAAAGCCTCTTTGATGCAACACAGTGACTTGCGCTGCATTGCCTTACCCCATAATCTACAAGGCCATGAAAAGTAATGAAAAGGGGCTTTTTGTGGCCTTGTAGATATGAGCCTGCGCCACCGATGCTTCACAAAAAGTGATGCATGGGCAGTGCAAGCAGCCTGCAAATATGTCCCTGGTCTGGGAGAAAATCCACAGAAAGCAAGCTTTTGAGTCATCCTACAGACCACCCATAACTGTTCTTGGGTCAGCAGAACAGAACTGTTATCCTGCCCCCTCTGCCTGGATCAAGAAGAAACAGACAGATGTTTATCCACCATGTTAAAAAACACTCTGGAGCCAGTCCTCTACAGGCTGCCACCGCAGACACCAAGAAGAATTCAAAGTAGTGTCTCCCAGCCTCTACCTACTCTGAATACCCTACACCCGGAACAAAGAAGTAACATTTCTAGCTCTACTTCCCAGCTAACAAAGTTTGAAGTTAACACTATGCAGAACACTCCGTGCAACTAGCACAGCTGATGACATGACAGTGGCTACTGCCCAACGTAATTCCATGGTCTACTATGAAATTCAACCCGATGGTATGCTATTTGAACTGGTACGTTTTCGAGAGTTCAAAAAAGCCAACAATGTTAAAAAATTACTCCGGATAATATTCAGAAGACTTTTCAACTCCTTCCACAATCGCTCATTGCCAAAGACTGCTTCGCGCGGTCATTGGTTTTGTGACAAGTACATGAATCCTCTGTTAGCCTATGCCTGGATCGCTTTCAAAATTATTCTTCTCATAATGTGGTTGTCAATGATATTCACAGTTCTACTACTACTTAATGGACATTGCCCCTCATTACAACATTGGCGGTAAATCCCGCTTACCATCGTGCAGAAGACCGCCAACACACCGCTGCGGCGGCGGAATTCCGCTACAGCTATTACGACCCACAGTTTAGAATCCGCCATAATCCAGACACCCACACAAGTCCGCCACACCAAAGGTCCGTGATAAACTGGCGATAACAAAACCTCCACCGTCACACCAACAAGAATACGCCCACACTATCACGACCCACGAATCCACATGGCAGTCTTTCAACCGCGGTATTCCATTGGCGGTACACACCGCCGCGCTCAAAATACACACACATTTATAAAACACAACCACATTGGACAATTCGAAATAATCACACCTGATACACATACACATACAACTCCTACACACCCAATCCAATTTAAAAACACCCACCCAAATCACCCACAAACCCTCACTACCAAATTTTTTAAAGAAGGCCAGAGAGAGACACCACCAGAAACAACACTAGCATCCACAGACACACATCATCACTCACACAACATCCACGCACCTCAAACAACACACAACACATCACCTCACACATCACAACACACACCACCTCACACATCACCCACACCACATCATGGCACCTCAATGACACCCCAGGTTCTCTGAGGAGGAGCTCAGGGTCATGGTGGAGGAAATCGTCCGGGTAGAGCCACAGCTATTCAGATCACAGGTGCAGCACACCTCCATTGCTAGGAAGATGGAGCTATGGTGCAGAATCATCGACAGGGTCAATGCAGTGGAACAGCATCCAAGAACTAGGGATGACATCAGGAAGAGGTGGAACGACCTACGGGCGAAGGTGCGTTCTGTGGTCAGACACCAGATTGCAGTACAGAGGACTGGCGGTGGACCCCCACCTCCTCCCCCACAACTAACAACATGGGAGGAACAAGTATTGGCAGTACTGCATCCCGAGGGTCTTGCAGGAGTAGCAGGAGGAATGGACTCTGGTAAGTCAACTCTTAACTATTATATCCCCCACCCTACCTGCATGCCATCACATACCCCCACCCTCACCCTCACCACCATCTCTCCAACACCTCACATACGTCCCATTATCACAATCCACCCATCCCAACACCAAGCCCTGCATGTAACACCAAAGCATGGACACCCATCACCAAAGCATGTCCACTACAGATACCCGCACAGACCCCAAACCAAATATTACACAAGGTCCTAGACAAGAATGCAAGCACTCACCCATTGCACACGATGGCACACACAGATGCAATAATCATGCCTTTACACCCCTCCAGGAACCCTACCCAATGTCACTGGACAAGAGGTTCCAGACATATCGAGCCCCCCACAGAAGAGGCCCACAGTGATGACAGCAGCTCTGCACAACTGGATCAAGATGACCAGGTCGGCCCATCAGGGACCTCGGGACAGTCGGTTCCCCTGACACAGGCACAAGCTACTACAGAGTCTCCCCCCTCAGGAAACACCACCACAGCACCCACCCATCGGGCCCATCCCTCTGTCCCCAGGACACGTCAAGCAGCAGTGTGTCCACCACTACAGGGAACCCAGGCAAACCCACAAACCCATGAAAATCAGGGACCTGGGGGCAGTGGCAGTGGGCACACGGTTTAGGGGACAGAGCAACAGGAAAACAGGGGAACTGGGAGGCCTACTGTGCAACAGGGGGAGGACAGGCCCAGGGAACCCACTCTCCACGAGGCCCTCTCCAACATCATGGAAGCGTACCATCATTCCCAGGAGACAATGGCAACGGTACAGGCCAACTTTCAGGAGACCCAGCGGCTGCAGGAGGAACACTATCTGGGGATCAGGGAGGAACTGAAGTCCATTAACACCGCCCTGGTCACCATTGTAGGGGTGCTGCAGGACCTTGTCAACACCAGGAGGGACACTGTGGCACAACAAGGGGCCACTGATGCTAGCCTGGATGATGAACAGCCCTTCACCTCCGCCGGCGGTAGTGGACAGGAAGCACCGCCACAGGACCACAACACCAGCACCCTACCCCCTGCAGATGGAGAGCCACCCCGCAAACGGTCCCTGAGATCCAGGAACAAGACAGAGAACATTGCCAAGACCCCAGCCAGGAAATGAGACCCCCCTGAATGTCACCCTTCTGTCCCACTTTGTCACCCTGTCCATGCTTCAACTGCGCTTGCTCCACTTCCGATGCCCCTTTGGACAATGCACTTGTGAAACAAACAGACTGGACTCTGCCATGGACATTCCTCCACCATCACCCCTGCCCATTTTACAACCCCCTCCACTTATTTGCACAGAAATAAACACACATCAATCACAAAACAATCTGGAGTCAGTATGTGCTTTCACTAATGTGTAATTGCAATAACTATGGAATATAGCAATGTCAATTTAATTGTCCACATACCGATGAAACACAGCTGTAGGGCTGGAGGAAATATAGCAGAGGTCACAAAGTGGGACCCACATCTGTTAAATGGAAAGGCAAAGTGACAAGTCAGGGTCCATACACTGATTGAAAATGACAGACTTATGATAGCTCAAACAATAGTGTGAGATGTGTGAGGCAGCGACATCTTCTTACCTGTGTCTCACTGGAAGTATTGCTGGATAACATTGTTTCAGTTGTCGATATCCTCTTCTTCTGCCTCCTCTTCTTCACTGTCCACAGGCTCCACAGCTGCCACAAGACCCCCAGCTGGACCATCCTCCTGCAGAAAAGGCACCTGTCGTCGCAAAGCCAGGTTGTGCAGCATACAGCAGGCCACGATGATCTGGCACACCTTCTTTGGTGAGTAGTAAAGAGAACCACCTGTCATATGGAGGCCACGGAACCTGGCCTTCAGGAGGCCGAAGGTCCATTCAATCACCCTCCTAGTTCGCCCATGTGCCTCATTGTAGCGTTCCTCTACCCTTGTCCTGGGATTTCTCACTGGGGTCAGTAGCCATGACAGGTTGGGGTACCCAGAGTCACCTGAAAATGGCGAGGGACAACTGTTAGACACACACTAACCCGTAGGGACAACCCCATACCCAGACAACTATTCACACTGTATAGGATCCTTGTCCTCACCTATTAGCCACACACAGTGCCTCTGGAGTTGCCCCATCACATGAGGGATGCTGCTATTCCTCAGAATGTAAGCGTCATGCACTGAGCCAGGAAATTTGGCATTCACATGCGAGATGTACTGGTCGGCCTTACACACCATCTGCACATTTATCGAATGATAGCTCTTCCGGTTTCTGTACATCTGTTCACTCCTGCATGGGGGTGCCAAGGCCACATGTGTCCCATCAATGGCACCTATGATGTTGGGGATATGTCCCAGGGCACAGAAGTCACCTTTCACTGTAGGGAAAACGATGTGGCTGCGCATGTGTTTCAGCAGGGCAGACAACACTCTGAACAGCACATTAGAGAACATTGGCTGGGACATCCCTGATGCAATGGCCACTGTTGTTTGAAAAGACCAACTTGCCAGGAAATGGAGTACTGACAGGACCTGCAATAGAGGGGGTATCCCTGTGGGATGGCGGATAGCTGACATCAGGTCGGGCTCCAACTAGGCACACAGTTTATGGATTGTTGCACGATAAAATCTGTAGGTGACTATTACGTGTCTCTCTTCCATTGTTGACAGGTCCACCAGCGGTCTGTACACCGGAGGATGCTGCCATCTCATCACCTGCCCCAGCGGACGTGCCCTATGGAGGAGAACAGCGAGCAGAGAGTCAGCCAACACTGAGGTATCACAAAATGTAATTTGCACACATTTATTAATCCGCAATATGCCTGTTACTGTGTGTATGCAAGGCCTAGATAGGTGTGACGCAGTTATTATTAATGCCATGTGGCCCCCTGAAATGGCGGCTCCCTGACCTGTAAGGTGGGACAAGGGGATATAAGGTAACTGCGCTGGCGTTCCACACCGTTGCGGTAGGCGGTCGAAGACAGCGGCGCAATCCTGCATTGGTTAACACTGCACCCTATGCGTCGCAGGAGCCAATGACGATGTATGCCAGCGGTTACGGTACGCACCGCCGTGGACGTGACCGCCATTGTCTGTCTGTTCACTCACTTGATACCTGACCTTCAACAGGAGAGGACCTACAGTGCAAGTGCTGCTGTGACCTCAGTCTGGAAACGACGATGGCTCATGTGTCGGGAAAAGGGCCCCTGCCTTCACTTCGGAGGAGTTGGCGAAACTAGTGGATGGGGTCCTCCCCCAGTACACACAACTGTACGGTCCTCCAGACAAACAGGTGAGTACACTGTGGGCATGCTGTATGGGCAATGCCTGTTTGGAGTGGTGTGGATGGAAGATACATTGGGGGGAATGAGGCCTGCATGAGCGGATGGTGAGTGTATGTGCATCAGGGCAAGGGTGGGAACGTGGGCCCATTAGTATGACGGTCCGGACGGGTAAAGATTTTCCTTTTCCCCTGTACTATTCCTCTAGGTCAGTGCCCACCAGAAGAAGGATATTTGGCGTGCCATCGCCAAGGACGTCCGGACCCTGGGGGTCCACCAAAGACGGAGCACCCACTTCCGGAAAAGATGGGAGGACCTGTGCCGCTGGAGCAAGAAGATGGCGGAGGGCCAGCTGGGGATCGCCTCCCAATGTGGGAGGGTTGCCTGTCGCACCATGCCCCCCATGATGTTCCGGATCCTGGTGGTGGCGTATCTGGAGTTGGATGGGCGCTTCAGGGCATCACAGCAGCCACAAGGGGGTGAGTACAGTCACATTCATCTGACTCTGCATGCATTACTAGGTGTCTGGGCAGTGGGTTCCCCTAAGCCAGGGTGAGGTTGGTAGGCAAGGTCCCTTGTGAGGCAGGTTCAGTGGAACCCCAACCCCACTAGTGGTTAGTGCCATCAACACCTAGTCAGGCTCCTGTGACTTCCATGTGTGCAGCAATCGGGCTTAGGCCTTGGACCCCACGGGCATGTGAATAATCTAGGAACTATAAGTGCATGGTGTAGTGCTGAGGGCTGCTGTGTTTGTAGTGTCTGCCAACAGTAGTGGTGTTGCATGCACTGAACATGTCTTACTTCTGTCTCCCCCCCCCTTTTTGTCGTCTCCCTGTTCTTGTGTGCAATAGCTTCATCAGGCGGAGGAGCAGTGGCACCGGAGCAGGAGGGAGCCGCATCCCACTTGGTCCCAGAGGGCGAAACAACAGAGTCTGAAGCCACCAGTGGGACGGAGGGCGAGGGAAGCTCCACGGAAGGGACTGGAGGTGACAGCGACTCCTCCTCTGATGGGAGCTCCCTTTGCAGTGGCGGGCCCCTCTGTGCCCCCCTCATCAACAGGTACAGTCGCCACCCCCCCTACCAGCACTGCCCTCACAGCAGCCCCTCAGCGTGTGTCCCGTGCCCCCTCACCCAGGAGGGTGGGCATCTCCTTCACCCCAGGCACCTCAGCCCTGCTGCCCTCAGTGAGGAGGCTATTGACCTCCTGAGATCCCTCACTGTTGGGCAGTCTACCATTGTGAATGCCATTCAGGGTGTTGAGAGGGACTTGCAACAACAAATGCATATCTGGACGGCATTCATTCTGGCCAGGCAGCCCAACAGAGAGCAGTTCAGGCTCTGGCATCAGCACTGATGGCAGCCATTGTCCCTGTGTCCAGCCTCCCTCCTCCAACTTCCTCCACCCAGACCCAATCCCCTGTACCTCAGCCTATCCCAAGCACACCATCAGACCAGCATGCACACACCTCAACACACAAGGGAAGCTCTGGCAAACATAAGCACCACACATCCCACAGGCACTCATACAAGCATCATACCCATGCAGGCATGCCAACATCCACAGTGGTGCCAGCAACTGCGGGCTATTGGAGTGCACCAGCCATCAGGGCTGCCAGTGTGCCACGGAGCGAGGGCAAGGACATTCCGCCACCAGCCAAGCTAAAAAAGTTGCCCACATCCCAGAGGAAGAAGCAGAAAACACCTGCCACCAAGGGGTCAGGGAAAACGAAAGGGGATAGTGGCAAGACATCTGCGCCACCATCAAAGGTGGGGAAGGGCCAGAAATTGAAGGGCAGGTCAGGAGAGGGCATGGTGGCACCGACTGAGGGACCAGTGTCACACCTTCTTTCCATGTCGACGCCAACCTGTACAGCAGAGAAGACCGCCACCTGCACCGCCACCTGCACCGCCACAGACCCTGCTGCCAGCACCGCTGTCACAGAGCCCGCCGCCAGCACCACTGTCACAGAGCCCGCCGCAAGCACCGCTGCCACAGAGCCCGCCGCAAGCACCGCTGCCACAGAGCCCGCCGCAAACACCGCTGCCACAGAGCCCTCCGCAAGCACCGCTGCCACAGAGCCCGCCGCAAACATCGCTGCCACAGAGCCCTCCGCAAGCACCGCTGCCACAGAGCCTGCCGCAAGCACCGCTGCCACAGAGCACCCCGCAAACATCGCTGCCACAGAGCCTGCCGCAATCACCGCTGTCACAGAGCCCGCTGCCAGCACCGCTGCCACAGAGCCCGCAACCAGCACCGCCGCCACAGAGCCCGCCGCCACAGAGCCCGCTGCAAGCACCGCCGCAAGCACCACCTCGAATGGCACCACCGCAAGCACCGCCAGTGGCGCCACTGCTGCCACAGAGCACGCAACCAGCACCGCTGCCACAGAGCACGCAACCAGCACTGCCGCCACAGAGCCCGCCGCAAGCACCGCCGCGACTGACACCGCCAGCGGCCCCGTGACATCCTGAGCCAGTGCCGCCCCCGCAGACATGGCTGCCATCCCCAGTGGTCAGTCGTTCGAGGCTGGTGGTGAGTTCCAGGAGCCTGGGCGGCTTCCATGAAGCATCACTTTCAGTGGAGAAAGGCATCCACTACCTCAGTCCTTGGCAGAATGAAACCCTCTGGGCACCAGGCCCCCTCAAGAACCAGTGGAGAGATATATCCACTACCTCAGTCTTTGGCAGGATGAAGCACTCTGGGCACTAAGCCCCCTCCAGAACCAGTGGATAGATACATCCACTACCTCAGTCCTTGGCAGGATGAAGCACTCTGGGCACAAATCCCCCTCCAGAACTAGTGGAGTATCACATCCACTACCTCAGTCCTTGGCAGGATGAAGCACTCTGGGCACAAAGCCCCCTCCAGAACCAGTGGAGAAAGGCATCCACTACCTCAGTCCTTGGCAGGATGAAGCACTCTGGGCACCAAGCCCCCTCCAGCACCAGTGGAGAGATACATCCACTACCTCAGTCCTTGGCAGGATGGAGCACTCTGGGCACCAAGCCCCCTCCAGAACCAGTGGAGACTGTTATCCTCTTGAGAGACTGTGGCTTTGCACTCCCCAGGATGCAGCAGTGGGCAAACCACCCACTGGAGAGACTTGAGAGAATGTGGCTTTGCACTCCCCAGGATAAAGCAGTGGGCAAACCACCCACTGGAGAAACTTGAGAGACTGTGGCTTTGCACTCCCCAGGATACATCAATGGGCATGGAGCCCCCTTGTGGAGCAGTGGCGTCGTGCGTTCATCAGGCTGAGGTGCCACCCCACCCACTGAGGTGCCTGTATATTTTCTATGTGATGCCCCTCCAGTGTTCTCTCCGTTTGGAGTCAGGTATCTAGTGTGGGCCTCGCCCATGCATTTTGGACCCAGTGGTCCACGGACAATGATTGGTGCACTATCCGGACTTGTGTAGTTGTTGTACATAATTGTATATACTGGATTTTGAGTTTTGACTGGTGGATTTATTTTTATTACAATCGTTCAAATCATTTCCTTTTGTCCTAGTGTTGTTCAAGGGGAGGTGGGGGGGTGTATATGTAATGTTTCAGCATGTATTTGTGTGTATGGTGTTGTGGGTCAGGGTGGAGGTGGGGGGTGTTGCGTGTGTGTGTCACTCTCTTTTCCCTCCCCTGTGTTGTAGGTGCAGTACTCACCGTGGTCATCACTGCCGTCGTTGGAGCTCCTGATAGAGGAACAGGAAGACCATCGCCGCCAGGATCTGCAGTTCTGGCTCCATGGTGTCCTGGTTCCTTGTGGGATGTGGAGAGGTGAGTGTTTTCCCTTCTGTGCACTGTTTCCGCCTTGTTTTTATTTGCGTTGGTTCCGCCCCGGAAAAGGTGGTGGATAGCCGTGTTGTGATAGGGTGGGTGGTACATTGTCTTCTGTCTGACTGTTGGCGGTGTCCGCCGTGCTGTTTGTTTGTACTGCCGTGGCGGTCGGAGTGTTAAAGTGGCTGTATATGTTGGCGGTTCCGCCATGGTCGTGATCCCATTTTTCTTTCCGTGAGTCTGTTTGTGGTATTACCGCTGCTTTAACACCGACTGCCAGGGCTGTAATGAGGGCCATTCTGTTCCTGCAAGGACAATTGCATCATTAGTGGATTGTGAACTACAGCCTCACTATTCATCCCACAGAACCCGAAGAGATTTCTATGCTGCAAGCATTACCTCTTATCCTGTGCCCAGGGGCATGGCATGGGAAAGGATTCCATATGAGATTATGGACCCTAATGAGGTATTGCAATAACCTTATATGATAAAAGTTTGATGTTATAATACCTGGTTATCTTTCAGATGATTGGGGCATTGAGACTGTTAATCAATCAATCATTTCTAAAGCGCACTACTCACCCGTGAGGGTCTCAAGGCGCTGAAGGGGGGGGGAGGAAAGAATAATGTCTGATTTGCAGGCTTATGCTACTGTGAATAATGAAGATTCTTATTTGAATTGAGCTAGTTACACAAAAAAAGTATTGCTATCATCACTATGCACATTACCTCATACACAGAACTAGTTATCCTAGAGAAGTTCACAATTACACACACTAGGAACATTGTGAGGCTCCACCTCCCGAGAGCCATACTAATTTCCTAAAGATGTTTCAGTGCTTTCAGAGCGCTGACAGGCCACACCCTTCAGCCTTTTATTTTACACAGAAGCCACAGCAGCATCTGACAAATCTCATCGCTACCAACAAGCAGATTTACTCCATATAGTCCAACACATGGATATTCAAAGATATGAGTATTGGTAAGCAAATGCTGATGAGTAAACAACATATGCGGAACCAAATTTTGGTAGATTCAAGGTAAGGAAGCCTTATTTTGAGCCTATATAATACCAAAAGAAATCCTGTTACTGAACAAAACTATCCAGCAAACTACTTGTCTGGGTTTCCGAACAATGAAGGATTTAAAGAGACCTATTCTAAAAGTCAATTTGACTCTGTTCAATAATTGGCATTTTCAATAAATATGTCTGCATCAGATATAAATGATATGATACAAAATGAAACCTATAACTCAATGCAATTTTTTGTTGAAGGTTTGGCCTTATGGCCTTATAATTCTGAAACATTCAGGCAGTGTTTCCTTTCTGAAGCTCATGGACCCACACTTAATCCTCCTGATCCATGTTACAAGACACTAACACCTGCAGAGATTACCACATACAGTGTAGGCACGTTATGCCAAAAATGGCTAGAATACCCTAGTCTTTCAGCGGTAAAGGAACACTTCTCCTCCATTAATGAAAATATGGATTTTTCTGACTTTCTTCCGGGACCACAAGAAATTAAAGATTCCTGGCTACAGGAAAATATGCTATATATACCAAATTAAATAAATATTCTGAAAATTAAGCTGCAAAAAGAATTAGGCAAATAGATCCAGGAAACATGCAAACAGTTTTTAAAGTTAGCAACAATGGCATGCACACCCTTTCCAAAGGAGTGTACTCATTAATTCACATTTTGTCCTCAGCTCTAGAGCTCATGAAAGCAGGTCTGAATTTCTTAAAACATGGGCAGGCTCAATCAAAAGCAATCATATAACTAAATTGTGGCTTACAAACATTCAGGTCAGGATTTGTGCCTTGCTGACTTTTAAATGAAACTACCTTATTTGAATCATGTAATTTAACACTCATGCAAAAAACAGTGGCAAAGAATGAATCCACATATACTCTATTGAGTATAGAACAAGTTGAAGATGCATCATTTACAGTCAGTGATACGCCACCCATTACCTGATTATTACATGGTATTATTTGCTTACTCATAACAACCTTCCATTTTCTTAATTGTCAAAAATATCACTCCATTGGTTGGTATGAAACGATGTACAATTCAGAACTGTTCCAGTCATAGAAATTTCCTTTCACCCACATCTGTTTAAATGAAAATGTGGATGACCCTGTGTATGTCAGTGCGGTGAATTGTAGAAATCCTCTTGGACACTCCCTTCTATGTAACTCTAGATCTTTACACCAAATGTGTAGCACTGTGATGCCAGGGTTAACCTGTACCTTATCAGTTTCCCACTTGCATTCATTCCCATACATTATGAATTTTTGAAAAACAGCTTGTTTGTTCTTCACAAATGCAACTTGCTGTGGTTTGGAATCTGGCCAGCCGTACCTGATAACGGTTTCAGAAACAATAGTGTTGTGGAAGGGCCTTGTATCCTCACCTAGAAAGTTGTAAGGAACATCCCTTGGCCTAGTATTAGTAAGAAATCTATGCGTTTTGGAAATTTGAAAAACAATTGTCTATTCTCTTACAAAAAGACGTCCCTTTGACTTCAGCAGTTGAAGTTTAAAATCTCCAAATACAGACACAATATCAAATGCATTTTGCAGATATTATGCAAACAGTATTTAGGATATGTATCTTCTCTTAGATAATCTTAGAGGGTAGCTTGAGAGCATGAAATTCTCTACCCATTAGTCACATTCCTATTGGTTAGACACACCCTTATGATGCTAAATTAGGATGTGCTAGCTGGAGATGGCGTAAAGTCCCCAAGGTCTGATTCCATCTTAGGTAGGTCCTACATTCATTTAACCCCATTGATGTAGCCATGTTCCTCAGCTTAAACAATGGACATTGCCATATTCCCTGTTTTATGCAGACCCATTGTCATATATGTCTCTGAATGCAGTTCTCTCCAGACTGTCTCTTTCCGGGAACTGTGATATTGTCAAGTTCTTTAATTAATGACATCGATACAACATATGAGGTGACATTCGTCTGGGTCAAGTATCTATTCCTCACCATGCCAAGGTCAAGTAAGAACACATGCAAACATATTACCAAAATAATGTAGTCTGAATTGACATATTTTTGTCTTGTAAATCCATAAGGAGATGTCTGAAACGCATACCTAGATGCACATAATCTATGTCAGACATTCCTAAACCTGTCAGATATTCCATTCTCCGATAATATTTAGGATATAAGGACTGTCACTTGACCATTTGTCAAGAGAAGTCATTTGCCTAGGTTATCACCCGAGATTTTGCCAGATTGTCTAAGCCTCTGCCTGCGCACTTCACACATCTCGCTTAAAGCCGATAAAGTCAAGTACCGGAGGAAGACCAATTGACAGCTACTGCAGTGGGTGTTTGCCTTCATGAGGAACACAGTCTTCACGCCTCCACTGATAAAGACAGCCTTTGCTCTCAACAAGGAATGCAGTGAATCTCCTCTTGCTAAGAAACTCCAGACTGCAAGTTGCTCTGCCTATCATGCTCTCATAGTATAGCACACAGAAGTAGACATTAGGGTGTTAGGTTCTAGTTAACATTTTTAATGACATTTTAGCCATGTTCGAAATGTTCATTTTGGTATTGTTACTTATAACATGTCTTGTTTCTGTTTTTATAATATTCTGTGTAGTTTTTTTAGATGTGCTAAGAAACAGATCCTTCCTGTAGTAAGAATAAGTTTAAGTTAAAAGTGCTCATTAGTACAGTGTGTATGATACTGTGAATACCAAATAAGGCTTGTTGTTTTTTCCATGGTGCCTTTGATCACCTTATAGGATTGTTAGTAACCCCAAAGGGATATTTCTTTGTCAAATACACATTGAATAGTGTTTTGCAAGTTGACAATAACTTGTCTTTCACATTCATCGCTGAGGCATTGAACCAAGTTCACTGGTACGTGGGAAAGCACACCTTGTAGAATTACACCAAAGTCATAACTTAAAATTACTGTTATGCCACTGATACCTGTTTTGGAAGCAGCTGACAAATCAGGCATACCTGGGCCCATATTTATACTTTTTGGCGCAAAACTGCGATGCCCGGCGGTGCAAACCACAGGTGTAAGTCATTTTTTTAACGCACACCGCAGCATCACGTCGTAAAGCAAAACGACGTTAACGCAGCGGAAATGACTGTGGGTCGATTTACGACACCGCACACCGAATATGCAGCATTTTTTTACGCAATAGCATCAAAATTCCCCGCGAACACAGCCATTTCAGCAGAGGAGAGCCAAAATGGATCCCAGATGCCTGTACAGACCCCAGGAAGATGACAACAGACCAGGAACCAGTAGGAGGACCCACACAAGACCCAGGACACTTTTAAGAAGAAAAGAAAGTGTCGCTTCAGTGCAGAGGAGCAGGAAATTCTGGTTAAAGAGGTGACGGAACACCAGCACCAACTGTTTGTCACCTCAAAGTTGCCAATCAGTAGGAGACAGGCTATATGGCAACAAATTGTCAGCAAGATTAACAGTGTGGCAGAAGTACGCAGAACAGTCATCGAGTGCAAGAAACGCTGGCATGACTGCAAGTGCAGGACCAAGGAAAAGATGGCCAGGAACAGGAAGGCAGCACTGCAGACTGGAGGTGGGAGTCCAGCACACCAGGAGGCCCTGGACCACATGGAGGAGATGGTCGCAGCCGTCATCCCTGAGGAGATCGTCACAGGGATTCAAGGACAGCGCAGACTACCAGGAGGCAACGCACATGCAGGGTAAGTCGCATGGGGAATTAAAATGCACTAATGACAACTGTAAGCAGGGGGGGATACCGACCACAAAATGCATGGAAGTCATCATATACATGGAGTGGCATGGGTAAAGGGGTATGGCATGGAGGCATTGCCTGCACAGATAGAAGCTGGGGCACACCATTACAGTACACCAACAACAGTCCCATGGGGGCATGCTGCCATGCCAACTATGGAGCAAAGGTAAAGCCACGCCAGGAGGGAAGGGCACAACGTCAAACTGACATCCCGTCACACGTCAGCTACTATACCCCCTACATTAACTAGGGCCCAATTAACAACATCTAGCCATACCGACAACTGGAATGTAACAGTGACAACAGTTGCCACTACCACCTCCGCTCTGTGTGCTGGTCAAGTAGCCAATGGCAGTAACGTCCCCATGGATCATACACACCTAAATTAGTGGGTTGAGGATGACAACTTCAACAGTCCCCTGAAACAAGACAAAGGCTCCAGTCCTGTCAAATGTGAATGCCCATAGTTGCCGCAAACATCAGCCAATGTCATCAACATTAGGAGCTACACAGCACTAAGGACACACCCACCCACTAAGGGTCCATCCTGTGCCTGGGTCACAGTGCAACATCCCAAATGTCATACTGCTCAGACAACAGCATTGGTGGGGAGGACACATGTAACTGGTCACTGACATACACCTGCACAGTCAGAGGAGGAAATAGGACACTGCTACGACTATCAGGTCAATCCAATCTCCACACATTCCCCAACATCAGCTGTACACATGACCAATGCTAACATCCATATCGTGCCATAACAATGCTATGAATAGGAAACGCTACATGTCAACTACATATAAGTGGATATGAAAGATCAGAGACTGGGGCAGGTCCAGATTGTTAAGTGTGCTGCTAGTGCCATCAGAGCACCCACAGCCAGTGAAAGGCCTCACCATGAGAATGGAAGTAGGGGGAGGGTTTAGTAGGACAAGAAGGTGGCAATTCACTATTTGGCCTAAAACAACACTAGAGGAGATGATGCCGACAAGTCTAATAACTTAATACAATACATGTGACATTCAGGTGGGCCATAGGCCTGAGAGAATGCCCATTTGAAAGACAGGAGCAATGAACAGGAAACAAGATCACAATGTGAATTCATCACAAGGCAGGCATGTCACATCACCAATGCCACAACACAGACACACTAATTGTACCCTATTTCATTGCAGAGGATGATGGATCTCCTGCGGATATGCCTGTCCAGGAATGCCCTGATGACATGGATGATGAGCTGGCAAACATCACCCAACAGACCATCCAAGATGTCCTTGGAACCCTCCAGACCCCACCTTCAGTCACAAGGGGGAGCTCAGAACAAGCAGCCATCACAGAGGACCCACCCACCACCCCAATTGTAAGACCTGCCAGCTCCAATACAGCTGAGGACTCATACGACACAGGCACCAGCTTTGAGAGAACTGTAGTCGGAGTACAGCGGGAGCTGGACAATGAGGTGCGGGTGGGCATGCAAACTATGCCAGCCGGCCTAGAGGAGGTGCGTTTGTGCATGATGTCATCTGCAGATCAGGCAGCAGCTATGCAAGGGCGAACAACTATCTTGCAGGAAGTAGAAAAAAGGCTGAAGGAAATCAGCACAGCTGTAATACAGTTGACTCAACACCCACAACAGCAATCTGTCAATGTGTGCACAAATGCAACATTGAACCCCTCAGGCCGACCTGGCTGCCTACCATCGTGATGTGGCTGCTATTCTTAAGAATCAGCAGATCCTCCTTGCAGCAGTACTGCCCTTAAGACCTTCACAGGTAGCAGAGACCGGGATGTCTGACTCCATGTCTTCTAACACTGAGGTGTGTGTTGCCCCTTCACAACCACCACCACCAAGAACAGAGGAGGCAACACACACATCAGAAGAAGAAGACATGGAACAGATCACCTTCACACAGAAAAGTACCCGGAAGCACTAGTCCCTGCCACATGGCCAACTATTACCAAGGTCCAGCGCTTTGTAACATGCCAGTCTTACAACAACTGTACTCAATGACTGTTCTGCAAACCACTGTTAATCTTGTCATCCTGCCCAGTGATTGTCTCTCACTTACTCATTGGCAAATCCTGTCCCTCTGCACTGTCTGACACATCACCCCAGCATGTCAAAAGCATTTTCCTTTACCACTTGTGTAGGATCACAATGGAAGATGTCACTATAATGGACTCACAAGCATGGACAATGTACATATAGCACTACAGCACTTTTCAATAAATAGCACTTAACAACAAATGTGTCTCTGTATAATGTGACACATGAACTGTGCAGTAGATAACTGAAATGTACCTCCTGTCAAATTACGTAGCTTGTCAATACAACTGTCCTGAAATTATGTAGTCAGATAACTTTGCACAGTGGCCTGGATTGCATCATACTCTGCCCTTCCTGAGAGTAATATCTGATGAAGAGAGAAAACATACACCATCATGCTGTGTTGGACAGAATAATGCTTCCTCAAGGGATATCTAAGTCATCAAATAGTGGCAGCTAAATGTTGTCACCATGCAATACTAACACATATAACAGTACCCACAAATCTAAGCAAACACTCCAAAAAATGCATAAATGAAGGTGTCTGAGTTTCCATCGAAATAAGTAATCATGCTAAACAGTGTCACAAATGGTGTCTGTGAATCATGAAGACGATACTACAAGAGTGCTTACGACCACTCACCTTATAAGGGTTTCCTTGAACATCACACTGCAATCAGACCTAAAACAGTTCCCCCAATACCAAATCTGGAAGCACTGTTTGTGACTTTGAAAACATACTTATTGAAAAAAAAACGTTGGGATCCATATGAACTGTGATTGGTGGTTGCAATGAATGGTGGAATCTTTGCAAGGTAGCTCTGGGGTAGCTGCCAATCTGACAGCTCAGTTGGGATTTGTTTGTAACATAGGACACAAATGTAATAGAACAAAATTCATGTGCACGTATGCCAAGGCCCTGATCAACAAGCATTTAACACATACTGTAAAGGGTTCACTATATATTTATTAAACAGTAATAACAGAAGAGGAAACTCAGTGAAAAGTCTTACCTACCCTAATCTACCCTAACTACTCATTACCCACAACTGTCCCTAACTAACCTAAGCTAAACTTACTTATCACATGTAATGAAACGTTCTAAACATCAACCCCCCACCCCTCTTATGAGATGGGACACATGGAGGACAACGGATACTAACCTAAACACATACTAGCCTATACTAAACAAATATATATTTTTTGTATTTTTTGATATTTTTTAATTTATTATTATTATTTTTTTTGTAAACACACAAGAACCCCAACATAGCGCCCCACACACTCACCCACACACTCAAAAAGAAAAAACAGAAATAATCAGGACCCACTAACACTAACTAAACTAACAGCCTATATTACCCTAACACTAAGCCCACTAAGTATAAGAACAAGGAAAGAGGAGGGAGGGGAGGGAATCATGTCCATTTTAAAAGTCTAGAGGTTGGCCCTCCGGAGGGTCCGCTTTACGGACTGCACCCGCCTGTTCATATGGCGAACATCCCGCTGCAGGTGACTAATTTTCCGTAGGACACTGTCCATTTTGCGTTCCACTTCCTGAAAAGCTGCAGGGTCAACTGTAGCAGCTGGGGCGGTCTGGGTACCAGCTGAGGACGTGTGTGGGCGTGTAAAGTCTATGCCTGTGGGCTGCCCAGAAGGTATTCCAATGCTAGAGCCTGAAGCAACTACAACCGTTGTTGGGACAACAGTCCCAGCTGTGGGGGGTGCCACCTGGGTGGAAGTGGTGGTTGTGCTGGTGGTGGCTGTGGTGGGCAAAGTAGGGCCACCCTGTGGGAAAGCCCTCCATGCTCCGGAGGCCCGTTCGTTCCGGTATCTTCGGGCCATCCATCTGAACCCCGACTCTACCAGCAGGATATGCTGGTAATGCATTGCGCGCCTCTGGAACTCACGGACCTGGATGGGTGTCATGTTTGCAGCTGTGAAGACAAAGGCAAAAAAATTACATTAGGAACTGTATTGTGTGAAATGGCACAAGAAGTAAATCAGACAGTACATCTACTGTACTTGTAACAGCTCCTATCATCATACAGATCATTGGATGTCCCTGAGGAAGTACATGGCATGCCAGCCTACAAAGGTCGTATCACACATAGCACATCCAAACCCTACAAGACGAGTAACAACTGGCATTAATTTGGCATCAGAGTTCTGACAGTTATCAGATAACAATTATGCAGCACATCCTGCGCCAATGCCAGGGCTACAAATGTCAGTGTACGGGACGGAAATCTAGGGCCACATGATCTGCAAGTTGTAAATGGACTTGCTATTATAGTACTCATGTGGTATACCTGAGTGTGTATACTATTGTAGAGTGGTTAGTTTTACGTCTCCTTTGCGCATTAGCTTCAGGCTTTAGGCCTTTGTGCATTTTGCCCTGGATGTATTTTATTCATTTGCTTGCAGCTTAGAGCCTCTGTGCACTTTGCTCTAAATGCTTTTTATTAGGCTTCGTATGGTTATTTTTTAAATAGCCAGTTCTACGGTCTTGTTTTATATTCATATCACACTGTTTAGCCTACTTCAGCACTGGAGTTCTCCATAAACACATTCTTGTTCACTCTGTGCTTCAGTCAAGGATACAGTCTGGTACATTATCGATAGACGTGGTAGGAGTTTAGTCTTTGGCATTCTGCGTAGGGACATTTTGTGATCACGCTGACATGTTAGTTATAAAAACACTTCCTTGTCCCAATACACGCAGAGGGAGATTCTGACCAGGGAACCACAACTAGACGCTGACTGCCTCGCTGCAGATGCTGAACCAAGATCACAGGCCTTTGCTCAGTTATGGTAAGTCTCCCCAGTGATTCAGAAAGGCAAGTTAGAAGCTTAACATGCTGTGCTCGGAATAGAACAAGCAGAGGGAGAGTAGAAACTATTAGACAACATAATAGCTTTGTTCTTATGTTTTACTCGCCTGGTGACTATTTCAATCCTACTGTGTTGTATGGTTCTGGTTATTGCGGCTCAGGCCTTATTATCTAAACCCCTGGTCATGATTTGTAAGCACACCTAGGCCATTGCATTCAAGTGCGACATACTTGTAGCCCTACATGTGGAGCTACATGCTGCTAGGAAGTTCACCCTACAGTTTCATAAGTACTTTGCTGAATAGGGAAGCAGAAGTCTATGAGTAAGCATTTTGCAGCCCCATTCTGGGAGAATGTGTGTCTGACAGGCCGACTAAATCCGAGATTAGTTCCAGTGCGACTCTTGTTGATACAAGTGTTATCCACATGACTCACCCCATTTCACATTGCGGGGCCTACAGGAATGACCTAGAATCCCTCAATAAGACAAAAGGATAAGCATTGGCAAATTCCAAAATGCTTAGAAAATTAAATCCCACTCATGGAACAAGACAAATGATAGGCCAGCGCATCATACCTTGCTATGTGTTCAACACACAGGAGTCCATCACACATCACCAGCAAACACAACACATAACAGACATATCAACACTTACTGGATTTATCGGGGTCCTGAAATGAAGACACCTTGCCCACAGTGTAAGGTGCCGGTCCACCTGTAAGGCATGGAAGGAAGAAATGTGCTCAAAATCTGTGCACTGACCAAGAATTCCAAAGACATTAATTATGTGTAAGATGACATAAGTAAGTAAATCCACTCAGACATGATGATACTGCATCCGATATAGCACGGCTAACATGTACATAGCAAGGGTCTCCTGTGACAATTCCACACATATCTGCACATATGCAGTGGCCCTAACTATCATGTGGTGGCCCAACATTAGTGAGCAGACATAATAATGGCGTGTATTCGTCTCATCATGTGCATCCAAGAGAGACATCCAAAGCCTGGTTACTTGTGGACTGCATTACCAGTCAAACAGCCTATGTGGCCATGACACATTTATGACACATAGGTACAATGTACAGAGGGGCAGGGACTTTTGTAAGCCCTCATGTTGTTACAGTTTCTTCATTTGATGTGGCCCAGCTATGGTGATTTGCACCAACCATAGAAATATGAACCCATGTGCATACCTTTGGTCTGCCATCCCTAAACAAAAGGTGGAACACCAAATACCAGTATAGGATGTTAGCTGAGGGCACCTTACACCTTTTCCCTATGTTTCCAAATCCAGATCTGACATGTATCCAAAATGATGAAGGACCACAATAATCCCTAACATTCACAGAACTTCCAAAAACACTTTCCTTCACACTCACCAGACACACATGAGACATGTGTCTGGGCCACATTGCTATCATCAATTGACGTGAAGCCAGCACTCAATTTCTGCATCATGTAGTGTTTAGAAAGTCAGTCTAGCTATTGTGTCAACAAAGGTTGACAATGTTTTAGAAAATCTATACTTCACTGCCAAATGTGACCTATATAGACATGATTGGCTCCTAATTTGTGTTGCTGTCTGACACAAAGGCGGCACCAATTTACATTAAGAAAAAGTATTCTGTAAGTTTGCAGAGCACGTGCTTCCTGACAGCTAGCAATTGTGGTCCTTCACATAGTCCATCAATGACCCTGTATGTTTCTGAAGCATTCCACACAGTCAGCAACTTAGCCGGCAGATATTGTACAAATCATCTGTCACTACAGAGATTTTAATTATGCACATTTACATGATTTGTACTCACCAACTGGGCCACCAATCACCATTCCCAGGTGGTCCATCAGATCTTGCTCCCTGGTGATGAGGTCAGCCTAGCGGCGCTTTAGCTGGTAGTCATACCTCTGGCTCCCATACACGCGCTGCAAGTGATGCAGGACCTTTCCCCACCGGATTTGTTGCGCCTCGGTGTGATACCCCTGTATCACCCTGCCCTCTGCCTCGATCATCAGTGGGAAGAAATGGCACACCAGCCATATAAACCCCGCCAGCTCCTCCTCACCCATCCTGCCAAGACGTGGCCTACCCAACATCTTAGCACCGAAAAGGGGAATAGGGGATAAAGAAGGACAAAGGAGAAAAGGGGAAAGTAGAAGTACAAAAAAGTAAACTTAACAACTAAAAGAGCCCAACTATCCCCAAACTGGCACTACCCACAACAGACTCCCACAAACAACAAATACAATACAATACTGGACAATTGTACACAAAACACACTCAGACAGAATACAACAACATTTATTTCACAAACTAACAAATAATGGAGCACACAGGAGACAAAAGCACAATTTCACTGGACAACACTCAGAACACAGCCACACAGTCTAGAAGAATCACAGACTGCAAAGTGAAAGTGAAAGTACACCCACTGTACATAATCTGTAAACAGGATATCCTATTACATCACTTCCTGCATAAAATTGGCCGCCGTTTTTATCGTTATGCGTCATATTTTTTCACGCATACAGTATGTGCGTCATTTTTTTGATGCCCATGAGTAAAAATTAGGCTGCATCCATATATTTGTAAATGGTCTTAACACTTAACCAATTTTCTGGGCATTATGCGTCGTTTTTTGGGCATAAGCATCATTTTTTTACCCTTGTGTGTCATTTTTTGATGCGTATGCATCAAAATTTCAGGGCATGAACTGGTTTTGGGTATTTTTTCCATTTTATTGTAATGTTTCATTTGGGACACAACTGAGATAGGCTGATTGCACCCACTTTGGTGTTGTTGGTGTATGTTCACATGTGAGACATCATACTGCTGCGGACCATGACCCGCTACCCCCTTAACAGGATTTTCACGCTTGGCTGACGCACTAGATGGCCATATGTGTGGCCTACCTATATGTATTACACAATTTGGGCATGTTTGGCATCAGGAGAGGATAGCAAGATGACACACATGAGTACAATACCTCAATGCCTATGGCTCAATGTGTGTGCAGTGGCTACTGATGTATTAGTTGACCCAGTGTGTGTGCATCACAAGATGCGTTATTGCAAATATGCTTGTATGAATGTGAAGTCAATGTGTCCAAACCTTAGATGCAAGTCATTGTGGAAATGAGAGAGGACATGTGTTAGTCATACATGTAGCAACATCTGTTGTGTGCACTTCCAAGATTTTGGGTAACGTAGACACCACAAATGACAAAGCATGCACCGGATAGATGGCAGACGCTTGTTCATGTCAATTGTCCACACGTTGGCCATCCCATGTCCTAGAATTTTGGTAACTGCTTCCTAGGCACTTGTTAGTGAACCCACAGTGAGTCAGGCACATGCATAGATGAAGTGGGTACCATGTCATTGGCCCAGACAGCCAAAGGTGAACCACAAATATAATATGATGCCACAGTTGTGGTCATATGACTGACCCACAACTATCCAGTGGCAGTGGTGGACCAGCAGAGATCAATGTGAGTAAAGTGGATGAGTACATGAGAACCTACATAGGGATGGTCCCACTGTGTCACTAAAGACGTGTAATGAGACTGTCAACAGAGCAACCTTGGTGTGCTGAGTGAGATAATGTCTCAGGTGTCATGTTCCGGCAGGTGTCATTACAACATTTGTACACAGGTGGGCCTGTGAAGTTCCCACTGCATCTGCGAACATCACAGCCTCTGTGTTGATTAATGTAGCAGCTATTCAGCATGCACAGGCCATCAATATGTTTTGAGCAATGGGATTCAGCGTGTGAGCTGTCAGGGTCCTAATATGTGTGGACTTTTCATTCACATTATCAGAGGTAGCTGGTTCTGCTGGAGGCACCATACCCAATCCCTGCATACGGCCCTAGTACACTGTCACACTTTGTCGTTCATGCATACATGAGACACAGACAAGGAATGGGCCATGATTTTGGAATTCAAAGACAATTTTACTAATATGGTACAATTAAAAAGCAGATGATGCTATACAATGTATTTGGGCATGCATTGATGATGCACATGACAAAATACCCTCTGAGGAATGAGAGGTTTGGTAACGCAAGTGTGGTACATATGTAGTCACAAGGAACCTTTAGGGTAACGCACAGACAGGTGCCAGTCAGGCTGACAGGATGCAGGGTCAATCAGGATCCAGCAATTTCACAAGGTACATACTAAGTGCTCTGACTAAGACTGGTCGGAGGAATAACAAGACAGTTGACATGGAAAACTGTGTTTTTCCTGTGTTTTGGAAGGTGACACATAAACCCAAGGGCTGTGTTACACGGCTTAATTAGTAGCAATGCATAACGGTGTATTTGACAAAATGAAAACTTCTATGCTGTTCCAGGCACCAGCAGGGGCAGTGCATGTTCTAATGGGTGGTGTGCATGGAGGTGATCACAGGTGTGTGCTGCATCAGTTTCTCACAAGTCCTGTATGTGAGATTTGAATTCAAATGGCCAACAGTACCTTTCACACGGGAAGCAATCTACAGGTGATACCAGGGTTTAAAAACTACAAGCCAGTGTATTAATTGACCTGGCGTCCATGCAGTCAGATGTACTATGACAATGGCATAACATAGGAAAGGGTGTAGCACACAGGATTAGTATTGTTTGTCAGTGTGTGTAGAGGAGGGAATATATGGGTACACATATTACCATTTCAGGGACCACTTCAGACAGGTGGGGTGAGACCAGGAGCATGGGTGTGTCAGGAGTTAGGAAATGGGCTCACATGTACATGGTATGTCATGTGCGCAATGCTTGTCATAGGTGTGGCACTTGTGCTGTCTATGTTCTGCTTATATGAAACTCTAGTCACAGATAGTCCTTGCAAAGATCGGTGCAGTTGGACTTACTGCTGTCAAGGGTCTGGTCATACATTCCTGTTACCAATGCAGTAGCACATCAACTGCCTCATGTATGAGGCTTGTGTTCCCCTTATTGAGTGATGGTGTCTTAGTTGTGTGCCATATGCTGCGATGAACCATGTTGCCAACATGTATGTGTGAAATAGGTGTGATCCACTGCTATTGCCCTTCAAAGGTGAAATGTACAGGATATATATCATTTACAGTGTGTGTGTATGTGACTGTTGTATGATACGCATCACAATCGCTTTTGGATTTTCTGTGTCCTGATCGGTATATCAGCAATGCTCCATAAGGCTACACTCTTATTCTTCTTATGCAAATGTTGTGCAGGATGGCACATGTTAGAATGATCTTACCCATTTCAGGGGAGTACAGGAGGCTACCACCAGTGATGTCGAGGCACCTGAATCTCGACTTCAGGATGCCGAAGGTCCTCTCGACTATGCTGCGTGTCCTCCTATGTGCGTCATTGTAGGCAAACTCTGGTGCAGTGCTTGGGTTGCCAAATGGTGTTATTATCCATGGCCGGATCCCATAACACTGGTCAGCTGAAAAAGAAAATGAATGGGATCATGTTGATGTAGCTTGCCCCATTGAAATCACCTTGCATGGCAGTAGTTGTCTTGTGTTGTCTGTGACTCTTTTGTATTATAGTGTTCCTTCTTAGGCTTTTAGGATGTACCATCTGCATTGTGTTGTTTCTTTGGCTGAACGAGTGTTTGGCTGCTGACCGGTTGTCAGCAGTATGTTTTGGGATTTGCAGTACAGTGTGCACTCCCTAGCATTGTGACCTGCGATACAGGTGTCCCTGTGTGTTCACTGGGGTTGAGATGATAGTTCCATACACAGATTAATTTTGACAGTGTCGTTAACAGGTTCACATCAATGTACCCTGGACATCCCATACCTTTAGACTTATGCAATGGATTAATTTGAACATCAGTGAGACGCCTACATTTGGCAAGGTGACAATTAGGCAAACCACTCCAAACATTGTGATCATTGATGTCTTAACATTAGACTGTACACTAATTTCAGATGTGGGACAGGTTCAATGCAGACCTATGAAACATGGCTAGCGATGTCACAACCTCAGTGGGTTCCTGTCCACATGTTGCTGTCGTGGTGTATGTGTTGTGTGTCCTAGAGGGTTGCTGTGTATATAAGTAGGTTTCTGTACTTACCAACAAGTAGTCCATTGCCATACCGTCCATCCTGGAAGTGCTGATTGATGGTAGAGTGTCGGAAGATGAATGAGTCATGGACACTCCCAGGATACTTTGCCACGATGTTGGTGATCAATCCTTGGTGATCAACAGTGGCCTGCACATTGATGGAATGTGTGTGCTTCCTGTTGCGGTATAGGTGTTCAGTTGCAGCAGGTGGCACAAGGCGTACATGTGTGCAATCGATGGCACCAAGGACATGTGGGAAGCAACTAATGAGGTAAAACCCCTGTTTTGTCTCCTGCTGCCTCTGCAGTGTGTTTGGGAAGCGGATGTGGCGGGGTGTGAGTCCAATGACGGCATCCAGTACTTTGGGCAAAAAGGCAGAAAATGATGGCTGTGATATTCCGGCAACCAGGGCACCAGTTGTTTGAAAAGAACCACTTGCCAGCATGTGAAGTACAGCTAGCAGCTTAGTTTCTGTTGGGATGGTGCGGGGTGTCAGCAAGGTGGGTGCCAACTGTGGCTCTATGTTTCGCAGCAGCTGCTGAATGGCCTGCCAGTTCTACCTGTACCTCTGGATGATGTCATGTTCCCTGAGGCCATGAAGGGTTGTTCTGGTGCGGAATATCCTCTCCTGCCTTCTGCGCTGCCTTTGGGGTCCGTGCTGGTGTTGTGGAAGCTGCTGTTGTTGTTGCTGGGCTCTGCGTCTGCGTGCACGCTGGATGAGAAGCACCTCCATGCCTCCCTTTTGCTGCTCTGCTGCTCTGCTGTTGCTTCTGTGTGTTCTGATCAAGTACAGGTGTGTGTGCCCCATTTTAACGCCTGCCCTGACCCAGGCATTAATTTTTGACGCAAATCGGGCTGTGCGTCATTTTCTGGCTCCGCCTCCCGGCCGTGTAGGATTTTTGCCTGAAAGCATAAATACGACGCACTGCTGTTTAAGTAATTTTTGGACGGGAACGCCTACCTTGCATATGATTAACGCAAAGCGGGTTGCCGCATCCAGAAAATGACGCACACGGCGGGATTTTGACATCCGCGGGCTCAGGCGTCAAAGTTTAAATATGGGGCAAGGTTTGCGCAGAATGTGCGTCAAAAACTTTGACCCACATTCGGCGCAGACAGAGTATAAATATGCCCCCAAATTCTAGAGCATTACACTTAGATGAATGCAATCAGATGCAGATCAGATACATTTTGACACTGAATTTCAGTAGGAGTGTGAGAACCATGTGTTTCTTTTATATCAACAGGCAATTCCACAGACATGTCAATCACTGAAATATGCAGATTTGCATAGTCTGCAGTGAGAAAGAAACACCAGTACCCATTCACTTGTGATGAAGCAGAAGGAACATTTGAAGACATGGAATGTAAAATTAAACACATACATATGATGACTGCTAGACCTGGCATCCCTAGCGTGGTTTCTGCCAACTTTTTGCCCTCTGACCTCCTGCTTTTCTGATTTCATTTTTGCTGGCTTTAGGATTCTGTGCACTTTACCACTGCTGATCAGTGCTAAAGTGCAAGCCCTCTACTTTAAATATGGCAACACTGGCTTATCCACAATTGGTATATTTAATTAACTTGTAAGTCCATAGGAAAGTGCACAATATAAGCCCAGGGCCTCTAGTGTAGTGTACCTGCAGCACTGATTGTGCCACCCACTACAGTAGCTGTTTAAACATGGCTCAGGCCTGTAACTGTAGAGCCTGTGTCTGCAGTTTTAAACTGCCATTGCAACCTGACAAGTGCCCCACTTGCCAGGCCCAAACCTTCCTTTTTATTACACATGTCACCCTTAAGGTAGGCCCTGGTTAGCCCCATGGGCAGGGTGCAGTGTTTGTAAAAAGTGGGACATGTACTTTTAAGTTTAACATGTCCAGGTAGTGTAAAACTATTACATTTGTTTTTCACAACTGCAAAACGTATCTCCCCATAGGTTAACATTGGGGTTACCTTGAAACAACCTTTAACTGTAACGTCCAACTGGTAAAAGATAGAAATTTGGAGGTTGGTGTCTCTGAACTCACAATTTAAATTCACAACGTATGGGGAACTCAGATTTTAAGTTGTAAGTCTGAAAATTACACTTTTAGAAAGTTGGCATTTTCCTACTTTATCTATTCTGTGCCTCTGCCTGTCTTTGAGTAGACGTCTGGGATTGATGACAGCTGGGCTGTATGGATTCTCTGTACAGACCTGACAACTTTGCCAAAAGACTCACAATGTGAGGAAGGGGTGTGGCCTTTGAGGGTGTGTGGCCTCATGCCAACAAGCACCTAAGAGGAACTTTTGCTCCCACCCGTCCCCAAACCCCTCCTCAAAATAAAAAAAAATAAAAAACTTGATGAGCCCGCTGTCAATGTCCTGGGGTGTTTTTACATCCATTAATGGACATCGGCATTTAAAAGTCTCCGAACACGAGCTGAAAACTATTGCCCAATGACAACAGTGACCCGACCTCGTTGAAAATACGAGGCATCACCTTTGCAGTTACATCTCAACGTCAAGGCTTTATCCAGCCAAGATACTGTTCAGCCGACCCTGTGAGGGTTCTGTAGCCAGCCTATCCTCCATTGTAGTCGGCCTTAACTTTGGATTTACACCGGTCCCTCGCGCACTCAAGAAACCTTTTGGCCGCCAAAAACTTCTAAGTACTGTTTTTATATTTAATCTTTAAAAATTAATATCTCAACTTCTACTTATTGGAGTTTTGTTGTTTTGGTTTTGTTTTACTCGGATAAGTATTGTTTATTTTTCTAAACTGGAGTCTTTTGTGGTGTCTTTTACTGTGTTACTGCAATTAAGTGTTGCACAAATACTTTAGCCATTGCCTCTTAAGTTAATCCTGGCTGCTCTGTGCCAATCTACCAGAGGGTAAGCATAGGTTAATTTAGGTTGTGTATCTGACTTACCCTGACTAGGATTGTGGTCCTTACTTGGACAAGGTGTATACCTCTGCCAACCTTTTTGCAGATTCCACTCCACATATAGCAGAATTAAATGCAATAAATCTAGCGTAATAAGAAACAGAGCCTTCAGTTCTGACAATTATTTTTTCTATTTATCATTCTGTGTACTGGGCTAGAAGGGAGATGCAATCCATTTGGGATCTATTGATTACAAAGGCTCACATGGAAACACAGCTGTGGGTATGGACAGCTGGCTTCAAAAGACAGCTTCCATTGATGAATATTCAACGCTCATTAAGACACAGAGTGAGGAAATAAAATCCCTTCTAAAGGACATTTTGCCAACTCAAAATGCATTACTAACAGATCTTAAAGGTACAGCATGGCTGCCATGGATGCATGACTTTACAATGCTTTCTTTAACCATGCATGCCTTTACCACACTGCCTTTCCTGCACATTCTCTACCATGTAGATGCCTTTACCACGCATGGTAAGCATAATTAAGGTAATTAAAACATCCATTAGCTATGCTAATTTGTTAACAGGTTGGAGGTGATCAATGGCCCAGTAATTGAGAGATTGTCAGACAATATTGTGTGATGGGTCTGTAATAACAATGACCTGTTATTTTAAGAGGTACCATAGAACAAGCAACCAGTTTTGGAAATTAAATTAATAGCAATGATGTGAACTTGACATTCACCACTAAATTTGGCAAGTTAAAGCTATAATTCTTGAGTGTTACATTTAAAGTTGGTGGATAAATATGATTATGACTGTTTACAGAGAACCTACAGCAGGTAATAAGTAGTAACTTACATGCCACAAGCTTTCACCCAGTAGCCTTTAAGAACACTATCCCTTATGGAGAGTTGATGCGAGCAAGAAGAATATGCAGTACACAAGAGACATATGAGGAAGTAGAAGGGATGTTGTCCAGATTGAAAGACAGGGAATAGTCTGAAAGGATACTAAATGTAGAACGACATAGGGCAAATAAATGTACAAGGGAAGACGTACTATTTGGGCTTAAAAAGAAAAGGGAGGAGAAGTGTAGAATTATAACAACTTGCTACAACCAGCATGAGAAATTAAGAATGATTTCAAACAAGCATTGGCATTTGATTAAACATGACCACTATAGAAAAGGACCCCAGATCACAATCAGTTCCCAATCAAAAAGGCACACTCAATGATAGACCAAATGGTCAAAAATGAGGTTAGAGATAAAAAGGTGATGAGGTTAAAACCAAAGGGATGTTTTACTAGGTGCACTAAGTGCAGGGAATGAGTATAAATGAGATCAGAATGTCACTCAAGAAGAAAATAAAAATTTGGAACATTTTCAACTGCACAGTGACTTTGTAGTTTACATACTGACAAGTTCCTGTCCTAAGGTTTATATAGGGAGCACCATCCTGCCATGCACATAAACAGATTTTACAGCTTTTGAGGATGATAAGAAACAATGACACTAGCTCACCTGTGGCCCAGCACATTCAGACATTTCACAAAGGAGATAAAAAAAATCAATAAGATATATTGTGATTAATAATGTGCCAAGGATGGCCAGAGGAGGACCCACTCCTAAATCCAAAAATTACCTTAACCACCATTCATATAGACAGACACACATGTATATACATTCACACACAAACACCCATGTACTCATCTTAAATATATTTACCATGCATGGTAAAGACATTGGCCCTCATTCTGACCCTGGCGGTCTTTGACCGCCAGGGCGGAGGACCGCGGGAGCACCGCCGACAGGCCGGCGGTGCTCCAATGGGGATTCCGACCGCGGTGGTAAAGCCGCGGTCGGACCGGCACCACTGGCGGGCTCCCGCCAGTGTACCGCCGCCCCATTGAAATCTCCACGGCGGCGCAGCTTGCTGCACCGCCGCGGGGATTCCGACCCCCCCTACCGCCATCCAGATCCCGGCGGTCCGACCGCTGGGATCCGGATGGCGGTAGGGGGGGTCGCGGGGCCCCTGGGGGCCCCTGCAGTGCCCATGCCACTGGCATGGGCATTGCAGGGGCCCCCGTAAGAGGGCCCCTACATGTATTTCACTGTCTGCTGCGCAGACAGTGAAATACGCGACGGGTGCAACTGCACCCGTCGCACAGCTTCCACTCCGCCGGCTCGATTCCGAGCCGGCTTCATCGTGGAAGCCTCTTTCCCGCTGGGCTGGCGGGCGGTGTGAAGGCGACCGCCCGCCAGCCCAGCGGGAAAGTCAGAATTACCGCTGCGGTCTTTCGACCGCGGAACGGTATCCTGACGGCGGGACTTTGGCGGGCGGCCTCCGCCGCCCGCCAAGGTCAGAATGAGGGCCATTGTGTGGTAAAGGCTGTGTGGTAAAAGCTGTTTCCTGTCTGCCATGTCCACAAGTTTATGTCTGGGGAAGGAAGCATACACTGCTAGTTAGCTACTAGAGCACATAAGAGTTAAACGTCTCCACCCCCTGTGATGCTATTAGGTATGTTTGACCAATGACTTTGTGTTTCACCACTGCGCATATTAGTTGCTCAATGTTCACCAGTAGCACATTATGGGCCTGATTCTAACTTTGGAGGACGGTGTTAAACCGTCCCAAAAGTGCCGGATATACCACCTACCGTATTACGAGTTCCATAGGATATAATGGACTCGTAATACGGTAGGTGGTATATCCGCCACTTTTGGGACGGTTTAACACCGTCCTCCAAAGTTAGAATCAGGCCCTATATGTTTTGTTCAGCCTAGCCGCCTATTGGCTTTGACATGGCATTAGCCATTATATTCTGTATTCAGTTTAGCCGCCTATTGGCTTTGACATGGCATTAGCCATTACATTCTGTATTCTGCCTATTGGCTTTGACATGATGTATTCAGTTTAGCTGCCTATTGGCTTTGACATGCTATTAGATATTACATTTTGTATCCAGCTTAGCTGCCTATTGGCTTTGACATGATATTATATATTACATTTTGTATTCAGCTTAACTGCCTATTGGCTTTGACATGCTGTATTCTGCCTATTGGCTTTGACATGATATTAGACATTGCATTTTGTATTCAGCTCAGCTGCCTATTGGCTTTGACATGATATTAGACATTGCATTCTGTATTCAGCTCAGCTGCCTATTGGCTTTGACATGACATTAGACATTACATTTGATATTTAGGTTAGCTGCCTATTGCCTTTAACGTGGAGTTAGACATTGCAGTTGAGAATCCAAGCTGTGTTTTTTCCACAAGATGAACCAAACTGTTTTTCTCACACCAGACTAGACCTGATAAAAGAGGGTACATTTGGTGTTTTTCCTTTCGGCTCAAGCCTGGGAAGAGGAGCAGTCTAGGAGATCTGGCCAGTCTCCAAAGGCTTGCGTAGTTTTCCTGGGTCTGAGAGGAGGGGGAACGCTTTTCTAAG
Source organism: Pleurodeles waltl (assembly GCF_031143425.1). Classification (NCBI taxonomy): domain Eukaryota; kingdom Metazoa; phylum Chordata; class Amphibia; order Caudata; family Salamandridae; genus Pleurodeles; species Pleurodeles waltl. The sequence goes on from NC_090451.1 coordinate 557,032,215, forward strand.
GGTGGCTCAGGGCTTCAGAGAATTAGATCGAATCTGCCTGACGTCAGACTGAAACTTGGTGCCAGTTGCCAGTCTCCCGTGTGGGTAGATAATCTCTTTCTCGCAGTTGACCGGAGTCATCAACTTGCAGACCCCAGAAAGATGAAGCTGTAAACAGTTTCTCACACAGTGAAGTATTTGTTTTGCTTTGCATTCAATATCTTATCAATATCTTATATATATATATCCTGCTGTGTACATTGCAATTGTTTTACTACTTTTGTGCTTGAAATCTAATAATTCGTCCCTCACGAACTTGTGGGTGGGGAAGAATTAACAACAATAAAAGTCTTCTTTGAACTCAGAAGTGCATTCCTGATATGTTCTGTAAGCTCTGATTACGAGATAAGTAGGAAAGCAGAACATTTTGGTACCAGGAGTGGGGCAAAGACGAATTAATAGATTTCTACGTGCACAATTTAAAAGTGTAATTGTTTTTTGTTGTTTGGAGAATTACAGAAGCACGGCAGACCATGTTTGAAAATGCATGTGTAGCTAAACTGCCTGATAGTGCTTTGAGAAACATGTTTTGTTGTGATGAAGCATATTTAGAAAATGTGCCTTTTGAGAGAAGTGATGTTCCTTTTGTTTTTGACAGAAGGGTTTGGATACTTTTATATGCTTACAGAGAAATGGAGGAGAAATGCAGGCAGTTGGAACATGAAAATGAGAATTTACGTGAGCAAATTAGCCAGAATACATTAATTCAAGATAATGCTGAAAGTTATAAAAATGCTGTTTTAGAAGAATCTTTCTTTTCCCATTCCAGTAATGAGGGGGTTAAGACAGCTTCGAGCTGCTCTGAGCCTCTGTGTGAGCTATTTTTTTGGCAGTCAAAGTGCATTCCTTAACTGATAACAGGAAGAACGATGAGAGAGCTCAGAAGGTGATTTACGAGTTACCGTAGCAAAATGAAGTAAAACGAAAGATTTTAAAGTTTCTTACTGTTTGCACTGAGCAAGAGACACCGATTTTCATTAGCTTGTTTGATTTTTGGAAACAGAATAGCCCTCATCTGAGTGAAATCCTAACACTTTGGTATATGGTCACTGGGAAAAATTGTATGCAGCTGCGCGCTTGTGATTTGGCAAATGAAATAATGCAGACTTTAGGTTTCTGCGCAGTGCAAGAGGGAAACATAGTGCCCCTAGCTAGGATCATACACTGGATCTGGTACTTGCAAGACAGGGCTAGAGTACCACAGGTAAAAGAGTCACTAGTGAAATTGAGTGCACCATTTGAATTTGTGTTCACTGAAGATAAAAAAGCATGTTTGTTTTACTAATGTTTCATTGACTGAAATGTTGTTTTATGGCACAGGAGAAGGAACAGCGTTGTACAATGTGTGTCAGATTTTAAAGCAAGAGCTACGTGAGATGTGTCATTTTTACGCTGATTCTTGGTTCATTGCCAATGGTTTAGCTGTTTGTTTTTCCACATGGCTTGCACCTAACTGGTTCAATTCCCTTGCAGATGTTAAAGAGAAAAATTCAGAGTGAGAAGTGTACACCCAGAATTCTGCCTTAGTGGGGATGGCTAAGTGGGTGCCCCAGAAATGTGAACAGGTGGGAGAAAAAGCCACTTACAGGTGGGCAGAGATGAGAGAAATGCACATTCCCCTAGATTTGATAAAAACTGTGCAGCACGCACAAAAGCAATCTGTCATGCAAGCAGTCACAGAGCAGTTGGGGAGAGGAAAGTTACCAGGATAGATATGGCAAATTGATCCGGTTTTAGGGGGAGTGATTGCTGCAGATTACCAAGGAGAAATCAAAATTATGCTGATAACTAGAAAATAATCTGATTCATTCATACGAATTGGAGACAGAATGACCCAACTTGTCAAAAATGCAGTGAATGGAGGTTTGGTAAAGAAGGAGTATGTCCCAGCCCTTCTGACAGTGCAAGAAAAGGGAAGCTGTGGTGCAGCAGATAAAAACATCTGTGCTGAGGTGTGGGTTGAAGCCCCAAGTGACCCTCCAGAATCTGCAGAAATTATAATAAAGGGCCCCAAAAACGTCCTGCTGATTATAAAACAGGGAAAGAAAGAGGAAGGGTGCATTTCAAATGACAAATGTTATTTGCAAGAAAAGTCATACTTGTTTCTTTTGCAGATCCTACCACGTTTCGCCACTGTCCCTGAGTGTGCTGTGTGGTCCCCCTCGGGTGTGTGCGTGTGGGGTCGGGGAAGGGACCGAACCCCCAACCTGAACCTGGCTGAGTAAAGTGCCATCACCATGGATCCATTTTGCGCAAATGACGCCTTCAGTTCAAGTTCAACTTGTTTGATTGCATTCTTCTACTGGAACTAAGCTGTGTTTTTTCATATGGAACTCTGACTTTTGCTTACATTCCTGCAAACCTTTCTGGTGGACCGTGCACCTTTAAATGAGTAGATCTCATGCTACATCAAATTGCTATTTTAGAGACACTATAATCTCATTCAGAGTATAAAAGTTTCAGTCTTTTCTGTGTAGAGGTATCTGATGTGAAAGGTTATGAGATCAATATGTTAATCCAGTTCCATTGCTTTACAGGGATTGCTTTGATCATGCAAATCTGATTTGCTGATAATGTTTTTTTTTTTGTGCTGATGTTTTTTTTGTTTTTGTTTTAAACAAGAGATATGTGAAACAAAAATTCATTGGTCATAGGGTGGAATGTGATGCTATTAGGTATGTTTGACCAATGACTTTGTGTTTCACCACTGCGCATATTAGTTGCTCAATGTTCACCAGTAGCACATTATATGTTTTGTTCAGCCTAGCCGCCTATTGGCTTTGACATGGCATTAGCCATTAAATTCTGTATTCAGTTTAGCCGCCTATTGGCTTTGACATGGCATTAGCCATTACATTCTGTATTCTGCCTATTGGCTTTGACATGATGTATTCAGTTTAGCTGCCTATTGGCTTTGACATGCTATTAGATATTACATTTTGTATCCAGCTTAGCTGCCTATTGGCTTTGACATGATATTATATATTACATTTTGTATTCAGCTTAACTGCCTATTGGCTTTGACATGCTGTATTCTGCCTATTGGCTTTGACATGATATTAGACATTGCATTCTGTATTCAGCTCAGCTGTCTATTTGCTTTGACATGACATTAGACATTACATTTGATATTTAGGTTAGCTGCCTATTGCCTTTAACGTGGAGTTAGACATTGCAGTTGAGAATCCAAGCTGTGTTTTTTCCACAAGATGAACCAAACAGTTTTTCTCACACCAGACTAGGCCTGATAAGAGAGGGTACATTTGGTGTTTTTCCTTTCTGCTCAAGCCTGGGAAGAGGAGCAGTCTAGGAGATCTGGCCAGTCTCCAAAGGCTTGCGTAGTTTTCCCGGGTCTGAGAGGAGGCTTTTCTAAGGGTGGCTCAGGGCTTCAGAGAATTAGATCGAATCTGCCTGACTTCAGACTGGAACTTGGTGCCAGTTGCCAGTCTCCCGTGTGGGTAGATAATCTCTTTCTCGCAGTTGACCGGAGTCATCAACTTGCAGACCCCAGAAAGATGAAGCTGTAAACAGTTTCTCACACGGTGAAGTATTTGTTTTGCTTTGCATTCAATATCTTATCAATATCTTATATATATATATCCTGCTGTGTACATTGCAATTGTTTTACTACTTTTGTGCTTGAAATCTAATAATTCGTCCTTCACGAACTTGTGGGTGGGGAAGAATTAACAACAGTAAAAGTCTTCTTTGAACTCAGAAGTGCATTCCTGATATGGTCTGTAAGCTCTGATTACGAGATAAGTAGGAAAGCAGAACACCCCCACAAACAACACCACATTTTCCATTGCGATACAACCAGCAAGGGGAATGCCAGTGGATGTGATTGAGCTCCTAAAAGCAGTGCAAGCAGCCACCCATTTTAAGCTACAATTCTAAGCACGGAAGGCTATTGGCCTCATGTACAAAGCAAAGGGAAGTGGACCATCAAGAATTACATCATTATCTCAACGGCCGAGGAGGAATGGTATCTGTAAAACAAAAGGGCTAACAAGCACTTGCAACCAAACACAGCATGAAAACCATTATTGACACTTTCAAGTTGTCTGCATGCTTTTGGATGCAGGAACATTGAGGTTGTCTGAATCATAACCTCATGTAGTTCCTCAAAGACATATCCACCAGAAGCAGAAACAAAGGCAACAAAGCAACAACGTCGGACAGACATGCTCCAGGTAATGACTGTCAAGAACCACCCCAAGCCATCTCTCTGGAGTTTCTTCGAAAGTTTCTGCAAGAAATTAAAGGTGAGATAGTGACAATAAGGAGTAACTTGAAATACAAAGGGATGCTTAAGAGTTACTGTCACGATCCTTCCTCTCAGGCTGGAAACTAACTAACAACTATGCCTCGATTCGAGTATACATCAATGTAAAAATGCATTACAAGGCGATAATAATCATGTCTATGAATATAAATAACAAGCATGTCAAAAGGTTTATTGTAGTATTAACCATCAAAGGTTACATTTACTAAGACTCTTGGACATTACAATAATAGTCATGTCTTTTTCCAGTGTCCACAGTTCTACCACAGCAATTGGTTACAAATTGCCAAGTGTTTTTGAACTTGGCAGAAATATTTTTCTCCTTTCTTAATTACTGTAGTTGCACCCACAACCGTCTCCAAGGCTATAAAAGTGGCCCTGCCCCTCACGCATGTGCAGGTTATTCTCAGTGGAGACAGAGGACTGTCTCTTGTCTCACTCGTTTCCTGGGGACGGCTCTTCAGTCTGGGTTCCCAGCAAGGCAGCGGTTCATCGCGAGTGTGAAGCAGATTTCACCCTTCAGTCCCAGTTCCCAGCAAGACAGCGGTTCATTGTGAGTGAAAAGCAGATTTCGCTCTTCAGTCCCAGTTCCCAGCAAGACAGTGGTTCATTGCGAGTGTGATGCAGATTTCGCTCTTCAGTCCCGGTTCTCAGCAAGATAGAGGTTCATCGCAAGTGCGAAGCAGATTTCCCCGAATGCATGTGGTAGTCATCAGGTAAGAGGATCGATGATTATTTAAATAGAAAAAACAGCAATCGCACGGAGAGACCAAGTGCTTTGATCTTCTGGTTCTGGAATTTTCATAAGTGGGCAGATGGTTCAGTGAACTTTTTGGTCATTAAAAAACTTAAAGAGCAAGGTCATACTTTGTATTAACGATATTTATATCACGTGAAAAAATATAATCTGTGACATAGAACAAAGGAAAAATCGTAAATACGAAAAGCAAGTGAAACTAACAAACTTTGAATGATTAATAATAATTTAAGCGTGTCAAATGCAAGAAGCAAAAGCAAAGAAGGATTAAGAGACGTCTTATTGAAAAGATCGTGCGAAGGTAACACAACAGTGAGAAGTGAGTGTGACCAAGAACATTAAGAGTTTCCAAGACCTATAAACAGTATTACTAATCAGCCATAAGACAGAAGAAGGTCATATCTTTCACAGGTAATGGTGGTTATTTTATTAGTGCTTGCTATTAAAACTATTGTGAGTTAAGAAACCAGATTTTAACTATACTACCCTGATTTCAGGTCTCTCTCCCCGCAGTACCCTCCCTAAAATTCCTTTCCCCTTGTCTCACCATTCTGATACTTTGTTTACATTTAAATCACAGTCGGAGCTGCCGGAAGGTGGGTTTCTTGAGGGTACTGCTCCTGAGAATCAATTAAACGGAACTTGACAGTTGGATTGCAAGATCAATGATATGGAAGGTACAGTTGATGATCAATCAGAGGAAATTCACCATACAGGAATCTGCTTGGAGACAGTAGAAGAGCAATATGAATAGCTGTTCTCTAAAATAGGAAGATATTGTAAACAGTTTGTGACAGAACTATGTGAAAGTTAGTGGCTTGACTAAGGGAGTAGAAAGCTCCAATTCTCAAGCCTACATTCAACAATTCCTATATTTTATTTGTGACTGTAAAGAAGACCAACCTATCAGAATTGATAGAGCACACAGAATGGCAGCAATGAGCAATTGCAGAGAAGCGCAATCTGACATAATTTGACAGATCCACCTCTATGACAAAAAAGAAGAGCTTATGGAGGGAACTCGAGATGGCAACCAAGTGGAATCAGGTTTAACTGTATTTTTTTATTTAAATCAGGGACATATGCCTCCACTTATGATCACCAGGCTGGCGATGACAGCTGTACAATACGTTTAGAAAAAACGTAAATCTTAACTGACACCTTCTGCCATCCCCCACAGCCCTCTCATGGTCAGTCTGAATACTTAGCACATATTGGACAGGGTAATTCTTTTCTACTTTTTTTGCCTCCTGTACCTGTTTGTGTTTCCCTCATTGGTACAAAACGTCTATTTGGCAGAGGACTGGTGGCATGAACTCATTTGTGATTCTTCCTCTGCATAAGTCTTAACACTGACATATTTTGGGCACAAGAGTTCCCTAAATTCATGTGCCAGTAGCATTGTAAAGGGTTGCAATTTACATTCACAAGCCGTATGCTTATTCTCAACTAAAGGAATACTTTCCTCAATGGTCATGATCTCCGACATTTTCATAAGCCAAGCAGAGTGTGAGGGTATTGTATTACTGCCCCTGAGCACCAGTATCACTTGTGTTGCTGCTACAAGGGTCATCATTAATTGTTTACCTCTAATCGATGTCAGTGATCTGTAGGGTGGGAATGATCTGGCTAAGAGAACCATCCCAGGATCTATTGGAATCTCAACTTCAGAGATCCCATTTAAGTCTACTATCACCTCCACCCCAACATCTCAGCAGACTGGGTTACCGCCACAGCATATGAAGAAGGGTTCCCACTGCTCCACAACCTCTCAAAGCATAAGTTGCTCTTATACGTATTATCCATCTCCCCACTCTCTCTGAAGTAGCATACCAGTTTCGCAAAACCTTATACTGGATTTCTCGTAAGTGAGCACCTATGGGGATTTTATGTGCTTTCTTGTAGAGCTTTCCCCAGTGTTTCTGATATGATTTCTAGCCCAGATGGTAAGATTCACTTTGGTACCGGGAGTACAGTCCCAACGTCCTTTGCACTTTCCTCAGCCATGGAGTTAGCCATAGACGCACTCCCCCTATTGAGTGTTATCATAAACACCATTGCATTGAAATCTACTTTCCTCCCCCCATTCCACCTAGAATCTTAGTTGACAGCTTGAAAGTATGATGAAATGTATGGTATTGCAAAGACCCCTTTTGGTATAGGTCTATACTTGTTAGCAGCAATGGTTGGGGTTTGCCCTGCCATATGTAAGGGTTTATCAGTCCCTGAATCTGTTTAAATGAAGAGGTGGGTTCTGCTACCCAGTTGTCTGGAAAGGCAAATAATTTGTTGTTATATCTGCATTTTGATGACAGCCGCTATCCCCATTCAGGAGAATCTTTTAGTGTACTATTGCTGGAAGTCTTGCTTCATTTCTTTAAGAGGTTAAGAGTAGTTCAGAGTGACCAACTGAGTAGTGGTGCAAGCCATTAACAATCTCATGTTATGGACCCAGTCAGAAGTCCACAGAATGTCTATGTGCTGTTGCAGAGCCTTTGATTCTTGTGGGGGGAGTTCAAAAGAAGCACATTAAGCTTAGTTATGTTCATTTTCATTTTAGAGACCTTCTGGAAGATGTGCAAATCCCGGAGAACTGCTAGGTCAGAGACAAGCAGGTCCATCAAAAAAAGCATTACATTGTCTTCATAGTGAGTTTAAAAGTGCCTTTTAGGAGCAAGGTGGTCTTTTTGTTGTCCATAATCCCTAAAGTTCTGAAGTCTCAGGTGCCAGGAGTGCCATTTGTATCCCAGTGATGTGCCCCAAGGGGACAAAGCAGTCACTACCCAATGGGCTAGTAGGTCACCTCCTATCTAGTAACACAGTTCCAGTGATATGTGCTACCTGACTATCCCAGAGCGCATCTTGCATGCCACAAACAACATAGCTGAAGTCGGCCTCGAGTGTTAGGACCTTGGTAGCCCACTCCAGAAGGTGTGGCCACCAGGGGCTGCACACCCACAGAAAACTGCTTCTGAAACCAGTTTTCCCTTCCTTTGCTTTGGCTCTACCTTATCTAGGAGAAACAAAAGGCTTCCTGAGTGTCCTTGCAGCTGCCCTTCAAGGGCTTCATCACATCTGATACTTGCCTTTTCGGCTAACACCCTTTTCAGCCCATTCTGTGGGAGGCGAAGCACACCTACAGAGCGGCAACAGGTTTTGATCTTGGCCTGGGAGTCATTCACACATCTCCCAGCCGGGCAGAAACCTGTCTCAGGCCCAGTGCCTCTGCAAAGTCACTGGACTAGCTGGGTCAAAGAATGACAAATTTTGCAAAGGTTGCCAGCATTAACTTTGAAAAAAATGTTGACTGTACTACTGAGTTGCATTTAATGTTTCCTTTAATTTGATACCTTACATGACATAGTTCGGAGTTTAAACATATTGGAATGCCAATCGTAAACTCTGCAATTACCTTATAAGGCTACTTAACTGTCAACATTAAACACCAACACTTTAGTGTTTTGCTGTACAGACATATCAAAAATATATGTCTATCTTAACAATATACAGCTCCTTGTCATAGGGCCTCATAGGTTTGCCTTAGAGGAGACATTATTATTAATATATATATATATATATATATATATACAGTATATATATATATATTTTTATATATCAAGGGACTAGTGCACTTTGACATTAGTGGTAATGGCAAATTCACATGTGTAGTGCATGCATACTCTTCAGTCCGAAATGGCAGTTGAAAGTCAGGTTTTCACATTGTCACACACAGAGTCTTGTGCAGCTCTAGTGTAGACAGCCAGCCTTACATGACCTGGGTGTAGGGGGACGGTTTATTGATGACCTGTTTATTATCTGGCATGGGTCACAGGATGAATTTAGAACATATTTTTCAGCTTTGAACATTAATAAATTTTGGTTACAATTCACATGTGAGATGAGTACAACTTCAATCCTTTTTTTGGATATCACTATTTATGTTGAAAATGATAAGCTAGAGACAACAGTATATCGTAAAGAAACTTCAACTAATAGTGTATTGCATGGTGAAAGTTTCCATCCTAAACCTTTGATAAAAAAGCATACCATATGGTGAGCTAATAAGAATGTGGAGGAATTGTTCAAGTGAAAAGGAGGCACAAATAAAATTTAAAGAAAAAAATCAGAGATTTAAAAGAAGAGGTTATAACCAAAAAATCCTGAACAAAAGTCTTGAAAGAATAAAAACAATCACTTGTGATGATGTATTATTCCCAAAACAAACAAATAAGAGAAGAGAAACAAGACCAGAATAATTTGAGAATGATAATGAAATATATGAACGAAAGTGGCCTAATAAAGCAAAGACAGGAGTCATGCCCCCTTGCCCAATGGCCATGCCCAGGGGATTTCTGTCCCCTGGGCATGGTCACTGGGCACAGTGGCATGTAGGGGGGCCCAAATTAGCCCCCCCATGCCACTTTAAAAAAGAAAAAAAAAATACTCACCACACCTTACCTGTACTTACCTGGGATGGGTCCCCCCCATCCATGGGTGTCCTCCAGGGGTGGGCGAGGGTGGCAGGGTGGTGTCCCTGGGGGCAGGGAAGGGCACCTCTGGTCAGAAACCATTGAAGTGAGCCCACAGGTCCCTTAACGCCTGCCCTCACCCAGGCGTTAAAAAACGGCGCACATCAGGCTATGCGCTGTTTTTAAAGGCCCGCCCCCTCCTGTGCGTCAAAATGACGCAGGAGTATAAATAAGGCGCACAGGCCTTAAAGTCATTTTTTGGGCGGGAACGCCTACCTTGCATGTCATTTACGCAAGGCAGTTACCTGCATTAAAAAATGACGTCCATGGGCTCTGGTGTCAAAGTTTAAATATGGTGCACGGTTTGCGCCGAATGTGCGTCAACATAAATATGCCCTTTAGAGTCTAGACATATTATTCAAATGAGAACAAAAACACCTTGTGGATTGAAGAACGACAAGGAGCTTTTTGTACATTTATAATAGTCTTTGTAGTGCGTAATCAAGTACTATACCGATATTTGTGAATAATCATTGAATTATTCGAATGGATACTTATTTGTAAATTTGTTATATTCCGGTGAATCAGGCTCTGTGAAAACATCGATGACATATCAAAATAAATCTGAAATTAATGTCTAATAGTAATTTTATTAAACATTTTGTATGGACTAGCAAACCATCTTTTGAGAATTTTCTAAATGATTTTGAAATTTATAGTCTTTTCTCTTAAATGTATTATTAATTTTGTAAAAATAACACTTGTGGATACAGTAATTGTGTTTAGAATCATATTGTGAGGTAATATAACAATTGGATTCATTTCAAATAATAAGTCATTGACCCTTTTTTTTGTAACACACTACAAATCCCATAATGCATAATAATGGTATTAATGACGTGTTAATAAAAAAGCGAACAGAGTGAAAGGTTTTCACATTGTCACACACAGAGTCTTGTGCAGCTCTAGTGTGGACAGCCAGCCTTACATGACCTGGGTGTAGGGGGACCATATACTAGGGACTTATAAGTACGTCAGCCCATGCCAATTGGGAACACCCACTTAAACATACCTTTTTGAGAAGGTAAGAATACTATCACTGAAGCCTAAGCAGCAGGCCTTAGTGCACTCTCAAAGCCAAAAAACAGCAGATAATAGTTCAAAATGAGGCAAAAAGTTGGAGGAAACCTGCAGAAAATGCATGTTTTCTCACACAACACCACCAGCTAATACTCCAGGTAGACCTCAACCACCTCCTGGTGAGTCTCCATAGGTATTAAGCCGTGAAGGATGCAGAAAACTGGCAGAGATCATTGCAGGACCTACTCCTCCTTACATTCCTCTGACAATAAATCAATCAATTAGTATTTGTAAAGCGTTGCACTGTCAACCCTAGGGGTATCTGGGCGCTGTGGGTGTGACGTCCCTGTCAAAAAGCCAGGTCTTGAGTTTCTTCCTGAAATCTGCGAGTAACGAAGATGGAGGGGATAGGTCGTTCTGGGTCTTGGTGGTGACGTAGAAGAAGGAGCGACCCCCGCTGCGGGTGGAACAGATGTGGGAGGTGTGTGCACAGGCTAGTAAGGTGGAGTGCAGGTGTCTTGCAGGTAGGTGGAAGTTCAGTCGATGATTGATATAGCCCGGTCCTCGATCATGCAGAGCTTTGAAAGCTTGTGTGAGGATCCTGAACTGGCATCTTTTCTGGATGGGGAGCCAGTGGAGGTTTCAGAGGTGGGGATGATATGGGTGCATAGGGGGAAGTCCAGGATGAGTCTGGTCGCAGCATTCTGCATGGGTATGGCCTGGAGTCTTTTGAGGAGCTGGGTGGAGATGCCGGCTTAGAGAGTGTTGCCATAGTTGAAGCAGCTGGTGACAAGAGTGACGATCTTTCTAGAGTTGACTGGGATCCATCCGAAAATTCTGTGGAGCGTGCAAACGGTATGGAGGCGCCTGTGCTAATTTGTCATTCCATGGTCAGTTTACTGTTGAGGATGATGCCTAGGTTGCATGCATGGAATGTGGGTGTGGGTGTTTGTCCGAGTTCTGCTGGCCACCAGCTATGGTCCCATATGGAGGTGTTCTTCCCAAAAGATCAGAACTTCTGTCTTGTCGGAGTTGAGTTTACGGCAGTTGTCTCTCATCTAGTTGGCTACATCGGTCATTGGTTACAGAAGTTGATTCTGGTGGTAGAGGGGTCTTTGGTGAGCGAGAGGATGAGTTGCGTGTTGTCTGCTTAAGAAATTATGTTGAGTCCATGGGATCTAATGATATCTATGGGGGGGGCTCATATAGGTGTTGAACAAGGTGGGGCTGAGGGATGATCCTTGGGGTACGCCGCATACAATATCCTTGGGTTCGGAGGTGAAGGGAGGCAGCCGGATGCATTGTGTGCACCCTGTGAGGAAGGGGTAGATCCACTTAAGGGTGTTTTGCTGAATGCCAATGTTGTAGAGTCTGTTGATGAGGGTGTGGTGGGAAACGGTGCCAAAAGCAGCAGAGCGGTCGAGCAGGGCCAGGGCCACCATCTTCCCACGGTCAAGGAGGGTTCTGATATTGTCTGTGGAAGTGATCTGGGCAATTATTCCCACTGGGAATTTGACCAACCTCAATTCTGACAGGACCCATCTTGAACAGAACTTCAACTTACTATTTTCTTTCTTCACCCTTTCCCCTGTCCTTAGGGTCAGAGGTACCTACCTGCCAACACCTAGCTGACCCACAGAGGTTATTCTTATCTGAAGTAACCACATCATGACTAGCAGGGTCAGGGGTCCTAAATTACTACTTGACATTGGGTCAGACCACCATGCCAATAACAGTGTAGCCATAAAGGCTAACACCCTGCAGAGGCTACTGACTGCTGTCATTACCAGATCCACATATTTAGCTCCCCAATGACAGGTGGATGTGCTATACAATAGGTTTCTTTGGGTTCCAGGAAGCCTTCTGCTTTTTCTGACTGGAGGTTTACTACATCTTATAGCAGACACCCTCCTTCTACTTCCTGGTCTGTTAGCTGAGGTTTCACAACCTCCTGCTTAACAGCTGCCTGACTAGTCAAGACTTTTGTGGAGCAGGTAAGGTCTTACCAGTGACAACTCTGGAGTTATTCCTTATTGAAGTAGAAACTCCTTGGCCTACTGGAACTTTTGCTAAAAGTTGCCCATCTTTCCTACACTTCTTTTTATTGCCTTTCTTCTGGGCCTACTTGTAGGTTCAGCACCTCCAGAACCATTGGGAGAGGTATTGCACTAGGTGTCTAGCCCCTTTGGGCTCAGAGCAACCTCTTCAAGGAGGCAATCAAGGAAGAGGTTTGGACTGACTACCACCCTCTGCCATCTAAAAGAATCATCTACCTCTAAAGTCACTTAAGCCAGAGGCCTAACAGTAACCTCACCAGGGACAGACCTTACTCTTTTGGTCTCTCCTAGCAAATACTGGTCTGGGGACACCAACCTGTCATGCACAATGGTGTAACTGGTTCAGGTATCCCTCAGGGCGGTGATTGGGATCCCATTCACCTGCGTGTGGAGAAAGTGCGTACTTCCCTCTGGGCCCTTTTCCCAGTTAAAAGCTACAAGGATGTCCTCATCTATGGAGCAATCCCCAAAGGCTACACCGACAACCTCAGTGACAATTTTTTCTTGGGACAAGCTGAATTCCTCTGTAGTGTCCAACTTGATGACAATCAAAACAGGGCCTACCTTCTTTGGATTTTTTAAGCTTAGGGTCCCCACTAATTTGTTTAATACTAGAGTTGGGGTGGGATGCAATATCCTACTTTTTAAGGAGTTTGGGGTTCTAGGGAACTTCATTTGTGGGGCTTACCAACTCACTCCTTTCCCTTCTGTGGGCCTAACCTCCCTACCCCCTTTCTTGTGGACTCCTCAGGTGGGAGGACAAATAGCTCAATGAGTGCCCTTCTCATGCGGGGTGTAGGATTCTGATACCTCATTCTCACTTGTGAGCAATCCATCCCTCCTTATTGTAAGCAACAATTTCCACAATAAGGCTCATCAATGTTGTTCACTCACCTTTCTCATCCTTAGAGATTTCTCATAGGATGCCAACCTTTTATCTATACGATCACCTTCAATGAATTTATTAACTATGACCATGGCATCCTGGGATCATGAGTATCACCTGTGCTCACCTCTGAATCAGTACTGCTGCCAGGTCTTGGGGATTCTAACCCATCTTGGCTCTTCTCTGGTCAAGTGCCAATCTTCTCTCCTAGATCTATTGCCTTCTCTCCTCAAGCTCCAGAAGCTTGAGCTAGGTATTCAAGTCCTTGAGCTTTTCTACTGGAGTGAAGATCCTCTCGCTACGAGACATACACCCATGTTTTGACCTTGCTCTAGGGACCATGCTGTTGTTGTCTCCTTCTGCCTCAAAGGGACTGTTGCCAAAATCCTCTTCATCACCACTCCCTTGAGTGACTTTCCCCTGCAACAGAGCTTGGACTTGAAGTTCCATTGCCTCCTCCCAGGCTTTAAGAACTTTTTTTAACTCTTCCTTTTTGGTAGACAGGCCTAGTCCAATTCCTCTCCTCCTACACATCCCTCTTAAATCACTGATTTTAAGTTTGAGCAGGTTAGCTAGGTCCACTTCTCGATTCTCCTTTTTTAACTCTTGCAAAGCAAGACGAACTGGTACTTAATCTCTCTTTGGCTTGACAAAAAACGTGCCTAGTGTCTGCAGAGCATTTGGCACCTTCTTGAGACTGTTGCTGGACTCCAAAACAGTATCCACTTTCTGTCAGTAAAAATGTATTGTCTGGTACAGCTGAACACAAGTTCTGGATCTCACCGCCTAGGCACTAATGTAAGAACAGGGGTGCACTATATGATAAGGTTGGGGCCTTATCATGCAGTACACTCACATTTATCTCCTTGGGTGAAGTCAGGGTTATTTACTTAGCCTTCAGCTCAACCCTTTGGTAGCTATGGCATAGTGCAGCAAGACTTAGGAAAGGAACAATGTGTAAAGCATTTAACGACACCAAACAAAAGAAACAGAAAGTCACATTTATATGACTTTTTTTTAGAGTCCTTGATGACCAAAATCCACAGGAGGGTTCTGGAGATATGAATTGTTAAAGCATTTAAAAACCTTGACATCAACTGCAAACAAACATTGGCAAGTCAAAACGTTGAAAACTTTTGAAAAGTTTGTAAGAGTTTTTAACACCAAGTTCGGCAACTCTGACACTGGTTGGGTGACCAACTCCAACAGAATAGAGGTCTAGGAGGCCTAAAATAATTATTTGGACAGTTACCAGGCCACCAGAGTGTTTACAGCACAACCGCCATTGACTTTTATGGAGTGGTCCTGATGCTGAGGGATGCAAGCTTAAAGATGCTCAATGGATACTCCAGATGTTGTGTGGTCCTTTAGGGTTAAGTGTGGGCCAGTTCTTAGACCACAGGTTAGTGAGGGCGATGCCTGCCACTGATCTTGGAGTCCCACAAAGTCCTCAATGCAGGGGTCAAAGGGCTGCTGATGCAGACCTTTCATTTGCAACACAGATCTAACGATGACAAATTTTGGTGGGGGCTAGTAGCCCTGGGCATGGATGAATCCAGTCACAACTAACACCAGTGGGTCCAGCAGACTCAGGCGCAACTTCTAAATACGTCCAAATTGTCAGTGAAAGTGCCTGGAGTCTGGTAGTGGCAAAACAGCTCTGGTGGCTACCAGAAATGCGGTTTGGGCTCTTCCAGCTTTATTGTCCCCAGTGCCACCCTCTGTGGGGGGCATTCAACTGACAATTGGAGCCTCTGATTTAGATTTAGGCTGGCAATCAACTTTTCCTCAAGCCACGCATGCAAAACAGAGTCCAGACTAGGATAGCCCAAAGTGCAACAGGTGCAGTCGCTCCAATGTCACAGCCTCTTCTTGTGTACTACCCACAGGAATAAAGTGGTCTTCTTTTCATCCTTGATGCAAATCTAGCAAGTACTGACGTCTTGGGCGCCAGGCATGCCCATTAAATCCCAATAAAGTGCCCTGAGGGCAAAATGCAGTCACTAGCCAAT
Source organism: Pleurodeles waltl (assembly GCF_031143425.1). Taxonomy (NCBI): domain Eukaryota; kingdom Metazoa; phylum Chordata; class Amphibia; order Caudata; family Salamandridae; genus Pleurodeles; species Pleurodeles waltl. The sequence continues at coordinate 557,047,800 of NC_090451.1, forward strand.
GGGTTAGTAGGACCCCCTCCTATCTGATGACACAGTTCAGGTGATGTGTGGCATACGGCTATCCCAGAGTGCATCTTGCATGCCACAAACAATATGGCTGAAGTTGTCCTCGACTATAAGGACCTTGGTAGCCCACTCCTGAGGGTGTGGCCAGCAAGGGCTGTCATCCACAGAAAACTGATTCAGAAACCAGTTTTCCCTTCCTTTGCCCTGGCTCGACCTTGTCTAGGAGATACAAAAGTATTGTAACAACCGCCGTTCCAAGTGGGCATCACCTTTGATGCCTGCCTTTTGGGCTAACTCTCTTTTCAGCCCATTCTGTGGGAAAGGGTCACACCTACAGTGTGCCGACAGACTTGGTTTCTGGCCTAGGAGTCATTCACATGTCTCCTCAGACGGGCAGAAATCTGCCTCAGTCCCAGTTACTCTGCAAAGTCACTGGACCACCCGGGTCAAAGAATGGCAACTTTTGCAAAAGTTGCCAGCATTAACTTTGACATTAGTTGCATTTAATGTCCCCTTTAATTTGATGCCTTACTTGACATAGGTAGCCTCTGTCAGGAGTTTAGACGCATTGGAATACCAACTGTTAACCCTGCAATTACCATATAAGGCTATGTAACAAACACCAACACTTTAGTGCTTTGCTGTACAGACATCAAAAAAATGTCTTTCTTGACAATATACAGCTCTTTGTCATAGGGCTTCATAGGCCTGCCCTAGAGGGGCCTTATACATATATATTTAAGGGACTAGTTCGCTTTGAAAATTAGTGGTAATGGCAATGTTGTGTGTGCAGTGCATGCACAGCCTCTTCAGTCTGCAATGGCAGCTGAAAGTCAGGTTTTCACATTGGCACATACAGAGTGGCATTACCAGTGCTGTAGCTCTTGTGTCGACAGCCAGCCTTACATGCCCTGGGTAACTGGGTACCACATACTAGGGACTTATAAGTGAGTCTGCCGACTTGGGGGCAGCCAATTAAGCATACCATTTTGAGAAGGAAAGAACACTTTCACTGAGGTCTGAATAGCAGGCCTCAGTGTACCTGCAAAGTCAAAAAGTTAGGAGAAACTTGCAGAAAGCCAGTTTTCTCACAGCCAACCCCCACCACTGTCCATGCAAAGTTCTAGAGAGGCCTGCTCTTTGCGCCGAAAGTGACCATCTGCTATGACCACCAACGTGAAACCTGCACTTCGCACCAATAACCACTGTCTGCAATGATCAACTATAGCAAAGCTCCAGCATGCTGAAGAAACAAAGGTCTGAGACGCTCAAACTGCTCCTCACACTGAAGGCCCACTTCTTGCAGCCTTCCCCAACAGAAATGGAAGTCTATGCACCAGGCTTGGAAAGGTTACTCTTCAGGGGGACTAACCTGGTCTCTGTATTCCACCTGCGCTCCTTCAGTTAGCCTGAACTTGTGACTTTCCCCAGATCTAGCGTGACCAGAAAACCACGAGTGGCACTTTCTGCTACTTGGCACTATTTTCATTAAACGCCTTAGCATTCAAAATCTGTGGTTCTGGGGGGTGTGGCCAAGGACCATGGCTGACGGGACATGCTCCTAGGGCGCACCCGTCCCCCGGCAAAATCCTGTAACGATCCTGGGGCACCCAAAGACCATGGGAGTGGCTCTCCTGGATCGGGAGGACGCTCGGAGGGCCCAGGCATGACTGAATCCTGTTTTTGAGTCCATCGGAGCCGAGATCGTGGCGGCGCTCGCGTGACCCTGCTGGGCCGTGGAGCTCGTGCTGGCGGCAGGCCGGCAGCCGACAGGAGGCTGAATTGACCCAGGGGGGCTGGCGTGGAGTGGAGGTCCCCCCCCGGACTTGCAGAAGGGCTGTGTTCAGGCCGTGAGGCGGGCGGCCGCCTCAGCTGGGACTGGAGAGGTCGGTCAGACCCTCACTGAAAGGAGCACGGCCTACTGGGAGTGACGGCGGCGGAGAGGGCCTCCGCTGGGGCTGCGCGGCTCTCTTGCTGGACCCGCTGCCGGGCGTGATCTGGGGGTCGGGCATCTTGTTGCCTCCTGAGGACCTGGAGTAACTGGGCGACATCCTGGGGCATTCATTTGGGCCCACGGAACCATAGTGATTGGTTGGAGAGCACTGAGGCGAGAGTGTCCGGAGGTGGCCCCTGGACATTCCAATAGAGCTGTTTTTTTCCCCCGTTCGCTCTTTTTGCCGCTCCTCTTCATTTTTTTTTTACATATTCAGATCTTGTTGGTAACTGTTTACTGGGTGATCCTCGGCTGCCTGCAGCCCTTCGACCTGGCTGTCTGGTTAGACAGTGGTGTTCAAAGGAGTGGAGAGCAGCGGATACTGTTTTTGTGGTACTTTGTTGTAGGGACTCTACAGGAGGCTGCCTCTTGCATCTGGATCCGGGCGTGGAGAGAAATGGGGCGTCATAAACGGACAGATGCATCACAGGGCAATACAATGGAACAATATCCTACCCCGGTGGTTTCCCCGCAACGCGTGGCTAGATTGGAGGTGAGTTGAGATGCTGTCGGAAGGCCGCTGAACACCGAAGAGGTATCGCGCGCGGAGCTGCTTGCGGCCATCCAGGGCTCCCGGGTGGCACTAGAGGGTAAGATAGAGACGGTGACAGTGGAGGTCAATCTGCTGTGGGCGGATCTCCGGAAGGTGTCCGACAAGGTTAAGGTGGGTTCAATTGTGGAGCTACAGACTGAGGTGGGGACGCTGCAAAAACAAATGGTGCAAGCCACTTCCACAGTCGGATGGTTGGAGGTGCGGATGGAGGATGCAGAAGGAAGGTCCCGGCGGAACAATGCCAGGTTGCTGGGCTTCATGGAGCATGCAGAGGGGTCCTGCCATGGAATCCTTTGTTGAGAACTGGATCAGAGATATACTGCAGCCAACAGGGCTATCTAGAGTCTTTCTGGTGGAGCGTGCACATAGGGTCCTTGTTGCACCTCCTTGGCCTGGTGCGCCGCCTAGAGCTATTATTGCCCACCTGCTAAACGATAAAGATTAAACTATAAAGACCAGGACTGTGTGCTATGTGCTGCGCGTGAATTGGATAAGGCATTATACGAGACCTGCAAGATATCTATTTATCCTGATTACACAAACAAGGTGCAGAGTTCTCGTAAGGGGTTCATGGAGGTCAAGGCGAAACTCCGAGCCATGAACATTAGATACATGCTCCTGTATCCGGCACGTTTAAAGGTCCTATCAGGCGGGAGATCACACTTTTTCGATCACCCAGAGGAGGTGTAGTGATGGTTGGAGATGTGGGACAAGGAGTCCCAGGAAGGACGGAGGGATCTGGAGGCGTCACCCGTCTGGCTTCTGGAGCAGAAAGCCCAGACTGGAGATCGCATGGTACTGGCCGGCTGGCGGACTCGCGTCACAGAGTGGAGATACAGCAAGATGGAACAATGGCGGTGGTGGCTGCTTTCGGTTGGGGGTACAGCTTTGGTGCAGGAGATGGGGGCGGGTGGGGATTCCGGAATGACCTGACTGTTATCCATGCTTTGGTGCTATCTGTCCTCGGTCCTGATAGGGTACTGTGGGTGGACTGGATTGTACCTGGTCCTCCGGGGCACCGCTGGCACTTCTAGAACTTAGGTCTGGGGTGGTCCTGGATACATTTGTAAACTGATGCTGGGGGGAGGGGTGGTCACTCAACAATTGTGGTAGGCCTTTTGATATCGTAAATTGGGTTTTTAAGCTGTGGTCCTGGCAACATTTACGAAATGGACTTACAGTATGGTCTGTTTTCGTTGTTTTACTGTATTTCCGGGGTGGGGGTTGTGGGAGGTAAGTTTGTTCAACAGTGTGGGTATTGGGGCGAGATGTGCAATATGTCTTTCTTTTGTCTCATTGCGGGGGTAACACGCAGGGGGGCGTGTCTTTCGGGTGGAAGAACCACATTGTATTGCCATGGGTCGTACTATTAACATGTTGACATGGTATGTCAGGGGCTTGAAGAGTTACACAAAATGCTACAGGGTGTACTCATTCCTACGTAGACAGAAGGTTCATATTGCTTGTCTTCAGGAGACACACATGTCTGACGAGGAAGCACATAAAGTGGCTACGAAAAGGCGGGGACAGATGCTTTCATCCTCCTTCTCTTCCTATGCATGTGGGGTGTCCATGTGGGTGGTCCGGGGGTCCCATTCACTCATGTATACAGTGAGGTAGATGAGGAGGGCCGCTATGTTCTGGTGGAGGGCATGTTAGATGGCTTACCCATTGTTATTCTTAATATATATGCTCCTAATACGGACGATCCCTCTTTCTACGCCAGAATACCTGAGACTTTGGGGGATAGTGTGGATAGGTCTTTGGTTTGGGAAGGGGACTACAATTGTGTGTTACATGGGGATTTGGATCGCCTTCCACAGAAGGTGGGAACCAAACCACTGATGGTAAAATCTCTTAGAGATGAGATGACACACTTGGGTCTATGGGATGGTTGGAGGGAACTGCACCCTGAAGGCAAGGAATATACTTGTCACTCCAGAACACATGATACTTACACTCGACTAGACAGGTTTCTGCTAGGTGGATTCAACAGCTCACATGTCCTGGATGTTACTCATATGGGTCGGTTTCTGTCTGATCATGCGCCAGTTTGGTTGCAATTACCATGGGGTGAGATGGTCATTCGCACAGCTCGAAGTTGGCGTATGCCTGCGGATTTATTGACCGATCAGGGATGTCGGGAAAGAGTTGGTGAAGCCATAAAACAATATATGGCCTTGAATTGGACCACAACTGAGTCTTGAGCCTGGAGTGGGAGGCTACGAAGGCAGTAATTTGGGGAGAGTGCAGAAGCATGGTGGGTGGGGTGCACAGACAGCTAGAGCGGGATCTTACAGACCTAGAGGTGAAATTGGGGGAGGTACAGCAGCAGCCACCCGAAGTGAGCACAGATGGGCGGGAGGAGCTCAGGATACACAAGGAGGTTAATGCTTGTTGGTATACACTAAGCCGAACAACACTGACATGGTATAGGCAGCGGTTACATCGAGAAGGTGATAAATCTGGCAAACTCTTAGCATGGATCCTGAAACGGGAGGTAGAGGCTCTGCTTATACTGCATATTAGAAACGCTGAGGGTGAACTGCTCACGGGGCGTACGGACATTCTACAGGAATTGACGTTCCACCTCCAGAGGGTATCAAGGGCTGGCACTGTATTGGCGGAGGAAGGTATGGGGAAGTTTTTGCAGCAGATGTGGCTTCCGAGTTTGGACCCGGAGAGTAGGGACGCTCTTTAACTCACGATCACTATGGAGGAGGTGGGAGAAGCAGTGACGGCATTGGCAAAGTCCAAATCTCCCGGCAGTGACGGTTTTCATTTTGAGTTGTACCAGGCATTTTCCTTCACACTACGGGAGAAGCTTCTGGAAGTCTTTGAGGAGGCGCGGGGCGTAGTATGTTACCAGACACCATGCATTAGGGTATAGTGTGTTTGTTGCTTAAGCTGGTGAGGGTATGCCGCAGATCCCTCCTCATATCGCCCACTGACTATGTTAAATAGTGATGTCAAGATACTCTGTAAGATCTTAGCCACACGGCTCCGGGGCATGATTCGGGGTCTGGTACATGAGGACCAATGCGGGGTCATACAAGGTCATAGTATGTCCTATAATCTGCATCGCTTGGCACATGTTCTGCATGAGACCAAAGGAATAGAGACAGAATTGGCGATGGTGTCTCTTGACTTGGAAAAAGCCTTTGACACCTTAGAGTCGGGAAATCTATTGGAGGTACTGCAGGGCATGGGGTTTGGCCCCAGCTTTTGTGATTGGGTTTGACTGTGATTGTGTTTGTCTGCTATATACTGCCCCAACTGCACAAGTACGTATGGGGGGGGGGAAACAGCAAACATCTGGGAGGTAGGCAGGGGTACACAACAGGGATGCCTGCTCTCGCCTCTTCTGTTTGCTCTAGCAGTGGAGCCTCTGGCGATCTGGCTTCATGAGAAGATGGTGCAATGGGGGATTCCGGTGGGACGGGCCACATATGTAATCTCCATGTATGCCGATGATGCATTGGTTTATGTGCGGGATCCCTGGATCTTGATGCCAGCGCTGCCACAGAGGTTGAAGGCTTTTGGGGCTGTCTCTGGTCTCAAGATTAACATGAAAAAATTGCTCCTGTTCTCATTGGGGTCTCTCATTGGGGTTCCACAGGTTGAGCTTCCTGGGGTTGGGCTACACTGGGAAGTTGAGAGCTTTAGGTACTTGAGTATCTGGGTCATTAATTCTGTGGATGCGTATAATAAACACAGTGTTGAGCGAGTAGTAATGGGCCTGGAACGCTCGGTTTCCTTCTGGAATAAGTTGCCTCTCTCCATTATGGGTCGGGTAAAGGTGGTGTTTTTGCCCCGGTGCCTCTATCTGGTACAGAATTCCTTGTATCTGCTGGCTGCACGGATTGTTCGTCGCTTGGATAGTCTGCTGATTTCCCTAGTATGGGCCGGTCGGCGGAGTAGGGTGGCGCTGTCTGCCCTGCAAGAGGACCTGGAGGGGGGAGGATTGGCGATCCCCAACATTAGATATTACTACTATGCAGCACATCTACAGTGTGCAGCCAAATGGATGTCAGAGGCTGATAGCTGGGAAATGAGGTTGCCTGCTGTTGTGTCTGATGGGCGGTCATTGGCGCATATCCTGATGTTGCTGGGCAGGTCTCTGCGCCATATCTAGTAAGGACTACTGCTGGGATCTGGGAACAGGTGGTGAAGAAGGTGCTCCGATGGGCTCCCTTTGATAGGGAATTAAGGATATAGGATCTTTCTCCATTTCGGGATATTGCAAGGACCAAGTCTGTGGAGGCCTGGAGGTTGGGAGGTTGGGAGGTGGCTGGTGATCTATACTCTAACGATGAATTTATTTCATTTACTGATGCTCAGGATCTGTATGAGTTGGGTTCTGGACAGTTTCTGCAATATGCTAAAATTGAAAGCGTGGCCTGTGAAATCTGGGACGGTTTTCCGACTGCCCCTAAGGTGTCTTCGGTATTAAATGGATTGATTAATTGGGGCGAGGGGTCACACCTGATCACTCAGTTCTATAAAGCACTGCGGGAGGATCAAAAGGGAGTAATAAGCGCAGGACGTAAAGCGTGGGAGCTGACTTGGGGCTGCCCATAGAGGATGCTGATGAGAAAATGTACATAAAGTTAATCATACACCATAGCTGCTAGGCATCTGTTTATTTTTATTATGTTGCCATGTGCTCGACAAACCTCCTGAACTTTGATGATTGACCTTGTGCTCGAAGCCTTGGGCTGCAATCTGCTTATCGCTCCCATATTACTTTTTCCAATTACAGTTCAGAGAATTGTCGTGCTTAATCAGTAACTGCCAGAACAGGTTCGTACAGGTCATTGCCACCTCCTGCCAGCTGTATCTGTACCTTCTCCCACGACACGTGTATCCCTGAAGTATTCTGAAGGCCGCAGAGGACCTTGAATACGTTAGGGCTGGCGTTATCCTCTGACTAAGCAGTTTTGTGTGTATATAAGGTTGGGTGCCACAGAGTGAAGGGGCAGCCTCCGTAGGATAGTCACTTGACTGTCCTGGGACTCTGTAGTAGCTCGAGCTATAATCCATGTAATAAACTTCTCTTTATTCCTCCAGTTGGTGACTCCGTCTGATTTGTAAACTCTCTGCTAAATTGACCCTGAGGACATAAAGGGTGTCCCTCCACCGCTGGGAAGTGGACCCCGGGTCTAATCTTTCCTGATTCCTCAGTTGGCGCCCGAACAGGGACCCGAGTCAGGCATCCAGGGGACCGACCAGGTGACGGAGGACTCACGATTGGATTTCCAAGGGAGGCGCCCCACACCAGATTCTGAGCTTCGTTCTCTGTTGTCCACCTGCGGATCTCCACTGTGTGTCTTCCAGCCGGCTCGACTTCTCCTGGCGCTGTCTGAATTCGGGTCTCTGTTTTCTGTGAACTACTAGAGTCCCCAACTGTTGGACTATAACAGAAGTGTCAGGTAAGGACGGGAATTGAAAGATTCCTGTCTAAAAATAGGTCTGTGAGTATTGTACGGTTTCTATCGCTCTTTGCAAAGATCGACGTCAGTGGTAAGACTGACCTCAATTGTCATTTAAGTATATAGGAAGCAAAAGTCATATTTGCCACTCATTTGGTGTATTCAAACCACTGGTGTAAGATTTTTTTTTTTTTAAATACTAGAAGAATGCCAGCGTTCAGTTGTTTCAGGAAATTGTGTTGTTGCCTTTGCAGTAGGGACTCCCGCCTGGAGGAAACATGCCCCGCTCCTCCGGCCGGGACTCCGAATCATGATATATATGTTAAATATGGCATAGGTCTGATTATTTGGTCTGATATAGGGAGAAAAAGAACCAAAGGTAGTTCTGATTTACAATGGCCTATTCACAGGACATTTGATAAAGATAAATTAGACTATTTACAGGAACGTTTTTTTGTGACAAAAAGTAGACCAGGGATGTTTGATTCACTATAGACTTGGCAGAAAGAAGGAGACCAAAGACGTAGGAAGGCAGAGAAAGAATTACAGAGACATAAAACCAGGACGGTGACTGAAAAGGTATATGACTCTGACATAGCTGAACATCAACAGAAAATTTTAGAACATGACCGAAGGCTTCACTTACAAACTGATAAGTGTTACCCTTCCAGGACAGTAGTGGATAAGCCACAAGAGGAAGACCCCCTTTAAACGATATGTTAGATAAACCCCGTTATATACTCCACCAATATATCCTACACTACATCCTCAACCTGCACCAGGTGACTCTATTGTGCCACCCCCGGTTGGATCTCAGGCGAGTGCTCCGCCACCCACCACCACCCCTCCTGTCACCAGGCCTATAGAGGATACATCCCGCCCGTCTGTACCCACCCCCCGACTGGCCCCCGTTTGGCCCACCCCTGACTCCTGTTTAGACACCAAACATACACCCCGCCCCATGACCCCGCAAAAGCGCACCCTGCGCGGACATTTGTTCTCTAATTCACAAGAGGAAGATGTCATTGAAGAAATGACACGGAGGTGATTGACTAATTGGAATGACTATGGGGTCAGGGACATTGTCCACACTATGAAACAATGGGATAGGTTAGTTCAGTTACATGCAGCCAACCTTATGTGCAACATTATAATACAAGAATATGAGGATGATGGTTCCTCAGCTCCTGCGGGACTGGTGGACCTCCGAAAACGCGCCTCTACTGGGCTGCCGTTTGATTCTGGTCTACATGATTATGTTGTTACTCTTCTCGTATATAGGGACCGCCTGTGGACATGTAGCCCTTCTATAAGGGCATCCATGTTTCCCATGAGAGAGGTTCCGCCGGTTTGGTGAGAACCGGTGACGGATGACGCTGGCCAAGTTATTACCACAGGGCATTTTCAACATATGTGGGTACACACCCCATGGAAAAGATCTGAAACATATACCCTAAAAGCCGCCTTACCTGACCCCCGTAAGAACCCTGCAGGATATTATAAAGAATTGCAACAAATTCATGAATCATGTACTATGACGTTGTCCGATATTGACATGTTAATGGCAGCAGTAGTCGCGCAGGAAGTATGGTCAAAAGTACGGAGGCACGACCATGCTGAACTAGGGGGCACGTGGGACCAATTGCAAGCAGCAGAAAGAGACAGAGTTGGGGGAGCGAAACCAGACCCACTTATATTGGCTCTCCCACTGCGTATTTTGGATTTAATGAAGACCATACTTGCACCACACAGGATAAATTGGGATAAATTGGCCACCTGTAAACAGAAAAAGGATGAGGGTGTTTCAGACTTTTATACAAGGTTTGAGGGTGTCTTTTCTGATTGCAGCGGCCAAGACATGACTACTGAAGGGGGGATAAGACTTTTTGTTGACAAATTCGTGGACAATTTATTACCAGACATAAAGGGAAAATTGAAATTGTGTGAAAGTACGTGGCCAGTCTCTACTGCCACTGGAATACTGACAATGGCCCAATATTATGAGAACAGGGAGATAGAAGAACAAGAAAAGAACGAGAAAAAAATGAAGGAGTTGAAAACAAAGGTGTTATTTCAGCAGGCCTACCCTCAGCCCCGTCAACAGCAGTCCAGATCAAGGTCACAAGGACCTCCCAATGACAGAAGGCAATCCCAACGCCCTCCCCGTTCTTCCCTCTCCTACAATCAGTGCGCCTATTGCAAGCAGGAGGGCCACTGGAAGAATGACTGCCCCAATAAGGACAACTCCACAGGCCGCCCCATGCCCCCACCGCAACAGGACTACAGGCTATGCGGTAGGTCTGGTCCTGCAGACAGACCCCGCCAGCAGGCCCCTTCACGGTCCCCCCACAGTACCCCCCGCCCAAATTATTTTGATGCTTCATCCCAGCGTCAATATTTTAATGACAACTATGATGCGTATAAAGGTCAGGGGTCCTCCTTTGACCAGGACAGCCTTCGACAGAGGGGGGTGGGACCAGTTTCTATTCCTGTTAGGCAGAATGGCCCTCATGTTGAGGTACAATTAGACGGTACTCCACATTATTTTTTGGTAGATACTGGGGCCACCAAAAGTTCTGTTAAACAGGAAGAGGTCCAAGGGGTCCCTCTGTCTGGCAATGTTAACGTCTCTATGGGTTTTTCTGGTGTTCCGGTGGCTAACCCCGTCTCCCAGCCGCTGCATGTTGCTATAGGTCCTTACACCATTAGCTCCCCTCTCATTCTTACTTCGGCCTGTAGTGAGAATTTAATGGGTTTGAACTTATTAAAGAAACTGTACGCCACCATTTATTGCTCTCCGGATGGAGTTCATGTCACTCTAGGTCCAAATATTTCCCGTCACAATTTTTGTCAAAACCACTTCCACCCGAACTTCGAGATTTGCCAGACATTTTATGGGCCACACATAAGGACGATGTTGGATGTCTGGACATACCACTGTATGACATACGTTTGAAAGCCAATGCCAAATTGCCTCGTCTTCCCCAATACAAATTATCCCAACACATTGAACAACAACTCAAAAATATTGTGACCCAGTTGATTGATTTGGGTGTCATTGAAGAAACGCGTGGTAATGATTGTAACAGTCCTGTCCTTCCTGTTCATAAAAAATTATCTGATGCCACCACATCTCCAGGACACCGATTTGTTATTGATTTACGGGCTGTCAATAAGATTGTAATACCCCAGTTCCCTGTTGTTCCTGACATTACGACATTATTAACAATGATACCTGCCTCCGCTACTTGGTTCTCTGTTATCGATCTTAAGAATGCATTCTTTAGCATTCCCATTCATCCAGATAGTAGACACATCTTTGGGATTTCACTGGGTGGTCGCATTTTCCGGTTCTGTCGCGCTCCACAAGGCTATACTGAATCGCCTAGCATTTTTAGCCAGGCCCTCAAGGGTCAATTAGATGCCCTTGTTTTTCCTTGCTCCTCGACTCTGGTTCAATATGTGGATGACCTTTTAATAGCATCCACTTCAGAACAAAATTGTAAAACAGATACTGTAGCCTTATTGAAACATCTAGCACACTATCACCATAAGGTCTCCCTCTCCAAATTGCAATATTGTAGACAGGAGGTTATATACCTAGGACACCTCCTGTCTAAGGAGGGACGTACGTTAACGGCCGAGAGAATACAAGCTATACGAGACATACCGGTTCCAAGGACACAGAGAGATGTTAGGGCCTTTATAGGTATTACCTCCTTCTGTCGTCAATGGATTCCTAATTATTCTCTTTTGATAAAACCATTTTTGCATCTCACCCACAAAGATTGTCCTGAAAAAATTGAATGGAATGATGATTTTCAGTCTGGTTTTGATGAATTGAAAAATATACTCTGCACAGCACCTGTACTGGGTACGCAGATTATCGCAAAGATTTTCAGTTATATGTGAGAGAGAGAAATGTATGTTCACTATCAGTGTTAACCCAAAGGCATGGCGGCAAACAACGCCCCTGTGCTTATTTTTCGGCCCTACTGGATCCAGTGGCCCGTGCACTCCCGAGCTGTCTACGGGCAGTAGCCACTGCAGCGGTCGCAGTGCGCCAGTCGGCCGGGATAGTCATGGATTCACCCCTCACCCTGTTGGTCCCACACACTGTTGACGCACTATTAAACAAAACAAAAACACAGCATCTTACTAATGCACGATTAACTACTTATGAACTGACACTTTTAGCTAGTCATATTACATTAAAAAGGTGCAACACGCTCAATCCTGCCACTTTATTGCCAATTACTGAAAAAACAGAAGATTCTTATGATGACATACATGACTGCATTCTCCGGACGGAGGATGAAACAAAAGGGAGAGTGGACTTACAGGACACTCCACTGAGAGACCCTGATGGCATATTATACGTAGATGGCTCATGCATCAAGCTACCCGATGGCACTACCTCTGCAGCCTATGCAGTTACAACAGCTACCACTGTAGTTGAAACAGCTAGAATACCACATAACTCTGCTCAGGCCGCAGAATTAATAGCTCTAACACGAGCCTGTGACTTAAGTAAAGGACTTAATGTGAATGTTTACACGGACAGTCAGTATGCATTTGGTGTAGCACACAATTTTGGTCGCTTGTGGGCAGAACGAGGATTCCTCACTTCACATGGGACACGTATTCAACATGGGACCCTTATAACTAACTTACTTTCTGCTCTGGCGTTGCCCAAAACAATGGCTATCATGAAGTGTAGTGCACACAAAAAGGTGACAGATGAAACTGGACGGGGCAACGCCCTAGCCGATCAGACAGCAAAAGATTCAGCATATGCAAAGACAGGACACATGTATGTGGTAGATAGTACAGAGAAGGTCCGTCCCCATTAAATATTTGGGAACACGGTAGAGAGTGTCAGGAAGATACAGGATGAGGCAACTGAACAGGAAAGAAAGGAATGGGAAGAAGGGAAGGCCAAGCTAGATGGAAATACGCTGAGCTGGACAGATCTGTCACACAGGGAAAGATGGATGTTACCCGATACATTCGTTCTGCCAGTAGTGACTATGGCCCATGGTCCTGCACACGTTAGTGCGAAAAGCATTTGTGATTTGCTTGATCCGGTTTGGTCTAATAAAAATATCAGAAAAGTGGCTGACCAACTGGTTCAATCCTGCATGATTTGTTTACAACATAACATAGGGAAGGGTGCCTCAGTCCCCGCTGGGCATTTTTCCCCACCAACGTATCCCTTTGAAGTACTACAAATGGATTATATTGAGATGGAAAGGTGTAACAACTTGAAATATGTCCTAGTTGTGGTCTCTATGTTTAGTAAGTGGGTAGAAGCTTACCCTACTAAAGATAATACTGCCCTTACCACCGCAAAGGTACTTCTGAAGGAGTTCTTCCCACAGTTTGGGGTCCCAAGGTGTGTCTGGTCAGATAATGTGAGTCATTTTGTAGGGCAGGTGATGAAAAGGGTGTGTGAAGGGTTGGGCCTCCGCCAGAAGTTTCATGCAGCTAACCACCCCCAGTCAGCAGTACTAGTTGGAACACTTAAATTGAAGATGTCAAAAATATGCGCAGAACGCGGTATACTGTCGCCGGACGCGTTGCCCCTGGCTTTAATGTCTGTCAGGATGACGCCTCACTCTAGATCAGGGTTGTCACCCCATGAGATAGTGATGGGTAGGCCAGCAAATGTCTGGGGGGGTCCCTCAACCTCACAAGTACTCAGAACTAGAACATCCTGTTTTAATGGACTATTTAAATGAACTCACTAATTCTTTGCGTTCTATTCACCAACAGGTGCGTGAAGCACTCCCATCTGTATCCACTGATCCAGGCCACAAGATACTACCTGGAGACTGGGTCCTCACAAAGATTTTCCAGCGGAAAAAGAGTCTTGAACCTCGATGGAAAGGTCCGCGACAGGTCCTTATTGCTACTCGAACAGCAGTTAAAGTCGAGGGAGCTAAGAATTGGATACATGCATCCCACTGTAAGAAAGTACCCTTACTCGTACCCTCTGATGAAATAAAAAGTGGTGACCACCCGACGACTGAGGACCATTTCAGCAACACTACGCGGAGTGATAAAAAACAGAACGACAGTGTGCTGCAGGAGGTTACCTCAGATTTAGGTCACACTGAACAATTGTTTCCTGACCATACCATACCAGCACCTGGTATGAACTATCAGCCATTTGGGAAACCTCAATGGATGCTACTAATTCCGGACTATTGGTCACCCACCTATACCGGTTATGCTGGCCCACTGGAACAAGAGTTTATGGAACAAAGGAAGAAAAGTCAGAATATGCTGACCGACGAAATAGGTCTACTGACATATATTTTTTATCCTTTAATACCACACCCCGGATTGGCCGAAGATTTTTTGTAACACAGGTCAAGGCTCCACTTTGTTTTCAGAAAGTGGTAATAGAAGTGTAGGTGCCAGTAACTGTAATGCTACAGTAATATTGAATGGATACCATCACGAAACTCGTATTTTGTTTGTGGTAATAATGCCTACACCTCCTTGGTACCCACCTGGACCGGCACGTGTTACATTGCTTGGTTACTACCACCAACTTACACGGCTGGCCCTCAACACCACAGGACTTGGAGAGGGGTAATATCTGCAGAAGATACCTCAGCACAAGAAGTATTGGACTACTTTAAAGGAGTCCTTCCATTTTGGGGCCCTATGATGAACAGTAGGGATATCAGACATCTCACACGAGTTGTGGAAGCAACAATAAATGAAACAGCAGGAGCTCTGAGTAACATCACTGAAGAGCTCGCTGCTGACCGCCTTGTTACTCTTCAAAACAGAATGGTTCTTGACATTATCTTGGCAGACCATGGTGGAGTGTGTACTTTGATCGGATCGAGCTGCTGCATTTATATACCAGACAATGCCCCTTCAGTGTATAAAGCTATTCAAAGGCTGCATATGATAGCTTCCACAATACACCAAGACGAAGGAACATGGTCCTTGACCGACTGGTTTTGGGGCTTGATTTCCCAATGGGGCTGGAAGATACTAATATTCCTTTTTGTGCTTGCTGCTGTATTCCTCACCTGTTGTCTTTGTGTACAATGCCTACCTGCTTTGTGCGGTTGCTGTATGGCATCCCTTGCCCCCTGGCCTGTTCGCCCTCCTCAACACACGGTTATGCTGTCCCTTGAGCAGGAGATAAAAGACCTTATGTCCATTTACATAGACACTGAATGACATTCAAACTTGCCTCACAATGGCAAAAGGAGGGATTGAGAAAATGTACATAAAGTTAATCATACATCATAGCTGCTAGGCATCTGTTTATTTTTATTATGTTGCCATGTGCTCGACAAACCTCCTGAACTTTGATGATTGACCTTGTGCTCGCAGCCTTGGGCTGCAATCTGCTTATCGCTGCCATATTACTTTTTCCAATTACAGTTCTGATAATTGTCGTGCTTAATCAGTAACTGCCAGAACAGGTTCGTACAGGTCGTTGCCACCTCCTGCCAGCTGTATCTGTACCTTCTCCCACCACACGTGTATCCCTGAAATATTCTGAAGGCCGCAGAGGACCTTGAATACGTTAGGGGTGGAGTTGTCCTCTGACTAAGCAGTTTTGTGTGTATATAAGGTTGGGTGCCCCAGAGTGAAGGGGCAGCCTCCGTAGGATAGTCACTTGACTATCCTGGGACTCTGTATTAGCTCGAGCTATAATCCATGTAATAAACTTCTCTTTATTCCTCCAGTTGGTGACTCCATCTGATTTGTGAACTCTCTGCTAAATTGACCCTGAGGACATAAAGGGTGGCCCTCCACCGCTCGGAAGGAGACCCCGGGTCTAATCTTTCCTGGTTCCTCACTGATTGGGATGAGACCTTATTGTTCGTCCAAACGTTGTCATGTAATCACAGGTTCAAACTGTTGCATTTCAACTTTGTACAAAGAACATATCTCACACCCAGTAGACTAAATAAGATTGACCGGGGCTGAGGAGCGTGTTGCCCTCGTAGTGAGCTTGGCGCTTCATTCCTGCACCTGGCCTGGACCTGTAGGGCGGCTTATGTTTTCTGGCAGGAAGTGATAGTATCAATTGCGGAGGCTACGGGACTGGAATTGGAGGCAACCCCGATGACTTGTCTTTTGGGAGTGGTGCATAAGCCGCGGGGTAGAGGGATTGCGTATAAAATGGTGCAGCTAGCGTTGGTACTGGCCAAGCGGAGAGTAGCAATTGGTTAGATGAGTACGCGTACTCCTACGACTCCTGGCTGGCTACGAGATCTGCTGGAGTGGGGGGCGGAGGAGGAGCAACATATGCGCATGACATGCAGTGATGAGAGGGCAATTGCTGATGTGGCAGCTTGGGGTGCATTGCTGGAGCGGTTCACTGGTGGGGAAGATGTAGGCTCTGTAAGTAGCAATGAGATAGTGGTGGGTGGGGACACATGCCCCCCTCCATGAACAGGTGGTGACCAATTGTGGGGTCGATATATTCATACATGCATATGTTATTTAACACCTGGTCTCGTTAGGATATGGGGCGGGATGGTGGGATCAAGAATAAGATCGGTGCAACGGTTATTACTCTATTGACTGAAACCCTACTCTCTGCGCCCTCGGGCACCCTTATGTAACAAAGACATCTTGCTTTGCTGTAGCCTGCACTGTACTGTATGTTTATGTTGGTTTGCAGTTCTTGAAACTAAATAAAAACAGATTTTTTTAAAAATAATAATAAATCTGTGATTCTACTGATTGGATTTGTGTCATTCTGTATCGTTATATTTATTAAAAAGTTATCTATTTATGAGTGGTATGAGATTTTTCTTTGTTGTTGTGATTTCACTTCCTTACTGTTTGAGTGCTGCATAAATCCTTTACACATTGCCTCTAAGTTACTCCCAACTCCTTTTTGTCCAGGCTACCACAGGGTATAGCACAGGTAACTTTTGTAACTTTTGTGATTCACCCTGAGAGAAATTGTAGTTGTTGGCTGAGTGGGGTTTCCATCCTTTCAACCAATAACCCAATTGTTTACACTTAGTAAACATGATTATAGGATTTACACAGAACTGATACAGGAGCAGGGAGATAAAGTGGGACATTTGTTGGTGTGACTTACCAGTAGAGAAAAAGAAAATAGCATGGTGGCAGCCGTCCACAACAATTGTGTTCGGATCTGAACAGATCAGGCCTCAATAACAGATAGACTTCAGGCTTTATATGCCACACTGTACACAAAACAGATCCTTGGGGATGGTACAGCAATTCGGGCTTTATTGGAAGAAGCTCAACTCCAAGATTGAAGGACAAGCTGAGGTAGGAACTTAATGTGAGGCTGGATTTCATGGAAATTGCATTAAATGCACAATAAGGGACATGCGCACTGTGAAAACACATGGCCCTGATGGTCTCCCTATGGAATTCTACCAAGAATATGCTAAACTAATAGCTTCACCATTAGGAAGTATTTATAATGAAGCGCTGACACAATGGATCCTTCCAAACACTATGAGGGAATAACAGATTGTAGTAATACCAAAACTGGGTAAAGATACTTTAGAATGTGAATCTTAGAGACTGCTGTTCATCATTAATGTAAACCAGTGCTCAATTTATGCCGATGGTTTCTGGTGCTCAGAACCAACACTTTATTGTCAAAACTGGCTATTATGATACCTGCCACATGGCGGCACTGTTTGTCTACTTTAATGAGGACCACAACTACAGTTGTTTAATAATTAAATATACATTAAGATCACTAATACTTGCCACCCAAAGCTATAGGAATAGCTTTGGCAGCTTGTTTTAGCCATTTTTAATGTATATTTAAAGTCTGAATTGTCACACTTGTATGAATGTGATGGTTAGATGGTACTGTCATTGGCAGCGCTAGTGGGGCAATGGTTGGGGCAAGCTGCAGTTGCCTCTTGACAATGACCCTGGCACTTATTCTTTTTACAAATTAAGAAGTGATGTCAACAAAAACTATTTGCGCAAGATTTTAGCTAAGCAGCTCTCCAAAGTAGCTGATACTGTCATTCATAGTGATCAAGCATTATTTTTGGGTGTAAGTGGCCACCAATTTACGATGGAAGTTTCCTATCATGGAGGTTGCTCGATGCACACAAGAACAGTGTACCTTGACTAGCTTAGATGCTCAAAACTCCTTTGATAACGTAGACTGGACGTTCATGCTCAGAACGCTTGTACAGTACATGCTATGAATAGAATTCTTTACATGGAGCTCCATCTTTTACACAGGCAGCAGTGGTGGCTGGTGACTGAAAGCAGTGGTGGGGCACAAATACAAGACGGAATTGCACCTTGTGAGAGAGCCTCACTACCCACGTATTTCCATTCACCTACTCACCCACTGCCTTTGGCCACCTACCCATTTACTCATCCACACTGTCATCCACTGCCCTTCACACAACTCTTATACACAGATACCCACATTTTCTCAGCCACTCTGTCAAGCCCTGCAAAAACATTCAAACAAACACACATTGCCTCACCCATCCAGTATCCAGCATTTTCAGTGATAAAAGGTACACGTTTATTTGAGCTGCAGATTACATGTTTAAAATGACATATCACGTCATTAGTCTGCAGAAGAAATAAAATAATAACTAGCCATGATAAATTACTGGAACCATTACTGCCTTTGAGAGAAGAAATCACCTATAGAGGCAGTAAAAGGAGAGGAGAGCTGAGCTGAGAGAACAGATTATTTTCTTATTGTCTGTAAAAAAGATAGAGCTCCAACTTACTTGTGTGCAGGGTTGTCTTTGGCATATTTATGACTTGAGATCTTCAGGTCACACTCCTGTCTCCCAGAGAGCCCTGGATGGAGTTATTTATTGTATTTATTCCATTTCTCTGCCACAGACTGGGGATTTTCTTTGCAATGCCACATCCTTTAATAAAATGTGACCTCTGGTACGTAGACCCTTCTGATGACACCCCACCATTTGAGTAAATAGGAAAGGGTGGAGAATAATATCGGAGTGACATGAAGTTTTCAGAAACCCGGGCTGAAAAAAAACGCTCCAGGCTGTTTACAATCAGGGCTTCTGGTGGAGGAGGAGATAAGCCAGGGACGTCACGGCGTTCTGAGAAAACGTATGGGCTTTGAGCCCTGTCAGCCCTACTGTGCAGCTTTCAGCCGAAAATGTTGTGCAGAAAATGTTTTACTTTCATCATGTAATTAAATGTATGCTTCCCTAGAGAGGCCAGAAAAGGCTAGGGCGCAGCCCTTGAACACCAGCCGGCACTGACAGGCAGTATGGCTCGAGTCCGAATAGCACACAGAATATCAGATGGATGATATATACAGAGAAGGACCAGGCAAGGGTGCCACCTGTAACCAATCATATTTGCCCTAACGATTTAGCCACTGGTGTGGCTGGTCAGACTCAGGCATAAAAAAGATGGCATATTACTCAATACTAAATGAATTGTACTAACATTGTATGCTGATGACATATTATTGACATTGAGAAATATGATGGAGACCTGGCCTGTGGGGGTGACGACATTGGGGGAGGTGGGGGAACTGTCTGACTTCACACTAAATCTACAAAAATCAGTTATGTACCTCACGAACAGAGCCCAGGTAAGGGACAAACATAAAGACACCACTGCAGATTCAGACAACCATGTTCTGATAACCAGGTATTATCTTGATCGAGGACTGGGAACAGGCTTACCACGATAATGTGACTATACTATTACAGAATGTTAGACAATAGTGTCACCTGATGGTTCCAATTCCTCACGTCACTTATGGAAGGTATAGCCGCCAGCAAAATGATCATAATCCCAGAGCACAAAAAGTACTGCAACACATACCTAAAACATGTTTCTGCAGGCCTGATTTACTGCTAAGGAGACTACATTTGGAGCCAAGGGAAAGCTAGGCTAGCATTAGAAATTGTACTATTTCCATGGGATAAGCACTCCATTTTAGAGCGCATTGTTGAGTAACACAGCTACAATATGTGGTACCATCATGGTTAGACAGGAAGCATTTAGACATGGTGTGCAATGTGTCACAGCTTCATATGCAACATGTAGTGTTAATGACAGTCCCCTTGGTGCCTGGTAGGCAACTATCATGCATGCCCACACACCTAAGAGCAAATGCTAGGATATGGAGGAGGGTGATAAAACAGGTAGGACATAAGCTCATGTATATACCAAAACCTGATTCCATACTGCACACTATTATCCCCTAAGAGATTGCGGTTTCTTCAAGATGCTTCACCCGATAGGGAACCTCAGACCCTAGGAGACTTTAACCCCTTCGCTGCCAGGCCTTTTCCCCCTCCTGTGCCAGGCCTTTTTTTGCCTATTCGGGGCAGTTCGCGCTTAGGCCCTCATAACTTTTTGTCCACATAAGCTAACCAAGCCAAATTTGCGTCCTTTTTTTCCAACATCCTAGGGATTCTAAAGGTACCCAGACTTTGTGGGTTCCCCTGAAGGAGGCCAAGAAATTGGCCAAAATACAGTGAAATTTTCGTTTTTTTCAAAAAAATTGGAAAAAGTGGCTGCAGAAGGAGGCTTGTGGTTTTTCCCCTGAAAATGGCATCAACAAAGGGTTTGCGGTGCTAAACTCAGCAGCTTCCCAGCTTTCAGGAACAGGCAGACTTGAATCAGAAAACCCAATTTTTCAACACAATTTTGGCATTTTACTGGGGCATACCCCATTTGTGCAATTTTTTGTGCTTTCAGCCTCCTTCCAGTCAGTGACAGGAATGGTCATGAAACCAATGCTGGATCCCAGAAACCTAAACATTTCTGAAAAGTAGACATAATTCTGAATTCAGCAAGGGGTCATTTGTGTAGATCCTACAAGGGTTTCCTACAGAAAATAACAGCTGAAAAAGAAAAATATTGAAATTGAGGTGAAAAAACCATCAATTTTTCTCTACGTTTTACTCTGTAACTTTTCCCTGCAATGTCAGATTATCGAAAGCAATATACCGTTACGTCTGCTGGACTCCTCTGGTTGCGGGGATATATAGGGTTTGTAGGTTCATCAAGAACCCGAGGAACCCAGAGCCAATAAATGAGCTGCACCCTGCAGTGCGTTTTCATTCTATACCGGGTATACAGCAATTCATTTGCTGAAATATAAGGAGTAAAAAATTGCTATCAAGAAAACCTTTGCATTTCCAAAAAGGGCACAAGATAAGGTGTTGAGGAGCAGTGGTTATTTGCACATCTCTGAATTCCGGGGTGACCATAGTAGCACGTGAATTACAGGGAATTTCTCAAATAGATGTCTTTTTTACACACACTCCTATATTTGGAAGGAAAAAATGTAGAGAAAGACAAGGGGCAATAGTACTTGTTTTGCTAATCTATGTTCCCCCAAGTCTCCCGATAAAAATGGTACCTCACTTGTGTGGGTAGGCCTAGCGCCCGCGACAGGATATGCCCCAAAACACAACGTGGACATATCACAGAAAACAGAGCTGTTTTTAGCAAAGTGACTACCTGTAGATTTTGGCCTCTAGCTCAGCCGCCACCTAGGGAAACCTACCAAACCTGTACATTTCTGAAAACTAGAGACCTAGCGGAATCCAAGGAGGGGTGACTGGCGGGGCTCGGACCTGGTTCTGTTACCCAGAATCCTTTGCAAACCTCAAAATTTGGCTAAAAAAACACATGTTCCTCACATTTCTGTGGCAGAAAGTTCTGGAATCTGAGAGGAGCCACAAATTTCCTTCCACCCAGCGTTCCCCCACGTCTCCCGATAAAAATGATACCTCACTTGCGTGGGTAGGCCTAGCGCCCGCGACAGGATATGCCCCAAAACACAACGTGGACATATCACAGAAAACAGAGCTGTTTTTAGCAAAGTGACTACCTGTAGATTTTGGCCTGTAGCTCAGCCGCCACCTAGGGAAACCTACCAAACCTGTACATTTCTGAAAACTAGAGACCTAGGGGAATCCAAGGAGGGGTGACTGGCGGGGCTCGGACCTGGTTCTGTTACCCAGAATCCTTTGCAAACCTCAAAAATTGGCTAAAAAAACACATGTTCCTCACATTTCTGTGGCAGAAAGTTCTGGAATCTGAGAGGAGCCACAAATTTCCTTCCACCCAGCGTTCCCCCACGTCTCCCGATAAAAATGATACCTCACTTGCGTGGGTAGGCCTAGCGCCCGCGACAGGATATGCCCCAAAACACAACGTGGACATATCACAGAAAACAGCTGTTTTTAGCAAAGTGACTACCTGTAGATTTTGGCCTGTAGCTCAGCCGCCACCTAGGGAAACCTACCAAACCTGTACATTTCTGAAAACTAGAGACCTAGGGGAATCCAAGGAGGGGTGACTGGCGGGGCTCGGACCTGGTTCTGTTACCCAGAATCCTTTGCAAACCTCAAAAATTGGCTAAAAAAACACATGTTCCTCACATTTCTGTGGCAGAAAGTTCTGGAATCTGAGAGGAGCCACAAATTTCCTTCCACCCAGCGTTCCCCCACGTCTCCCGATAAAAATGATACCTCACTTGCGTGGGTAGGCCTAGCGCCCGCGACAGGATATGCCCCAAAACACAACGTGGACATATCACAGAAAACAGAGCTGTTTTTAGCAAAGTGACTACCTGTAGATTTTGGCCTGTAGCTCAGCCGCCACCTAGGGAAACCTACCAAACCTGTACATTTCTGAAAACTAGAGACCTAGGGGAATCCAAGGAGGGGTGACTGGCGGGGCTCGGACCTGGTTCTGTTACCCAGAATCCTTTGCAAACCTCAAAAATTGGCTAAAAAAACACATGTTCCTCACATTTCTGTGGCAGAAAGTTCTGGAATCTGAGAGGAGCCACAAATTTCCTTCCACCCAGCGTTCCCCCACGTCTCCCGATAAAAATGATACCTCACTTGCGTGGGTAGGCCTAGCGCCCGCGACAGGATATGCCCCAAAACACAACGTGGACATATCACAGAAAACAGAGCTGTTTTTAGCAAAGTGACTACCTGTAGATTTTGGCCTGTAGCTCAGCCGCCACCTAGGGAAACCTACCAAACCTGTACATTTCTGAAAACTAGAGACCTAGGGGAATCCAAGGAGGGGTGACTGGCGGGGCTCGGACCTGGTTCTGTTACCCAGAATCCTTTGCAAACCTCAAAAATTGGCTAAAAAAACACATGTTCCTCACATTTCTGTGGCAGAAAGTTCTGGAATCTGAGAGGAGCCACAAATTTCCTTCCACCCAGCGTTCCCCCACGTCTCCCGATAAAAATGATACCTCACTTGCGTGGGTAGGCCTAGCGCCCGCGACAGGATATGCCCCAAAACACAACGTGGACATATCACAGAAAACAGAGCTGTTTTTAGCAAAGTGACTACCTGTAGATTTTGGCCTCTAGCTCAGCCGCCACCTAGGGAAACCTACCAAACCTGTACATTTCTGAAAACTAGAGACCTAGGGGAATCCAAGGAGGGGTGACTGGCGGGGCTCGGACCTGGTTCTGTTACCCAGAATCCTTTGCAAACCTCAAAAATTGGCTAAAAAAACACATGTTCCTCATATTTCTGTGGCAGAAAGTTCTGGAATCTGAGAGGAGCCACAAATTTCCTTCCACCCAGCGTTCCCCCAAGTCTCCCGATAAAAATGATACCTCACTTGTGTGGGTGGGCCAGGTGCCTCCAACAGAATAAGGCCCAAAACTTGTAGAGATACAGGGGATAGCACTGCGAGTTTATAAGGACATATTATTTTATACATCTTTAGACTGACTCTGCTTTGGGGACCCACATACATGAGGTGTCATTTTATTTGGGAGACTGAGGGGAACACTGGGGAGTAGGAATTTTGTGCTGGAGTGGTGATCTTAGGAAGAAAAGTCAGGAAAATATGCTTTTTTTAAGCACATTTTGAGGTTAACAGAGGAGTCTGGGTAAGAAAATGTTGGGGGATCCACGCAAGCCACACCTCCCTGGACTCCTTGGGGTGTCTAGTTTTAAAAAATGTCTGGGTTTGGTAGGTTTCCCTAGATGAAGGCCGCACACAGGACCAAAAACATAGGTGCCCTCTCCCCCCCCAAACACAGGTAGTTTTGTAATATATCGTTTTGATGTGCCCACATACGTCCGTGATGTGCCAAACACTAAAATTTTGAAAAGAAACACACTTAGGTTATGTGAAAAAGACCCCTCACCCACCAACCAAGTTGGTGGCATGCTTCATCATCGGGGTCCCACCTGAGGCACCTAGCGTGTCATAGGTGTGCTGCGACGCCTGATTACAGCGGAGCAGGTTTGGTCATTTTTACCACACATACTGGTTGGATTTGGCACGAGGGTGAGTGATGGTTCAGTGGATCAAATTTTACTAACAAGAGCTTTCACAAAAATGAAAAGCACTGTTAGTAACTGAAAGGCAAAAAACTGAACCAATGACTCACAGCTCGTGAGCTGTAAAGCCGCGACAAGGCACCAACCGCTTTACAGTCCATTCACACAACTTTCATACATGACACACACAAGGCCATTCACACCGCCAGCCACGGGCCCAGCACATTACAACACTCACATCGACAGACAGCGCCACTCAAGGGCCCATCACTTACATACGCCCACATGCCTGATACAACAATCACACCAGCTGATGGGAGTGTGTGGACTGGTGTTTGGCTGGCAGTGTGTTGCAGTAGCCAACATCAAGTCAATATGTACAGTCTCAGCCAAGCCCCACTCCACACACAATGGCATCATATATATATTTTTTTTTTAAACAGAGGAACCCCTAACTAAGTAGAAAGAATTACAAAACAACAAACACAAAAGCTCTAACTAATAACATGACAGAAATGCTAACCATGAAACTAAACACATGAAAATACAAACCAGACATGAGTTTACACTCATGGTTGTTCCCAGAAATTCTTCTGGGTGTGGTAATTCTTAAAACAAGCACCGACACACAGCCCAGGCTTTGAAGGACAATCTGGGCAGTACATTCGAGACTCCCTCCGGATACCTCTTCGAAAACACACTCTACATTTCTTAGCTGGAAAGTCTTTTTTGGGTGTGGGAGGAATGTGCTCAGCAAAGTGGCGATCTTTCAATCTAGCCACATCCTCCACCACTGCTTCTCTAGGAACTCTGGCCTGTTCCACCACAATAAGGCTCTCTATCACTGACTCCTGAAATTTCACAAATGTCATCTTTGAGTCTGGAGACCTATCCCTAAACACAATAAAAGCATTGAAGGTTGCTAAGTGGAAGAGGTGAAGTGCTAACTTCTTATACCAAACATAAGACTTACGAATAGCAGTATAAGGTTCCAACCTCTGGTCAACTCTATCTACACCTCCCATGTGCTTATTATAATCTAAAATGCACACAGGTTTGCGCACTTCAGCAACCTGGCCCCAAACAGTCACAGGGGAAGTACTCTCATCATGGATGGTACTTAGCATGTAGACATCCCTCTTGTCTGAAAATTTCAAAGCTAGCAGCTCCTCGTTCCGCAAGGCACAGCACTGTCCCCTCTCAAGTTTTTTACAGACAAGCTCCCTTGGATAGCCTTTCCGGTTAGAACGGATTGTGCCACAAGCAACTGTGTCCACTCTAAACAATTCCTTGAACAACTGCACACCAGTGTAGAAGTTGTCTACATACAAATGGTGACCTTTGTTGAACAGTCGTCTACCAAGATCCCACACAATTTTCTCAGTAACTCCAAAAGTGGGAGGACAACCAGGGGGGTCAATATTGGAATCCCTACCAGTGTACACACGGAAACTATACACATATCCTGTCCTACTTTCAGACAGCATATACAATTTAATTCCATATCGTGCCCTTTTGCTAGGAATGTACTGCCTAAAAACCAAACGACCCTTGAAGAGGACCAAAGACTCGTCCACACTTAACTCTTTGCCTGGAACATAGACCTCCGAAAACCGATCTACAAAATGATCAAGGACAGGCCTAATCTTAAAAAGACGGTCAGAATCTGGGTGATCTCGTGGCAAGGCTAATGCATTGTCAACAAAATGCAGCATCCTAAGAAGAAGCAAATACCGATTACGACTCATGGTAGCTGGAAATATAGCTGTTGCCATCAAGGGACTAGTAGACCAATAAGAAGCCAGTGACGGCTTCCTTATCAACCCCATCAAAAAAGTCAAACCCAAAAACTTTTTTTATCTCCTCCAAATTTGTGGGAATCCACTGGGCAGCTCTAGAGTGTGGCCTAAGTCTAGCAGCGTTGTCCCTCAAATGCTGCTCCGCATACAAATTAGTCTGCTCAACAATCTCTTCCAAAAACACATCATCCATGAATAACTCAAAGAAATTGATAGGCATAAAGTTCTCTGTATTGGCGTTACACCCCGGGAGACCAGTAAAGGCAGGCAATCCTGGCTGCTCCATGTTTGGGGCAACCCAGACATCAATGTCCTCCTCTAAAACAGAACCTTCATCTGCACTGAGAGTGGCTTCATCATCAGAAGATTCCCCTCCAACAGAAACATCACTGCCAGAATCTCTGACTTCCTCCTCTGCCTCAGATGCAGAGTCCGTCTCATAGTCATGATCAGACTGTGACTCAAAAAGCATAACCAACCACCTGCTGAGCGGTCATCCTGCGGCTAGCCATGATCTCTCCTGCTAAAATTAACTGGACAAATTCACCACCAACAACCAGCACTGTGTAAGACAAGTAACAAAGTGTAGCTTTGTTAGTAAGAGTTACAAACTCAAAAACTATACCGCTCACTTGCCTGAAAAAGCTTGATTCACCAGCAACTACACAGCAATCACCAATGATATCCCACTAAAAAGAAAGAAAGAAAGGCAAATTAGAAATAAGACAAAACAAATATCATTGTGCACAAACCTAAGGACAATTTCACACACAATCCTGCATTTAGTACACCCCCTACAAACATGTCATTCATGCATGGCAACAATACTCCTTTGGAGTAAATTGTTTTTACTTACCTAAAACATGCAACTGTGCAAACTGCAGGTCAACCACCGCCAAAACCGCAAGGAGCCACAGCAAATAAAGCAAAAGCTTTGAACTAGAACAAAAAGGAGGAAATTTTTTTTTATCACAAATGCAAAGACTTCTTCAGTTGACAAACACCCCACCATCAAACATTTTAGAAATTGGTGCCTAAGTGGATTCTGTCATAGGGGCAGATGGGCCTACTAAAAAAATAGGCCTGTCTGCCCCAAGGAAGCCAGAAAATACCTTTAGTACTGTGTCCCCATGGAGAGCGACCCTTGCCAAAGGGGACAGCCCTCAAACAAAAAAAAACAAAAAAAACACACACAACACTATCCCTGGTGCCTAAGTGGCTTCTGCCCCCTTGGGGGCAGGTGGGCCTAAGAAAATAGGCCCATCTGCCCCCAGGGGGTGTAGAAATGGCCAACAGGTCAATGCCCCCCTTGGGGGGGCGCCCCGTGACCAAGGGGACGCCCCCCCACAAAAATAAACAAATAAAAAAAAATCCCTGGCGTTCTAGTGGTTTCTGCCCCCCTTGGGGGCAGATCAGCCTCAAAATAATAGGCTGATCTGTCTCCAAGGGGTGCAGAAATGGCCTGGGTACATGTGCCCCCAAAGTGGGGGGCGACCCTTGCCCAAGCCCCCCCCATCCACTAACACACACACACACACACACACTATCCCTGGTGTCTACGTGGCTTCTGCCCCCATTGGGGGCAGTTGGGTCTAGAAAAATAGGCCCATCTGCCCCCAGGGGGGCAGAAATGGCCAACAGGTCAATGCCCCCCACAAAAATAAACACATAAAAAAAAAACCCTGGCGTTCTAGTGGTTTCTGCCCCCCTTGGGGGCAGATCAGCCTAAAAATAATAGGCTGATCTGTCTCCAAGGGGTGCAGAAATGGCCTGGGTACATGTGCCCCCAAAGTGGGGGGCGACCCTTGCCCAAGCCCCCCCCCATCCACTAACACACACACACACACACACTATCCCTGGTGTCTACGTGGCTTCTGCCCCCCTTGGGGGCAGGTGGGTCTAGAAAAATAGGCCCATCTGCCCCCAGGGGGGGCAGAAATGGCCAACAGGTCAATGCCCCCCTTGGGGGGGCGCCCCGTGCCCGAGGGGACGCCCCCCCACAAAAATAAACACATAAAAAAAAATCCCTGGCGTTCTAGTGGTTTCTGCCCCCCTTGGGGGCAGATCAGCCTAAAAATAATAGGCTGATCTGTCTCCAAGGGGTGCAGAAATGGCCTGGGTACATGTGCCCCCAAAGTGGGGGGGCGACCCTTGCCCAAGCCCCCCCCCCATCCACTAACACACACACACACACACACTATCCCTGGTGTCTACGTGGCTTCTGCCCCCCTTGGGGGCAGGTGGGTCTAGAAAAATAGGCCCATCTGCCCCCAGGGGGGGCAGAAATGGCCAACAGGTCAATGCCCCCCTTGGGGGGGCGCCCCGTGCCCAAGGGGACACCCCCCCACAAAAATAAACACATAAAAAAAAAATCCCCGGCGTTCTAGTGGTTTCTGCCCCCCTTGGGGGCAGATCAGCCTAAAAATAATAGGCTGATCTGTCTCCAAGGGGTGCAGAAATGGCCTGGGTACATGTGCCCCCAAAGTGGGGGGCGACCCTTGCCCAAGCCCCCCCCATCCACTAACACACACACACACTATCCCTGGTGTCTACGTGGCTTCTGCCCCCCTTGGGGGCAGGTGGGTCTAGAAAAATAGGCCCATCTGCCCCCAGGGGGGGCAGAAATGGCCAACAGGTCAATGCCCCCCTTGGGGGGGCGCCCCGTGCCCAAGGGGACACCCCCCCACAAAAATAAACACATAAAAAAAAATCCCTGGCGTTCTAGTGGTTTCTGCCCCCCTTGGGGGCAGATCAGCCTAAAAATAATAGGCTGATCTGTCTCCAAGGGGTGCAGAAATGGCCTGGGTACATGTGCCCCCAAAGTGGGGGGCGACCCTTGCCCAAGCCCCCCCCCATCCACTAACACACACACACACACACACTATCCCTGGTGTCTACGTGGCTTCTGCCCCCCTTGGGGGCAAGTGGGTCTAGAAAAATAGGCCCATCTGCCCCCAGGGGGGGCATAAATGGCCAACAGGTCAATGCCCCCCTTGGGGGGGCGCCCCGTGCCCAAGGGGACGCCCCCCCACAAAAATAAACACATAAAAAAAAAACCCTGGCGTTCTAGTGGTTTCTGCCCCCCTTGGGGGCAGATCAGCCTAAAAATAATAGGCTGATCTGTCTCCAAGGGGTGCAGAAATGGCCAACAGGTCAATGCCCCCCTTGGGGGGGCGCCCCGTGCCCAAGGGGACGCCCCCCCACAAAAATAAACACATAAAAAAAAAACCCTGGCGTTCTAGTGGTTTCTGCCCCCCTTGGGGGCAGATCAGCCTAAAAATAATAGGCTGATCTGTCTCCAAGGGGTGCAGAAATGGCCTGGGTACATGTGCCCCCAAAGTGGGGGGCGACCCTTGCCCAAGCCCCCCCCCATCCACTAACACACACACACACACACACTATCCCTGGTGTCTACGTGGCTTCTGCCCCCCTTGGGGGCAGGTGGGTCTAGAAAAATAGGCCCATCTGCCCCCAGGGGGGGCAGAAATGGCCAACAGGTCAATGCCCCCCTTGGGGGGGCGCCCCGTGCCCGAGGGGACGCCCCCCCACAAAAATAAACACATAAAAAAAAATCCCTGGCGTTCTAGTGGTTTCTGCCCCCCTTGGGGGCAGATCAGCCTAAAAATAATAGGCTGATCTGTCTCCAAGGGGTGCAGAAATGGCCTGGGTACATGTGCCCCCAAAGTGGGGGGCGACCCTTGCCCAAGCCCCCCCCCCATCCACTAACACACACACACACACACACTATCCCTGGTGTCTACGTGGCTTCTGCCCCCCTTGGGGGCAGGTGGGTCTAGAAAAATAGGCCCATCTGCCCCCAGGGGGGGCTGAAATGGCCAACAGGTCAATGCCCCCCTTGGGGGGGCGCCCCGTGCCCAAGGGGACACCCCCCCACAAAAATAAACACATAAAAAAAAATCCCTGGCGTTCTAGTGGTTTCTGCCCCCCTTGGGGGCAGATCAGCCTAAAAATAATAGGCTGATCTGTCTCCAAGGGGTGCAGAAATGGCCTGGGTACATGTGCCCCCAAAGTGGGGGGCGACCCTTGCCCAAGCCCCCCCCCATCCACTAACACACACACACACTATCCCTGGTGTCTACGTGGCTTCTGCCCCCCTTGGGGGCAGGTGGGTCTAGAAAAATAGGCCCATCTGCCCCCAGGGGGGGCAGAAATGGCCAACAGGTCAATGCCCCCCTTGGGGGGGCGCCCCGTGCCCAAGGGGACACCCCCCCACAAAAATAAACACATAAAAAAAAATCCCTGGCGTTCTAGTGGTTTCTGCCCCCCTTGGGGGCAGATCAGCCTAAAAATAATAGGCTGATCTGTCTCCAAGGGGTGCAGAAATGGCCTGGGTACATGTGCCCCCAAAGTGGGGGGCGACCCTTGCCCAAGCCCCCCCCCATCCACTAACACACACACACACACACACTATCCCTGGTGTCTACGTGGCTTCTGCCTCCCTTGGGGGCAAGTGGGTCTAGAAAAATAGGCCCATCTGCCCCCAGGGGGGGCAGAAATGGCCAACAGGTCAATGCCCCCCTTGGGGGGGCGCCCCGTGCCCAAGGGGACGCCCCCCCACAAAAATAAACACATAAAAAAAAAACCCTGGCGTTCTAGTGGTTTCTGCCCCCCTTGGGGGCAGATCAGCCTAAAAATAATAGGCTGATCTGTCTCCAAGGGGTGCAGAAATGGCCAACAGGTCAATGCCCCCCTTGGGGGGGCGCCCCGTGCCCAAGGGGACGCCCCCCCACAAAAATAAACACATAAAAAAAAAAACCTGGCGTTCTAGTGGTTTCTGCCCCCCTTGGGGGCAGATCAGCCTAAAAATAATAGGCTGATCTGTCTCCAAGGGGTGCAGAAATGGCCTGGGTACATGTGCCCCCAAAGTGGGGGGCGACCCTTGCCCAAGCCCCCCCCCATCCACTAACACACACACACACTATCCCTGGTGTCTACGTGGCTTCTGCCCCCCTTGGGGGCAGGTGGGTCTAGAAAAATAGGCCCATCTGCCCCCAGGGGGGGCAGAAATGGCCAACAGGTCAATGCCCCCCTTGGGGGGCGCCCCGTGCCCAAGGGGACACCCCCCCACAAAAATAAACACATAAAAAAAAATCCCTGGCGTTCTAGTGGTTTCTGCCCCCCTTGGGGGCAGATCAGCCTAAAAATAATAGGCTGATCTGTCTCCAAGGGGTGCAGAAATGGCCTGGGTACATGTGCCCCCAAAGTGGGGGGCGACCCTTGCCCAAGCCTCCCCCCATCCACTAACACACACACACACCCACATTATCCCTGGTGTCTACGTGGCTTCTGCCCCCCTTGGGGGCAAGTGGGTCTAGAAAAATAGGCCCATCTGCCCCCAGGGGGGGCAGAAATGGCCAACAGGTCAATGCCCCCCTTGGGGGGGCGCCCCGTGCCCAAGGGGACGCCCCCCCACAAAAATAAACACATAAAAAAAAAACCCTGGCGTTCTAGTGGTTTCTGCCCCCCTTGGGGGCAGATCAGCCTAAAAATAATAGGCTGATCTGTCTCCAAGGGGTGCAGAAATGGCCTGGGTACATGTGCCCCCAAAGTGGGGGGCGACCCTTGCCCAAGCCCCCCCCATCCACTAACACACACACACACACACACAATCCCTGGTGTCTACGTGGCTTCTGCCCCCCTTGGGGGCAGGTGGGTCTAGAAAAATAGGCCCATCTGCCCCCAGGGGGGGCAGAAATGGCCAACAGGTCAATGCCCCCCTTGGGGGGGCGCCCCGTGCCCAAGGGGACACCCCCCCACAAAAATAAACACATACAAAAAAATCCCTGGCGTTCTAGTGGTTTCTGCCCCCCTTGGGGGCAGATCAGCCTAAAAATAATAGGCTGATCTGTCTCCAAGGGGTGCAGAAATGGCCTGGGTACATGTGCCCCCAAAGTGGGGGGCGACCCTTGCCCAAGCCCCCCCCCATCCACTAACACACACACACACACACACACACTATCCCTGGTGTCTACGTGGCTTCTGCCCCCCTTGGGGGCAGGTGGGTCTAGAAAAATAGGCCCATCTGCCCCCAGGGGGGGCAGAAATGGCCAACAGGTCAATGCCCCCCTTGGGGGGGCGCCCTGTGCCCGAGGGAACGCCCCCCCCACAAAAATAAACACATAAAAAAAAATCCCTGGCGTTCTAGTGGTTTCTGCCCCCCTTGGGGGCAGATCAGCCTAAAAATAATAGGCTGATCTGTCTCCAAGGGGTGCAGAAATGGCCTGGGTACATGTGCCCCCAAAGTGGGGGGCGACCCTTGCCCAAGCCCCCCCCATCCACTAACACACACACACACACACACTATCCCTGGTGTCTACGTGGCTTCTGCCCCCCTTGGGGGCAGGTGGGTCTAGAAAAATAGGCCCATCTGCCCCCAGGGGGGGCAGAAATGGCCAACAGGTCAATGCCCCCCTTGGGGGGGCGCCCCGTGCCCAAGGGGACGCCCCCCCACAAAAATAAACACATAAAAAAAAAAACCTGGCGTTCTAGTGGTTTCTGCCCCCCTTGGGGGCAGATCAGCCTAAAAATAATAGGCTGATCTGTCTCCAAGGGGTGCAGAAATGGCCTGGGTACATGTGCCCCCAAAGTGGGGGGCGACCCTTGCCCAAGCCCCCCCCCCCATCCACTAACACACACACACACACACACACACTATCCCTGGTGTCTACGTGGCTTCTGCCCCCCTTGGGGGCAGGTGGGTCTAGAAAAATAGGCCCATCTGCCCCCAGGGGGGGCAGAAATGGCCAACAGGTCAATGCCCCCCTTGGGGGGGCGCCCCGTGCCCAAGGGGACACCCCCCCCACAAAAATAAACACATAAAAAAAAAATCCCTGGCGTTCTAGTGGTTTCTGCCCCCCTTGGGGGCAGATCAGCCTAAAAATAATAGGCTGATCTGTCTCCAAGGGGTGCAGAAATGGCCTGGGTACATGTGCCCCCAAAGTGGGGGGCGACCCTTGCCCAAGCCCCCCCCCCATCCACTAACACACACACACACACACACACTATCCCTGGTGTCTACGTGGCTTCTGCCCCCCTTGGGGGCAGGTGGGTCTAGAAAAATAGGCCCAATTGCCCCCAGGGGGGGCAGAAATGGCCAACAGGTCAATGCCCCCCTTGGGGGGGCGCCCCGTGCCCAAGGGGACACCCCCCCACAAAAATAAACACATAAAAAAAAATCCCTGGCGTTCTAGTGGTTTCTGCCCCCCTTGGGGGCAGATCAGCCTAAAAATAATAGGCTGATCTGTCTCCAAGGGGTGCAGAAATGGCCTGGGTACATGTGCCCCCAAAGTGGGGGGCGACCCTTGCCCAAGCCCCCCCCCATCCACTAACACACACACACACACACACTATCCCTGGTGTCTACGTGGCTTCTGCCCCCCTTGGGGGCAAGTGGGTCTAGAAAAATAGGCCCATCTGCCCCCAGGGGGGGGCAGAAATGGCCAACAGGTCAATGCCCCCCTTGGGGGGGCGCCCCGTGCCCAAGGGGACGCCCACCCACAAAAATAAACACATAAAAAAAAAAACCTGGCATTCTAGTGGTTTCTGCCCCCCTTGGGGGCAGATCAGCCTAAAAATAATAGGCTGATCTGTCTCCAAGGGGTGCAGAAATGGCCTGGGTACATGTGCCCCCAAAGTGGGGGGCGACCCTTGCCCAAGCCCCCCCCCATCCACTAACACACACACACACACACACTATCCCTGGTGTCTACGTGGCTTCTGCCCCCCTTGGGGGCAGGTGGGTCTAGAAAAATAGGCCCATCTGCCCCCAGGGGGGGCAGAAATGGCCAACAGGTCAATGCCCCCCTTGGGGGGGCGCCCCGTGCCCAAGGGGACGCCCCCCCACAAAAATAAACACCTAAAAAAAAAAACCTGGCGTTCTAGTGGTTTCTGCCCCCCCTTGGGGGCAGATCAGCCTAAAAATAATAGGCTGATCTGTCTCCAAGGGGTGCAGAAATGGCCTGGGTACATGTGCCCCCAAAGTGGGGGGCGACCCTTGCCCAAGCCCCCCCCCCATCCACTAACACACACACACACACACACTATCCCTGGTGTCTACGTGGCTTCTGCCCCCCTTGGGGGCAGGTGGGTCTAGAAAAATAGGCCCATCTGCCCCCAGGGGGGGCAGAAATGGCCAACAGGTCAATGCCCCCCTTGGGGGGGCGCCCCGTGCCCAAGGGGACACCCCCCCACAAAAATAAACACATAAAAAAAAATCCCTGGCGTTCTAGTGGTTTCTGCCCCCCTTGGGGGCAGATCAGCCTAAAAATAATAGGCTGATCTGTCTCCAAGGGGTGCAGAAATGGCCTGGGTACATGTGCCCCCAAAGTGGGGGGCGACCCTTGCCCAAGCCCCCCCCCATCCACTAACACACACACACACACACACTATCCCTGGTGTCTACGTGGCTTCTGCCCCCCTTGGGGGCAGGTGGGTCTAGAAAAATAAAACACATAAAAAAACATCCCTGGCGTTCTAGTGGTTTCTGCCCCCCTTGGGGCAGATCAACCTAAAAATAATAGGCTGATCTGCCCTCAAGGGGGGCAGAAATGGCCCTAAAAGACATGCCCCCCAAAGGGGAGCGACCCTTGCCCAAGGGGGCGCCCCCCCATCCACTACACACACAATCCCTGGTGCCTAAGTGGCTTCTGCCCCCCTTGGGGGCAGATGGACCTAAAAAAAATAGGCTGATCTGCCCCCAAGGGGGGCAGAAATGGCCAACAGTTCTCTGCCCCCTTGGGGGGGGCGCCCCTTGTCCAAGGGGGCACCCCCTCCCAACATACCTGCACAGAAAATATAAATCCCTGGTGATCCAGTGGTTTCTGCCCCCCTTGGGGGCAGATCCGCCTAAAAAGTAGGCCAATCTGCCCCCAAAGGGGGCAGAAATGGCCGTAACTAATTGCCCCCACAAGGGGAGCGACCCTTGCCCAAGGGGCTGCTCCCCGCCAGCAAGAAACACGAGCAAACAACAAAAAAAACAAATCCCTGGTGTCTAGTGGGCATTCCTGCTGCCCGATCGCAATGCGATCGGGCAGCAGGAATGCTCAAAGAGACACCGGGGGAAAGGAAAAGCCTTTCCTTTCCCCCGGTGCCTCTTTAGCCCAAACCCCCCACCCACCGGGAAGAGGAACTCACCTCTTTCCTCATCGCCGCACAGGAAGCAAATGGCTTCCTGTGCGGCGAAATCCCCATAATGAAGTCAGCGTGCGATCGCACGCTGACGTCATTATAGGGGGGTGGGGGGGTCGGGGGTGGAAGGGGAAGGGCTTCCCCTTCCATCCCTGACTTTGGGGGGGTGGGGGGAAGCACACAGAGGGAGCGAGAGCGCTCCCTCTGGGCTGTGTGCCGAGGACGTAGTGGTTACGTCCTCGGCACAGCAGCACTGTGCCGCAGGACGTAACCACTACGTCTGCGGCACAGAAGGGGTTAATGAAGATGGCGGACTACTGGAGTTCCCTGAATTTTGCATCAAATGGGGAATGTGGACTAGGTAAACCAAGTGATATTGGGTAAATAGGATGGAGGGAGGTTGGTTTCTAGTCTGTATTTGGCCTTGTTTCAGCAAGGAACTTAGAAATTTTATAGTATGAAGATGAACAGGATATGGACATTAAGGAGGAAATTGAGAACGTGCATAGGAGGATGATCTTCCAGAACTGTAGAGGGGGTCACACAGAATGCGTGTTTGAAATTGATTTACTATAAATGTGTACACAGGGTCTACATAATCCCACAATTGCTACATACAATGAATCCTGAGCATACTGACGCCTGTACTAAATGTAGTATAGGAGTGGGAACCTATCCACACCTGTGGTGGGAATATCTAAGTATAAGTGGTTTCTGGAAGGAGGTAGCATAGAAATCGTTTACATTACCTACTATAACGGTACAATTAAACATTAGAACATGCCTCTTGAGTTTGATTCCTAGAACAAAAAACACTCAGCAGTAATCTCGAAAAGCTATCTGATTTATGATTAATGGTAGCCCAAGAAATGTATTGCGCTTAGATGAATAAAACCGGATGCCCTGACGAGACACGATGGGATGCCGAAAAGATTAAGCAGGTGAGAGCGGAATGTGGGTCCACAAATACTGCAATATAGAATGGATAATTAGGGGATTTAGCTGGTTTGGCATTAGAAGAAAGAGAGCTAATTGAAGAGGATGGATGAATATCTTCAGACAAAACATAGGACGCTGACTGTCATTTCTTAGCATTATAATCAAAACCTACTGTGGAATGTTGTGGGCATTCCATCACATACTCTTGTATGATATGATATCTGTGAATCAATGTATCCATACTGAAATGTATATTGTTTGCTTCCTTTCACTACAGGAGGGAGGGTGGACTTGTTGTTGAATTTTGTTGTGCAAAATCAACAAAAGGTTACTGCAAAAAAAAGAAATAGAGAAGCTATTCACTGGGGCTTTGTTAGATCATGAGCAGTACAGGATAACTATGTTTGTGGAGGACATTATGGTGATGATCAGAGATCAGGCTCAGACTATAGGACCACTTTTTGAATAGATACAGGGCCAGATGTCACGAAATTCTGAATTGCTACCTGCAAATTGCGAGTCAGACTGACTCGCAATTTGCGAGTCGCAATTCAGAATGTTGGATGGCATCCCTGACACCATCTGCAATTCGCAGGGGGGACGCGAAGGCCCTCCTCATGAATATTCATGAGGTGGTTCGCAATTTGCGACCCCCTTGAGAATCGCGGCACTCACAGGGATGGTGGCCTGCTGGAGACAGTAGACCACCATGTCTGTGACTGCTTTTAAATTAAGCAGTTTTTTGTTTTGTTTTGTAATGCAGCCCGTTTTCCTTAAAGGTTCTTAATGCCATTCACAAACAGGAAGGGGTCCAATGGGGACCCCTTCCCTTTTGCGAATGGGTTAGCACCCATTTGAAATGGGTGCTAGCTGCAATTGTTTTGCGACCGCGTTCGCGGTCACAATACAACATTGTGTTGTGACTCGCAATTAGGAAGGGGAACACCCCTTCCTAATTGCGGCTCGCAGTCCCATTTGCCGAATCGGTAACCAGGTTACTGAATCGCAAAACAGGGATTGGGCATCGCGATGTGTTGTTTGCACGTCGCAAACAGCAAAATTTGTTGTTTGCGACGGACAAAAAGTTTTGTACATCTGGCCCACAGATACTTAGACAAATAGCATGCTTCAAAATCGTAGGAAAATTAGACGTGTTCCTACTCCACTTCCCCCACCCCTTCTAAATTAGAAGCAGAAACATTGGCAGCTTATCCAGTTAAATTAGGTCTAACAGCAATCTCATTTCTGAGAATCAATTTATACCCCTCAATTGATTAAACAATGCCCCTCAATTACTCTGCATTATGGAAAGAAATAAAATCTGTTCTGGGGAGTTGGAATGAGCAACATTTTTCCTAGCTGGGCAGAATCGCTACTATTATCATGGATATTCTGCCGAGAATGTTGCATCTCTTCGAAACTTTCCTTATAAATTTCACAAAAGAACATTATTAATCAAATACTGAAAGCAATAAATAACTACATATAATCGAGCAAGAACCTAAGATTAGCAGCAAAACAGACATATTATTCACTGCGACATGGCGATTTAGCATTCCCACATATACATATGTAGCTGCCCTACTGAGATAGCCAGTGGAATGGGAGATAAAAGAAACAGATAAACAGTGGTGTGGCATAGATCACTTGATTGCAACTGTGTCAAAGTGGCGAATCATATAGCTGCCCCGGAAGCATAGAAGCTGAGGTCTGTACTCTTCCCATATTAAACGGGCGATACTAGAACCATGGGATGGTGTGACAATTAAAAGGGGTTTTACTTACCCCGTTCCTCGCTCCGTTCACACCCATCTGCTTTAATCCAGATTACCACCCGCCCTTGGATAGACAGGCCTTCATAAAGTGGTGAGACAACGGGTATGAAATGGTGGGTTCTCTCTTCAAAATAGCCAAAGCTAATCGTTTGAATTCCAAAAACGCCAATACCAGCTCCTTAGGTGAGCGATTTTGGCACTTACAAGTCAGACCTGGCTACCACAGCTTCAGAAGAAAAGGACTTTTAGACCGTCGACTAGCTTCGTGAAAGAAATTGGAAAATGGATATCAGCAAACATTCGATGTTGGCCACATACCGGCAGCAGAAAGACAGACAATATTTAGATAGCGCCTCAGCGCAGAGGACATGAGAAGGACAAGTGGCGAGGTCCCTAACAGACAAGGAGTAGGAGAGGATATACCATAGGGCTCGAGTTTCAGTCAGGTACCGCCAAGTACGTGAGACACAATATAAACTACTCCATTACTGGCAAGGGGGTAGCTTCGGGGAGAGGGCGTTGGGGTGTTAAACCCCCCAAATAAATGTATTTTCTGGTAAAATAGTTGTGTAGTGGTGCTTTCAGTCGGTTTAGGTGAAGTGTCTGTTGGATTTCATCAGGAATATTTACATGCACACAGAGAAAAACAAACACACTCTCTCGGTTCTCAAAGTCTGCAAAATGTTTATTTTACAAAATATTGTGGTTTCTCTCACCTAGGACCCCTACCAATCCACATTTCTCCACCTTTCCACTTCCCCTTAAGCCCCTCTCATGAACCCTGCTTGTCATAAAATGAATTTAACATTATGGGGGTTATTCTAACTTTGGAGGAGGTGTTAATCCGTCCCAAAAGTGACGGAAAAGTGACGGATTTACCACCAGCCGTATTACGAGTCCATTATATCCTATGGAACTCGTAATACGGCTGGTGGTGTATCCGTCACTTTACCGTCACTTTTGGGACGGATTAACACTCCTCCAAAGTTAGAATAACCCCCTATATGTCAACGTGATTGTTGGAATATCTGAAGCTCACCACCCCCTCACTGACCGAGTTACACCCCTGATTATTGGTGCAGAACACCACAAAAAATAGTAGATTGGCACAAAAGGAAAATTTTATCATGCTGGCATTGTTGTGGGGCTCCATGTACATTGACACCAGAGTGCTAGAACAATTTTCAGGGGGATGTTGCCATCAATGTTAAATCACTGAAGTCATAGGTATTGTGGAAAATCCAAGCTTCAAACAAAGAAAAGATGTAGCAAAATATTCAGCAAGAGAGTGATAAGGACGTAGAAAGTAAATGGTGGTGCATATTGGAGCACCCTGTCACAAATGAATTACTAAAGAATGGTGTTGTAGTGCCATACAGTCAGCTAATGTTCAATGGAAAAACCACTACAGTTGAACAAAGGTACAGATTTACTGATACACACTATATTGTGCACAAACAAAAATACCTGGAAATCAAGTTTCAGCAATTATTTATCATGTGCACATCACCAAATAAAGTGTCTTGATTTGATCTATTTAACTTTTTCTTTTCATTACACTCTTAGAATTACCAAAAATATTCTTCATTTTTGCTTTCCTAGCTGCTGATATATTCTGAAATATTTGTACAGTTACAGTTCACTTACAATTATTAAAATTTTGTTGTGTTGGAAAAAATAAAAGGCCATATTTATGGTTGGTTTGCGCTCCATTACCATCATTTCTTTACGCTATAATGGCGCAAAGTTAACTCCATACTTATATTTTGTTGCTAGATCCATACAGCATCAAAGTATAGGAGTTAGCGTCATGTTATGGATGCAGCAAACTACCTTGCGCTAATTAGATGCAAGTTAGGCGTTCCAGTCCACAATATGACGCTACCCCCCTAGCACCATATCTATACTCTGGCACAGAAACAATGTGCACGGAGTAGGCACACCCAAATAATGGCGCTGAGCCTACTTAGCACCATTATTTAACACCTGGGTCAGACCAGGCGTTAGGGTACCTGTGGACCCATTTCCATGGCCAATCAGAAAGAAAGTTTTGTCCAAAATCTAGGGAGTTATTGCGGCCAATATGCATATGGCCGACCTACAATTTGTGGTAGCATCTCTAATAGGTAGTGTACCACTTGCAGTGCAGACAAGGGAGAACTGCATACCAATTCATTTGTACATATCAATCAGTGATACAGTTTGTCACTTCTAATTCTGGGCAAGGTGGGACTGGAGAGAGCATTGGTGCCATTTTTTCTGGTGTCAGCATTTACACAAGGGAATTTCAAAGGTGTGTATTTAGTTACTGATTAAATATCATGAGTGAGGTACGAAGGGGGGAGAAGGGGAAGAGTGGTGTGTGTTACCCTTACCTTAATGTAACAGAACATTTCAGAATCAAGTTCATCATAGGGTAAGGCACCACAGGTGAGGGTGGAGGATGAGTGTTAGAATATAAGGTTAAGGAATGGACAGACATGTTGGTAAACTGGAAATAGTGTTCCATGAATTGGATATAGCACCCTAGATGGTGTTGAGCTTTTGATGCAATACAGCAAACCTGTGTTTATAGGTATTGGTTGATAGGGGGATATCTAGGAATGACGGAGAACATAATTCGGCTGTAATTTGATTTTAAAGTCACTGATATAATTATAATAACCATCAGGGTTAGCATCGGTCATAGAACATAATGGAACTTGTAATATGGCGGATGGGTTATCAGTCACATTTGTGACAGAGCATCCCATCCGCCAAGGTCGTAATCAGGCCCTTAATGTCCATCCGTTTCTCTGTAATATTGGTAATAAAAGGACTGTGTGTCAGTGTGATTGTCAGAGATGTTGGAAGTTGTGTGAGAGGGTGTAGGAGGAGAGTAGATGTGAGAGCAAGTAACACTAAATTTAAGGTCTTTCCAACGGATGAAGATGGTAGTGAAAATGTGGGGATTTATGTCTGAAGACTGAGGCATAATACAGTCTTGGTTGCAAAAAGACTTAGGGCCTTATTTATAGTTTGTCGAATAGGATACCCTACCAAAACTTTATGGATATCCAGTGTGCTCTATTACAAGTGCCAAAGGCTATTATGCACTTCTAATACGGTGGACTGTGTAGGAGGCTGGCCTTGTTTGTAGTGGGTACCTAAGGTACTTACACCTTATACCAGGTCCAGTAATCCCTTATTAGTGAAATGTAGACAGTGTCTATAAGCCAGGCTCTCTAGGGGTAGTGTGGATGAGCAGCTAAGGCCTAACTAGGAGACATCAAAGCTCATGCAATACCACTGTAGTCACAGAGTACTCACACACATGAAAGAAAATACTCAGTGTTACAAAAATAAAGTTACTTTATTTTGGTGACACAAACTCCACAAATACCAAAGAGACTATACTCCCTTAGGAGGTACGTAATACACAAATTATATACACTAGTATGCAGAAATAGCTGTAAAAACTGTTAGAAAACAGTGTAATTAGTGAAAATCACAATAGTTATAAATGGGCCTGGGGGAACACAAACCATATACTAAGAAAGTAAAATGCGAAAGTCGGTTTCTCACCTAGGCAAGTGTAGTGTGTAGAGGGGGGCAGGGAGTATTAGAAAACACCAAAAGTAAGTAATAGAACCCAACCCAGAGCCCAGGAAAGCAGGAGTAAATCACAGTAACTTTCCTAGAACACACAAGAACATGGGAAATAAGATTATGCAAGAACCAGAAGAGACTGCAAGACACTAATGATGGATTCCTGGACCTGAAGACCAGTGAGAGAAGGGGACCAAGTCCAAGAAGAACTGAAGAGTCTAGGGAGAACAGGACCCCCTGCTAACACAGATGAAGGTGCAAAAGAAGAACCACCGGTGAAAAACAACAGTTAGTACTGTACCCAAGAAGATGGATGCAGGTTCCTTGTTGGTGCAGATGATGTCCCACGCCAGATGGACGATTGTAGTCTG
Organism: Pleurodeles waltl; assembly: GCF_031143425.1. Classification (NCBI taxonomy): domain Eukaryota; kingdom Metazoa; phylum Chordata; class Amphibia; order Caudata; family Salamandridae; genus Pleurodeles; species Pleurodeles waltl. Next base: position 557,089,690 of record NC_090451.1, read on the forward strand.
GTTTGCATCGCTGGATTCCACCAGCAAGCCTTGGTACACGCAAAGCTCGCGGTTAGCAGAAAATGGCGCTGCCTGACCCAGGAGGGACCTGGTGGACTCTACCCATGAGGGAGAGACAGAGGAGGCTCTCAGCAACTAAGAGTCCTCAGAAGACCAGGTAACATGCACAGGAGCGCCACAGCACAGAGACAAAGATGGTGCAAAAGGAGGCCCATGCAGCACTACACAAAGGCATCCCACGCCGCCAGAGAACCACGCAGGAAGCTGTGTGTCACAGGAAGGAGTGCTGGGTGCTGGGGGTCTGAGCTGCACTGTGCATGAAGACTTTTGTGGAAAGATGCCAACAGGTCTTGGCAACTGCAAAACATGCAGTGCACTGTGGTACTGTCTTGCATGGGGTGGCAAGCTCTTACCCCCACTAAAGTAGGACAGTTGGACATCAGGCCCATCGGGACCACTTTAGACTACCACCCGTGATGCCGGATCTATGCACTTTGTCAGGAGAGGGGACCCAAGTCACCAGTCATCGCTCCAGAGGGGTGCCTGCTGATGCAGGGAAGTGACTCCTTCACTTAAAGGAAGATTCCTTAGTTCTTCTGGTGCAGGCTGAAGACTGGCTGTCCTCTTAGGATGCACGACTGGGAAACAGTTGCAGTTGCTGGCAGGAGCTTAAGATACAGGGGTCATTACAACCCTGGCGGTAAAAGCCGTGTACCGCCGTGCAGAAGACCGCCAATACACCGCCGCGACCGCGGAAATCCGCCACAGCTATTATGACCCACATCTCGGAATCCGCTGAAATTCAGACACCCACACAAGTCCGCCACAACAAACGTCAGTGATAAACTGGCGAAAACAAAACCTCCACCGTCACGCCAACAGAAACACGCCCATGCTATCACGACCCACGAATCCACGCGGCGGTCTTTCAACCGCAGTATTCCATTGGCCGTACACACCGCTGCGCTCAAAATACACACACATCTCCAAAACACCGCCACATTGGACAGTTCCAAATACACACACCTGATACACATGCACACACCACTCCCAGACAATCAATACTATATAAAACACACACCCACATCACCCACAAACCCTTACGACCAAAAATTTAGATGAAGGCCAGAGAGACAGCACAGCAGAGACAACCCCACCACACAGAGGCACACGACACCATCACCCACACAACAACAACGCACAAAACACCCCACACCACTACACATCACCACACTCATCACCACATACACCAGTCCACACATCATCTACACCACCCCATGGCACGGCAAAGATACCCCAGGTTCTCGGAGGAGGAGCTCAGGGTCATGGTGGAGGAAATCGTACGGGTAGAGCCACAGCTATTTGGATCACAGGTGCAGCACACCTCCATGGCTAGGAAGATGGAGCTATGGTGAAGAATCGTGGACAGGGTCAACGCAGTGGGACAGCACCCAAGAAATCGGGAGGACATCAGGAAGAGGTGGAACGACCTACGGGGAAGGTGCATTCCGTGGTCTCCAGGCACAACATTGCGGTACAGTGGACTGGCGGCGGACCCCCACCTCCTCCCCCACAACTAACAACATGGGAGGAGCAGGTCTTGACCATCATGCATCCTGAGGGCCTCAGAGGAGTCGGTGGAGGAATGGACACTGGTAAGTAAAATCTTAACTATCATATTATCCACCCTACCTGCATGCTATCACACACCCCCACCCTCAACCCCTCCCCTATCACTCCAACTCCTCACTAATGTACTAATGTACTAATAACACAAACCACCCATCTCAACACCAAGCCCTGCATGACACCACAAAGCATGGTCACCCCTCACTAAAGCATGCCCACAGCACATACCCATAACACCCCCCCAACCATCATCACACAAGCCCCCACACAGGAATGCTAGCACTGGGGTACACGCTCACCCACCCATTGCACACCATGACACACACAGATTCAATAATAATGCTTTTACACCCCTGTAGGACCACTACCCAACGTCACCAGACAGGAGGGTCCAGACATCTCTACCCCACCCACAGAAGAGGCCCACAGTGATGACAGCAGCTCTGGCCTACTGGATCCAGATGACCAGCCCGGACCATCGTGGGCCTCGGGACAGTCGGTTCCCCTCGCACAGGCACAGCCCACCACATACCTTCCACCCTCTGGTAACACCAGCACAGCACCCACCCAGCGGGCCCATACCTCCGTACCCAGGACACGTCAATCAGCTGTGTGTCCACCGCTACAGGGAACCCAGGATAACCCACCACCCCAACAACAACAGGGACCTGGGGGCAGTGGTACTGGGCACACGGTCCAGGGGACGGAGGCCCAGGAACACAGGGGAACTGGGAGGGCTACTGTGCGACAGGGGGCGGACAGGCCAAGGGAACCCACTCTCCACGAGGCCCTCTCCTCCATCATGGGAGCCTACCACCACTCCCAGGAGACGATGGTTACGGTCCTGGCCAAGTTTCAGGAGACCCAGCGCCTGCAGGAGGAACAGTATTTGGGGTTCAGGGAGGAACTCAAAACCATCAGCTCGCCCTGGGCACCATCATAGGGGTGCAGAAGGACATACAGAACACCATGAGGGACACCATGGCACTCCAAGGGGCCCCTGACACTAGCATGGACGAAGAACTGCCCACCACCTCCGCCGGCACTAGTGGACAGGACGCCCGCCACAGGACCACCACACCAGCACCCCACCCCCTGCAGACGGAGAACCACCCCGCAAGCGGTCCCTGAGATCCAGGAACAGGACAGAGCACTATGCCAAGACCCCTGCCAAGAAATGAGACCACCCTGATTGTCATCCCACTGTCCCACTTTGTAACCCTGTCCATATTGGAACTGCCCCAGCTCCACTTCCTATGCCCATATGGGCAGTGCACCTGTGAGACTAATAGATTGGACTCTGCCATGGACATTCCTCCACCATCACCCATCACCATTTTACCACCCCTCCAATAATTAGCACTTCAATAAACACCCTTGAAGCACAAAACAATTTGGAGTCAGTCTGTGATTTTGAAAATGTGTATTAGCAATGACAGTGACAAAATGTGTTTTCAAATGTAATGTCAGCATACCTATGTCACACATCACAAGTCCATGAAGGATGCAAGCAGATGACACACATTGGTAAACACACCTGTGAAACCGTAATGGATATGTACAACTCAGTTACCAAATACTGCTTGAAATAGACAGACAGGATTAAGGTAGAAGTGTGAAAGTACTTGTAGTAGGCAAGAATGTGTTCTCACCTGTGTGCCACTGGAAATATTGCTGGATGACTGAGTCCCTGTTGTCAATGTCTTCTTCCTCTGCTTCCTCCTCATCACTGTCCACAAGCTCCACAGCTGCCACAACACCGTCATCTGGACCATCCTCCTGCAGAAAAGGCACCTGGCGTCGCAAAGCAAGATTGTGAAGCATACAGCAGGCGATGATGATCTGGCACGCCTTCCTTGGTGAGTAGAATAGGGAAACACCTGTCATATGGAGGCACCTGAACCTGGCCTTCAGGAGGCCGAAGGTGTGTTCGATCACCCTCCTAGTCCGCCCATGGGCCTCATTGTAGCATTCCTCTGCCCTGGTCCTGGGATTCCTCACTGGGGTCAGTAGCCATGACAGGTTGGGGTAACCAGAGTCCCCTAATAGCCACACCCGGTGCCTCTGGAGTTGACCCATCACATAAGGGATGCTTCTATTCCGTAGGATGTAGGCGTCATGCACAGAGCCAAGGAACATAGCATTTACCTGGGAGATGTACTGGTCTGCCAAACATACCATCTGTACATTCATTGAATGATAACTCTTCCGGTCCCTGTACACCTGTTCACTCCTGTGGGGGGGAGGACCAGAGCTACATGGGTCCCATCAATGGCACCTATGATGTTGGGGATATGTCCAAGGGCATAGAAGTCACCTTTAACAGTAGCCAAATCCTCCACCTGAGGGAAAACTATGTAGCTCCTCATGTGTTTCAGCAGGGCAGACAACACTCTGGACAACACGTTTGAAAACATAGGCACTGACAGCACCTGCACTTGAGGGGGGATTCCTGTGGGATGGCGGATTGCTGACATCAGGTCAGGCTCCAACTGGGTACACAGTTCCTGGATTGTGGCATGGTCAAACCTGTAGGTGATGATTAAATGTTGCTCCTCCATTGTCAACAGGTCCACCAGCGGTCGGTACACCGGAGGATTCTGCCATCTCCTCACATGTCCCAGCTGACGGTGCCTAGGAAGGACAACAGCGACCACAGAGTCAAGCTACTCAGAGGTATGTACCCACAGCTACACAGAACACGAAACATAATCCAAAAAGTTGTCTGGATGTGTGTTGAGTCCAGGCCTAAGTATCTGTGACGCAGTTGAAAATGAAGCCATGTGGGCCCCTGAAATGGCGGCTGCCTGACCTCTAAACTGGGACAATGGGATGTGAGGTAACTGTGCTGCCGTTGTACACTGTCGCGGTAGGAGGTCGAAGACCGCTGCGCAATGCTGCAGGTTAACATTGGACCCTATGGGTCCCAGGAGCCAATGACGAAGTGCGCCGGCGGTGATGATACGCACCGCCGCGGACGTCACCGCCATTTTCTATCTGTTGAATCACTCGATACCAGATCTTCGACAGGAGAGGACCTATACTGCAAGTGCTGCTGTGACCTCGGTCAGGAAGAGACAATGGTTCGTGCATCTGGGGAAAGGGCCCCTGCTTTCACTTCACAGGAGTTGGAGAAGCTCGTGGACGGGGTCCTCCCCCAGTACACGCTACTGTACGGTCCTCCAGACCAACAGGTGAGTACATAGGGACCAAGTTGTTTGGGCTATGCCTGTGTGGAGAGGGCTGGTTGTAAGAAGGAAGGGGGCAGAGATCTGCGAGCATGAAGGACTGTGAATGCATGTGCCACATGGCAAGGGCAGGGATGTGGGCCACTCACTTCAACAGTGCAGTTGGTAATGACTTCTATTCTTCCCCTGTACATGTCATGTAGGTCAGCGCCCACCAGAAGAAGGCTATTTGGCCTGCCATCGCCAAGGACGTCCAGACCCTGGGGGTCCACCAGAGACGGAGCACCCACTGCCGTAAAAGATGGGAGGACATTCGCCACTGGAGCAAGAAGACGGCGAAGGCTCAGCTGGGGATGGCCTCCCAATGTGGGAAGGGTGCCCGTCGCACCATGACCCCCCTGATGTTCCGGATCCTGGCGGTGGCCTTCCCTGAGTTGGATGGGTGCTTGAGGGCGTCACAGCAGACACAACAGGGTGAGTACAACATCATTCTGTGGACTTTGCGCGCAGTAAATGTGTCTGGGTGGGGGAGGAGGGCTGTGGGTTTCCCTAGGCCAGGGCGAGTTCCGTAGGCTAGGCCCCTCCGTAATGCAGGCCATGTGGCACTCCACCCCACCTCTGTAGAGTGTCAAGTACAGGTATACATGCCCCTGTGTCATCTATGTGTGCTGATGTTCACCATAGCCATGTAGGCCATATCCCAGGAACTGCATCAGTAGTCCCCAACAGCGCGGCGTAGTGCAGGGGGCTGCTGTGTCTGTATTGTCCGCCAAAGGTAGCGGTAAGGCATGCACTCAACCTGTCTTTCTTCTGTCGTCCCCCCCCTTTTTTTGCTCTCCCTGTTCTTTTGTGCATCAGCATCATCAGGCAGAGGTACAGTGGCACCGGAGCACGAGGGAGCTGCATCCCACATGGCCATGGAGGGCCACACCACGGACTCTGAATACACCAGTGGGACGGAGGGCGAGGGGAGCTTCACGGCGGTCACCGGATCAGCAACCAGCGACACAGACTCGTCCTCCGATGGGAGCTCCCTTGTGGTGGCGTCACAATCTGTGCCCCCCACTTCTACAGGTACAGCCGCCACACCCCTACCAGCACCGCCCTCCAAGCAGCCCCTCAGCCTTCGCCCCGTGCCCGCTCACCCAGGAGGGTGGGCATCACCTTCGCCCCAGGCAACTCAGCCCCTGCCCCTGTCACCTCTGCTGCCCTCAGTGAGGAGGCCATTGACCTCCTCAGGTCACTCACTGTTGGGCAGTCTACCATTGTGAATGCCATCCAGGGTGTATAAAGGGAGTTGCAACACACTAATGCATTCCTGGAGGGCATTCATTCTAGTCAGGCTGCCCATCATCGAACCCTGCAATCTCTAGCCTCAGCACTGATGGCAGCCATTGTCCCTGTGTCTAGCCTCCCCCTCCAACTTCCTCCACCCAGACCCAATCCCCTGTACCCCAGCCTATCCCAAGCACACCATCAGACCAGCCTGCACACACCTCAACACACAAGGGAAGCTCAGGCAAACATAGGCACCACACATCCCACAGGCACTCACACAAGCATCACCCACATACAGACACAGCAACATCCACTGCCTCCACTGTGTCCCCCTCCTTGTCGTCTCCCTCCTCCCTCCCAGTGTCGTCTACACTCTCACCTGCATACACTACCACTACAGGCACTAGGACCCGCAACCAGCACACCCACCACCACACCCCGCTCACCTGCACTCACCACCCCCACTCCCACTTACACGTCCCCTGTGTCCTCTCGCAGTGTGTCTGTGACGCCCCCTCCCAAAGTACACAAACGCGGGCACACACACACCCAACATCCATCCACCTTACAACAGCCTCCAGAACATGCACCTGCACCCAAATCATCAAAAGTTACACCTCCTACAACCACCTCCTCTTCCTCCACTCCCAGACCCCCTCCAGCTACCCGTCCCAGTGATCGTCAGAAACTTTTCCTGAGCAATGTTAACCTCTTTCCCACCAACCCCCCCCAATTCATAGGTCCCGTACTAGCACCTCAGCCAAAAAATCTCCGGTACCAGTGGTGCCTGTTAGAGGTATGTGGAGTGCACCGGGCACCAGGGCAGCCAGTGTGACACGGAGCCAAAGCACAGCCAGTCCCCCCTTGTGAAGCACTAGAAGTTGGACAGTGCCCGACGGGATAGGGGAAAGACTCCAGCCGGCAAAGCCGCTCACAAGGGTCCGGGGGAGTGTCGAGTCAGCTTTGACTCCTCCCAAGGTGGGGAAGGGGCAGAAGAAAGCGCCTGGGAAGAGCAGCACGGCGGAGAAGGCTGCAATCATCCCCGCTGCCCAGGAGGCCACCGCCAGCCCGATCGTCACTGGTTGGGAGACCACCGCCAGAGTCAGTGCCCAGGAGGGGATTCCCATCGGCACTGGTCAGGAGACCACCGCCAGGGTCAGTGCCCAGTAGGGCAGTCGCGTCGTCACTGGTCAGGAGACCACCGCCAGAGTCAGTGCCCAGGAGGGCAGTCCCGTCAGTGCCCAGGAGGGCAGTCCCGTCGTCACTGGTCAGGAGACCAGCGCCAGAGTCAGTGCCCAGGAGGGCCCCGGCACCCACAGCCCCACAGGGCAATGAGGGACCGCCATGGAAAACACCGCTGCACAGGTCAGAGACAGCTAAGTTAAGCACCGCTGAACAGGGCAAAGACCACCATGGCAAGCACCGCTGAACAGGGCAAAGACCGCCATGGCAAGCACCGTTGAACAGGGCAAGCACTGCTGAACAGGGCAAAGACCGCCATGGCAAGCACCGCTGAACAGGGCAAACACTGCTGAACAGGTCAGAAACTGCACACTCAAGCACTGCTGAACAGGGCAAAGACCGCCATGGCAAGCACCGCTGAACAGGGCAAGCACCGCCAACTCAAGCACCGCTAGCCCATGTGCGGCAGGGGCAGTGACGGAACTGGGACCGTCACGGGGAGAGTGATGCACTCTGGGCACCAGTCCCCCTCCAAAACCAGTGGAGAACCGCATCCACTCCGTCTGTCCTTCACAGGATGAAGCACTCTGGGCACCAGTCCCCCTCCAGAACCAGTGGAGAACAGCATCTACTACCTCAATCCTTAACAGGATGAAGCACTCTGGGCACCAGTCTCCCAGTCCCCATCCAGAACCAGTGGAGAACAGCATCCACTACCTCAATCCTTAACAGGATGAAGCACTCTGGGCACCAGTCCCCCTCCAGAACCAGTGGAGAATAGCATCTACTACCTCAATCCTTAACAGGATGAAGCACTCTGGGCACCAGTCCCCCTCCAGAACCAGTGGAGAACAGCATCCACTACCTCAATCCTTAACAGGATGAAGGCCTCTGGGCACCAGTCCCCCTACAGAACCAGTGGAGACTGTCATCCACTTGAGAGACTGTGGCTTTGCACTCCCCAGGATTGAACAGTGGGCACACCACCCACTGTAGAGACTTGAGAGACTGTGGCTTTGCACTCCCCAGGATGGAACAGTGGGCAAACCACCCACTGTAGAGACTTGAGAGACTGTGGCTTTGCACTCTCCAGGATGGTACAGTGGGCAAACCACCCACTGTAGAGACTTGAGAGACTGTGGCTTTGCACTCCCCAGGATGGAACAGTGGGCAAATCACCCACTGTAGAGACTTGAGAGACTGTGGCTTTGCACTCCCTAGGATACATCAATGGGCATGGAGCCCCCTCGTGGATCTGGCGTTGTGCTGTCATCAGGCTGAGGTGCCCCCCCTTCCCTTCCCCCTGAGGTGCCTGTTGTATTTCAATCTGATGCCCCGGCAGTGTTCTCTCCGTTTTGCTCAGGTATCTAATGTGGGCCTCGCCCATGCAGTTTGGGCCCAGTGGTCCACGGACATTGAATGGTGCATACCTGTACTACTAATCGTGATGTATATTTTATTGAATGTGTATATATATCTGTATATATTTGCTTACTGTATTTGGATAAATTACAATGGTTGCACTCATTTCCTTTTGTCTTTGCATTCTTCCGGGGGGTTTTGGGGTTGTTACTGTTATGTTTGGATATGCATTGGTGTGTGTGTTGTAGTGGGTGAGGGTCGAGGTGGGGGTGGGGGTGTTGCATGTGTGTGTCCCTGACTTTTGCCTCCCCCCTCCCCTATGTTGTAGTTGCAGTACTCACCATTGTCTTCGGCGCTGGCATTGATGATGATCGTATAGAAGCAGGAAGACTATCGCAGGGAGTATTTGGAGTTCCGGCTCCATGGTGCCCTCGTTCCTCGTGGAGTGTGTGGAGGTGAGCATTTTCCCATTGAAATGGCTGTTTCCGCCGTGTTTTTATCCACGGTGAATCCGCCCCGGAAAAGGTAGCGGATTGGTAGGTTGTGATACTGTGGGCGGTACTTTGTCTCCCGCCTGTCTGTTGGCGGTGACCGCCGCGCTGCTTGTCTGTACCGCCGTGGTGGTCGGAGTGTTAAAGTGGCTGTCTTTGTTGGCGGTTTCCGCCACGGTCATAATTCCCTTTTTTTTCCGCCGGCCTGTTTGCGGTCTTACCGCCGCTTTAACACCATCCGCCAGGGTTGTAATGACCACCACAATGTTGCAGAAGTCACCTTTGCTTCTTAGTTGTAGAGTTCCTGGAGGGTCCAGATGCAGTTTCTTAGGTAAGAAGGTGAAGTAAAGGATAGAGAGGATTCCTGCTGGAGTCTTGCAATCTGAATCTGAAGAACCACCCAAGAGAGAGACCCTAAATAGCCCTGAAAGGGGGATTGGTCAGCTACACAGGTAAGCACCTATCAGGGGAGGGCTCTGACGTCACCTGCTGGCACTGGCCACCCAGATGCTCCCAGAGTTCCCTGCCACCTTGGAAACCAAGATGGCAAAACCCAGGGACCCCGTAAAGGAGCTCTGAGCACCACCCTTGGGGTGGTGATCGACAGGGGAGTGATCACTCCCGTTTCCTTTGTCCAGTTTCACACCAGAGCAGGAACTGGGGGTCCCTGAACTGGTGTAGACTGGATTATGCAAGGAAGGCACAATCTGTGCCCTTCAAAGCATTTCCAGAGGCTCTGGGAGGTTACCCCTTCCATGCCTGTAACACCTATTTCCAAGCGGAGAGAGTGTAACATCCCTCTCCCAAAGGAAATCCTTTTGTTCTGCCTTCCTGGGCTTGAGCTGCTAAAGCAACAGAAGGGCAGAAACCTGTCTGTAAGGTGGCAGCAGCTGGGGCTGCCTGAAAAACCTCAGAAGGCTGTAATGACATTACTGTTAGTCTTTAAAGGAGCCCCCAGAGTGCACGGAATCATACAACCAATGCTTGCAAAAGCCTTGGGGTATGAGTCCAACATGTTTGATACCAAACATGGGCATATTCGGAGTTACCATTTTGAAGCTGTACATAGCTGATGACCTATGTCCAGTGCACACATAAAATGGCAACCCAACACTCATGAAGTCCTGGAAAATGGTCCTGGAGGCTGTGGGGCTAGTGCAGGGGTGCCATCACACACAGGGACTCAGCACCCAGCCTTCAGGGCTAAATGGCCTGCAATATGTGTCACTTATAAGTGACCTGGTGCAGTGCAAATGGCTGTGAAAGGGTGCATGCACTATTTCACAAAGGCTGCAATGGCAGTCTTGTAGAGGCCTTTGATTGGGCTCCCTATGGATGGCAAAAGAAATGGTGCAGCCCATATGGATCATCTGGAACCCCAATGCCCTGGGTACCAGTATGCATTGACAACATTTAGAGGAGAGAGAGCATAATCACTGGGGTCCTGATTAGCAGGATCCCAGTGAACACAAACAAGCACACTGACATCAGGCATAAAATGGGTGTAACATGCCAAAAGAGGGTACTTTCCTACACAATCCCCCCTAAACGAGGGACAATAATTCTACCCTTGCCCAGATGAGTCTTCATTGTCCAAGTGGAAATATTTGGAGAGTCCATCTGCATTAGAGTGGTTACTCCCAGGTCTATGTTTGACTGTAACGTCCATCCCCCTGTAGGGAAATGGACCACCTCAACAATTTAGGGTTTTCACCTTTCATTTGTTTTAACTATAAGAGAGGTTTGTGGTCTATCTGAACTATGAAGTGAGTCCCAAAGAGGTATGGTCTCAACTTCTTCAGGGCCCAGACCACAGAAAAGGCCTCCCTTTCTATGGCAGACGAACACTTTTCTCTAGGGGTCAACCTTCTACTGATAAAAGCAACAGGTTGATCTTGCCCTCTGAATTCAGTTGTGATAGCACAGCCCCAACCCCTACCTCTGAAGCATCAGTTTGGACAATAAACTTATTTGAGTAGTTTGGGCTTTTTAGGACAGGTGCAGTACACATAGCCTGCTTCAGCTCCTCAAAAGCTTTCTGACAGATAGCTGTCCACAATACCTTTTTAGGCATCTTCTTTGAGGTGAGGTCCAAAAGAGGGGCAACAATGCAGCCATAGTTCTCAATTAACCTCCTGTAATACCCAGTAAGACCAAGAACGGCTCTGACCTGGGTCTGTGTTGTAGGGGGAGACCAGTCTAAAATAGTCTGGATCTTTTCCTGCAGTAGTTCAATCTGTTCTCTACCTACCAGGTGTCCCAGATAAACCACCTTCCCCCACCCTACCTGGCACTTTGAAGACTTGATAGCGAGGCCTGCCTTTTGCAGGGTCTCCTAAACTTTTCACATGTGTCCCAGGTGGTCATTCCAGGTGGCTATGAAGACAGCAATATCATCTAGATATGCTGCACTAAAATCTGAAAAGTGGCAGGTGCATTCTTCTAACCAAAGGGCATAACAGTAAACAGATAATGCCCTCCAATGGTAGAGAAATAAGTTTTGGGTTTAGCATCTTCTGATAGTTTGATCTGCCAATACCCTGCAGTCGAATCAAAAGTGCTGAGAAACTTGACAGATGGCAGTGTATCAATACGCGCATCTGCCCAGATATATAGGGTGAGCATCAGTCCTCATTCTGCTCTTCAGAAAGACAGTCTACAAGAATAACTCCTTCCACTCAGCCATCAGCTGCAGTGTTGGAGAAGAGATCAAGGAGAGGGTCAATCTCCTTTTCCTGTCCTGATTAGGGTTAGGTCAGCCCTATCATAGTAGGGCTTGAGGTGGTTCACATGAAGTACTCTAGGATGACTTCTGGGAGTGCCTAGGTCCATTAGAAAAGTGAGCTCACTTTTCCTTTCCACTGTTATGTGTGGGCCACTCCATTTGTCTTGGAGTGCCCTGGGTGCCACAGGCTCCAGTATCCACACCTTCTGTCCTGGTTGGTACACAGTCAGGACAGCCTTCTGGTCATGCCATTGTTTCTGTAACTCCTGGGTTGCCTGAAGGTTTTTAGTGGCCTTTTTCATGTACTCAGCCATTCTAGATCTTAAGACAAGCATACAGTCCACTATATCTTATTTAGGGGGCTTCAAGGGTTGCTTCCGCCCCCCTTTCACAATAGCTAATAGACCCCTAACAGGGTGACCAAAAAGGAGTTTAAATGGGCTGTGGCCCACTCTCTTCTGGGGTACCTCCCAGTAGGCAAAAAGGAGGCACTATAACAGGACATCCCATCTTCTTCTGAGCTTTTCAGAGTCCCATAATCATACCTTTGAGAATTTTATTAAACCTCTCAACCAACCCATTTGGCTGGGGATGATAAGGTGTGGTGAACTTGTAGGTTACACCACACTCTTTCCATATTGCTTTAAGGTTTGAAGACAATAAGTTGCTACCTCTGTGTGACACCACCTCTTTTGGAAAGCCCACCCTGGAAAATATTCCCAGGAGGGCCTTTGCCACTACAGCTGCTATAATGGTCCTCAGAGGTATTGCTTTTAGATATCTAGTGGCATGGTCCACTACCACCAAAATAAGCCTCTTGCCAGAGGCAGTAGGAGGGTGAAGGGGGGCAACAATGTCAACCCCTACCCTTTCAAAGGGCACCCCAACCACTGGGATTAAGGGGGCCTTTGGGGTGCCACCAGTCTTACCACTGGCTTGACAAGTGACACAAGAGCGACACAACTCTTTTGTGTCTTCTGACATGTGAGACCAGTGAAAGTGAGGGACCAGTCTGTCCCAGGTCTTGCTTTGTCCCAGATGTCCACCAAGGGGAATGTCATGTGCCAATGTCAAAAGAAACTCCCTATACTACAACGAAATGACTAGTCTTCTGGTAGCACAAGGTTTCGGGTCCCTTGCCTCTGTGTATAGGAGATTATTTTCCCAGTACACTCTATGAGTGTCACTGACATTCCCTGCCTCTTGTTCGACAGATTCCTGTCTTAAACCCTGAAGTGTGGGACAGGATTGCTAAGCCACACTTAACTCCTCCTTGGCAGCCCCCCCCCCACACCCAAAAGCTCAGCTGTGTCAGCATGAAGCTCCTCTTATGTAGGTTCTACACAGGGAGTAGACTCCTCTTCCTCAAAAGGGGAATCTTCAGTGGAGGGAGGGATAGTGGAAAACTTTTTACCCTTTCTACCCCTGCTTTGGGGAAGCTCTTGGTCAATTGTTCCAGGATCCAAGTTTCCCTATCCCTTTTGCTTTTTGGCCTGAACATGAGCTTCCAACTCCACCTCAGCCCAAGCTGAAGTCTCCAAGTCATTGCCTAGTAGACACTCTACAGATAGGTCTGTGGATAGCACAACCTTCTTAGGACCAGTAACCCTCCTTCCCAGCTGAGATCAACAACAGCCATGGGATGGCTAACAGTGGTATTATGGGCATCAGTCACTTTGTACTGATGGCCAAGTAGGTGTTTCTCAGGGGCCACCAGTTTTTCAGTCACCATTGTGACACTGGCACCTGTGCCCCTGTAGGCCTCAACCTGAATACCATTTAATAGGGTTGTTGCTTGTACTTATCCATATTAAGGGTACAAGAAACAAGGGTGGCAAGGTCAATGCCACCATCAGAGACTAAAACAGCCTCAGTGATTCCCCTAACTAAACCAACCCCCATTACATTACCTAGAGTGATCCCTGCTACACCCTTGGACTGGCTATTTGTAGTGTTGTTTTGCCCACCACCACTGTTATAACTAGGGGCACTAGTGGAAGCAGTGGGGGTTGTGGTGGTGGGAGCTTTGGTGTTTTTCTTTGGAAAACACCAAATGCCATTGGCCTTTGTTTTTCCACATATAACACCAACGCTTTTTATTCAGTTGGTTAGAAGAGGATTTAGACCCACTCCCAGAGGATTTTGTGGGCCTAATGAAGACTCCTTGTTTTTATCTTTGTCCCCACCTTTGTCATGTGACTTACTATCCTTCTGCACATCTTTGTCACCCCCTGTATGGGTTTTGCTGCTCACCCTTGTTCTGACCCATTTGTCTGCCTTCTTTCACCATTCTTGGAGAGAGGTCAGATCTAAGTCAACCAAGTATTGGTGTAACAAATCAGACACACAGTTATTCAGAATAGGCTCTCTCAAAATTAGATTATATAAGCCCTCATAGTAAGGTACTTTTCTGCCATTTAACCAATCTCCCAAAGCCTTCAAAGAACAGTTCACAAAGTCTATCCAATCTTGTAAGGTGTCTTTTCTAGTTCCTCCAAACTTAATTCTGTATTGTTCAGTGGTTAAGCCAAATCCATCCAAGAGTGCAGTTTTAAGAATACTGTAGTTGTCTGAGTCTTCTTCTCTGACAGTGAGAAGTCTTTCCCTCCCCTTGTCAGAAAAGGACAACCAAAGAATAGCAGCCCACTGCCTTTGAGGGACCCTCTGAACTTTGCAGACCCTTAAGTGCAGCAAACCACTTGTAAATGTCATCCCTCACCTTGTATGGGGGAACAATTTTATGCAAGTTTCTAGAGTCAATGGTGTCCTCCCTAACTCTATAACTCCTTAAACTGCTGTTGCCACCATGGGGAACTAACCTCAACCCCTGCATTTCCCTTTCAACAGCCAAGGCCCCCCTATCTAGGACTATCTGTTGCTGCTGCAGCCTCAGCCTGGCCTCCTCCAGTCTTAGTTTCCTGAGCTCCCTGTCTAAGGAGTCATCACCTGGAGTTCCTCAGAAACTGAGGTAATGTGGGAATGAGCAGAGCTAGATCTTTCCCTAAGTTTGCTAACTCTAGTAACTGACCTCTAAGTGTTAAGGGAGCCCTCCCTGAGTGACTACCCCTCCTACTGTCAGCTACACTAGTAGGTTTGCTAGGGGGAAGATCTTTGGGAGAGCATTCCCCTGAGTCTAAAGGATGCTTTCCTGACTCTAAGGGTGTAGAATGTTCATCCTCCTCCTCTTGGCTACCAGTATGTTCCTGGTCATCCTGAATAAGGAGGCTCAGAAAAATTTTCTTTTAGGATTCTTCCCTGCATCTAGGCTTCTCTCTGAGCAAAGCACCTTCAGTTCTTTGAAGGTCATGCCTTCATAGGGAGTACCCATGACCTCAGAGCTAGGCCCAGCAGTAGACATGATGTAGTGTGAGTGTTAATGTAGTGTAAGGAATAACCTAACCTACCTAACTTCTAGTCTCTTGAAAAGGAAAGTACGAGATAAGAACCCTGTAACTAGGTATATGTGTATAGCTCTAGATACAGAGTATTCTTTCCTGTGGAAAGCACCGGTGATAGAGTGATAAGGCAATTGCAAGTACTTATCCCACTGCTGCACCACCAATGAAGGAGGATGGCCTGGTTTGTAGTGGGTACCTAAGGTACTTACACCTTATACCAGGTCCAGTTATCCCTTATTAGTGAAATGTAGACAGTGTCTAGAAGCTAGGCTCTCTAGGGGTAGTGTGGGGTACCTACACCTTATACCAGGTCCAGTTATCCCTTATTAGTGAAATGTGTTGTAGTTTGGACTCTTGCTCTAGGCAAGACTGCTGGTTAAAGGATGACAGTACTTTTGTTTGTAGGCGACTACGCCTATCCTACAACAAGTCTCAACTATTATCCCAACCTTACCGGTTCACTAGCAGCACCTCACCAGAAACACAATTGTAAAAGGTGATTTGTGGCAGCCTTTACGCATGGACTCGAGAATAAGACATCTCAAGGAGTGTCGTGGTTAAACGGAGATTACCCCTTTCTCACAGATATATCATGTCTCATACAAACAGAGGCAATGACAAAGATGCAGTAAAGTTTCAATAGTTTTTCTTTAACACAACTGCAATATGCGATATGTTGCATGGGCTACAATGATAAGGATAATGATAATGCAATAAACAGAATTGTGAAGACGAGAGTCATTATTACAAAGACCCCCACCATCTTGCAATGCATATAAAAGACATACGAGGTGTAATATGCCCTAATACCCTAATGTGATAGGTCTAACCTCCTACCTAAAGGAGAGTGGGTTCGTTAAACCTAATCTGCCAATGCCGTGTCCATGAGAGGAGCCCCCAACCCTTGTTACCTTGAAATGGGGTCTCTATCTCAGACTCCGCGGGGACACGAAGACTGTATCAGCGTCAAGATGACGTGCAGCATCGATATCAGCGATGGTGGCGATGCCCTCTGGTCGGAATCCCTCTAATTATCTGTCTAAAGTGAGATGTATTTATACAGATCTACCAGGACCCCTGACATAGGTGAGTTCCCAAACAATAGATAACAGACATGCTTGGGACGGCAATTATTAAAAACAATCCCTCGAAAGTATAGAGAGGGAAAATCCCTAAGTGTGAACACCTACTGTTTGTTTGTCTTTATTGCTTGATCTTGACGGCTTAGTGCGGTGGCACTGATAATGCAAAGCATAACAAGTGGCCTAACTATAAACAAGGCAGCCATCTTGGATGAATTAAATAATTAAATGGGCTAAGACAGAGCAAGCTAAGTAGGTTAAAAGTCACTAGGTGACAGGGGCACGAGTCTGCAAGCCAGAGGCTAAGCTAACTCCTGTTATCCCATTAAAACAAACTAGGATTCACTACACCCTCCACGTTGCCGTAACAGGTATGAGAAAGGTACAGGAACCCACATGCTAAAATTGCTCTGATCCCTCGAAAGTATAGAGAGGGAAAATCCCTAAGTGTGAACACCTACTGTTTGTTTGTCTTTATTGCTTGATCTTGACGCCTTAGTGCAGTGGAACTGATAATGCAAAGCATAACAAGTGGCCTAACTATAAACAAGGCAGCCATCTTGGATGAATTAAATAATTAAATGGGCTAAGACAGAGCAAGCTAAGTAGGTTAAAAGTCACTAGGTGATGGGGGCACGAGTCTGCAAGCCAGAGGCTCAGCTAACTCCTATTATCCCATTAAAACAAACTAGGATTCACTACACCCTCCCCGTTGCCGTTACAGGTATGACGAAGGTACAGGAACCCACATGCTAAAATTGCTCTGAACTAAAAGCTAAAAGCATAAAAACTAGCTAAAAAAACTCTTTAAAATATGTTAAAAAAGGAATAAAAACAGTTTAGCTAAAATACATACAGAGATGATAATGTCAACCACGACAAGCACAGCGTGCCAAAGCAAGTCAATTTAAATACATAATTTAAACGGGAATGGCAAGCCAATTCATCAAATTATTTGCTGTACGTGTGATCTCGAAGAGTGTCATCGAAGTCACCAACCAAGGACCTCAAAAATGAGTCCACATCATCTGATGTTAAGTCGAGTGCTGGATCCACAGAGCAGTAGTGAGCAGTACTTTCTGGCGTAAAGTCATCCGTTGCAGTGCCGTCGTCCATGGGAGATCTCAAAACGGAAGGCTCATAGGTGGCCTCGTGGAGCAACCTCATTCTCAAGGGGCATGACCGTGTATGAACCCTCATCGGGGACAACAGCAGTTCGTGTTCCCTCTGTGTGTAGTTTAATACTGGCCTGTATCTAGTGGCATGGTGTAGGTAGTAATGTCCCCAATTGTTATAGCAGAACATTTCCCCATAATTCATTGTATGTTCATATACATCATCACTTTCAAATGCGGAATAGTCCTTCATTTCAGTTAGTATGGAATCAACTGTTCGGACACCCCAATCATCAGAGACAACATCAGGTGTAATTACATCTGTCATAGATATTTTGAACACGTATGGTATTTGAATAATCTCTGTAGGCCCGTTTTTATCAAAGGGAATTTTGTCCCACACAATCCCATCAGAAATCGATATTGCTGTAACATTTACAAGGGACAAGTCTCTTCGGATCCTATGCGAGGAATGATATGGAGTCAAAACTTTATCAACAGGCTCAACAGAGGAGCGATCAGGAATATAGTGACCATTTATGAGCAAAAAGAAAACAGTCACAAAACCAATCCATAAAATTAATGCTGAAAATGTCAAACAGAACCATAAATAGTTCCACTGGCATATCAAATAGTTCTTTTTAAGCCATTGATACAGCTTACTTCTTGTTGAAACATTGTAAATCACAGTAGTAGATGAGTCTGAAGAAAAGTCATCAATGTCAATGAAATAGACGGAAGCCGGTGCATTATCTGTACTGTGGTCCACTTCACTTGGAGGCTCTTGTTAGACAGTATCAACAGTCTGTGATGTGTTTGTGTAAAAAACAGCCAAATCTTGGACAGGAGTAGTCACTGAAGTGGTGGCTGGAACTAGCAAGAGTTCATTTTCCGCCCTCCCCATGGTCGAGGAGGTGTCTGGAATAGCGTTGGACATTGTTGCATAGTCCGTAGTAGTGTTGTTCATCCTACTATGTAGATGTATGTCTTGTTGGGTAGTGAGAGGGGATCGGGAACCACCCAAGGGACCTCTTGGTCTACTGTGAAGGATCGGCCACATGGTGTAATTTGATGTCATCAATGGAAATTAATCTGTTTGTTCGAGAACCAGACAGTGGTGGTAAGATGACAGTCCTGGTACCTTGAATTCCCAAGACCGGTACAGGTGCTATGTATGATGGGCCGAATTCCTTCTTCACAGCGATCTTCTCATGAACCAGATCCCCAACTTTAGGAATCCAGCCAGCCGAAGTTTTCGCTAAATCCCTTATTCCTAAGGTGGCAGTAATGGTAGATGATTTATCATCACGAAATTGCTGAAGCTCTTGTAAGACAGTGAGACGTTCATTTATGCCAAATGGTGTTTCTTCTGCCACCAAACTAGAGGCATCAAGATCTGGGACATGCATAGGTATCCCAAGGAGAACCTCATAAGGAGTGCATTCCCCCAAGGACCGTCTTGGCAGATTATTCAGTGCTCTCTGGACCCCATATAGGTGATATAACAAACTGCGGCCTGCACCTAATACTCGAGCTGATAAGGACTGCTTTAGATCACGATTCCGCCTCTCCACGACCGAATTTCCCTCGGGATGGTATGGTGAGGAGTAATGGAGCTCAACACCCATCGTCCCCATGGTGTCCCTGAATGCCTTAGAGGCAAATGCAGGGCCATGGTCCGAATGGAATGCTGCAACCGTATGCTTACCGATAAAGATCAGCAAGTCTTTTATAACAGTTCCAGCATCAGCCGACCGCTGTGGCCATACTCACAGGAATCTAGAACAAGAATCTACAGTGACTAGAATATATTTGTACGCACCATCAGGCTGTAAGGGACCACAATGGTCCAAGTACACACACTGTAGTGGCCTGTTGGACACTAAGAGGGATGTCTACAGTGGGCGTTTGATATGAGAGCCCTTTATCTGCTGGCAAATGTCACAGCAAAGGACATATTTCTTTGTCCGTCTGCATAGACCTGGCCACCAGAAGTGTTTCTGTAAAAGTGTTATCTTGGCCGATATACCGGCATATGCATAAGCGACACCCTCATGCGCTGCTTTTATTAGATCTAGTCTCTGGTCTTCATTGGGGATCACTCGATCTCCAACCCCAGGAATTGTTGCTTATGCAACATTCTGTGCACTGATATGGTAAGTATAATTTGTAGTGTATCCCTTTGGAAGGAGCATGCCTGCAGCCGAAGCTTTCACGGCAGTCAGTATTTCATTATCCAATCTCGTTTGTGAACGAGTCACTGCAGCCACAGAAGCCGTAGCTACTGCTGCTTTGGCCGCTTCATCAGTCAATGTATTGCGAAGTAACATGTATTCCTACACGTTGGTGGCCCAATGTATGTACTACATGGACACACGGTAGCTTTTCCTTAAGATCAGCCACCCTCTCCCACAATATTTTGTGTTTAATGCTGTTCCCTTTTGAATCGCTAAACCCGTTCAGCTTCCAATGATTAAGGTAATCATTGTATGACTGGACGCAGTAGTATGAGTTGCAGACTATTAAAGTCAGGCTTCCGGGCTCTGTGTGTTCGAGTGCTAGTATAAGAGCTTTAACCCTATTAGTGCCCATTGAAAATCCTTCAGTGCCAAGCAATTTAATGACTTTTCGAGTGCTTTGCTTTAACACACTGTAGCTTGCAAAATTATGATTATAATGTTGGGAAACTATATATTTTCGGTTTCAGTACTTCTTATACTATCAATTTATATATAGAACACACATTTATAAAACACCCTGAAGTCACATGACACAATTCAGGATGGCTGACAGGTAACTGTGAAAATGATGAATGACCGCGCTGGTAGGGTAATACAAAAAATAGTATTTTCCAAAAGCAGATGCACAGAAATATTTATTATTCTGTTTGCTTACTGGGTAAATAGACAGATTTTTATTATTATTATTATTATTTTTTGTGGCTAATTGTCATACTATGACATAGATGTAAGGTAAACACATTTTTCATGTCTTTCTATTGGTGTACAAAATCTATAATTATAAGCCTAACAGGATTGGTTCATAGAAGTAAAATGGATGCTTCGGCACCGAGAAGGGAGGCGAAGGCGGCATTTTTTGAAAGGGCAGGAGCCCTTTAACTCGATCCTAAGGGCAGGAGCCCTTTAAATTTGAACTACCGCGTTCCCGCCCTGCGGGAAGCACGGCACCGAGAAGGGAGGCGGAGGTGGCATTTTTTGAAAGGGCAGGAGCCCTTTAACTCGATCCCAAGGGCAGGAGCCCTATAAATTTGAACTACTGCGTTCCCGCTCTGCGGGAAGCGTGACACCGAGAAGGGAGGCGGAGGCGGCATTTTTTGAAGGGGCAGGAGCCTTTTAACTCGATCCCAAGGGCAGGAGCCCTTTAAATTTGAACTACCGCGTTCCCGCGCCGCGGGAAGCGCGGCACCGAAAAGGGAGGCGGAGGCGGCATTTTTTGAAGGGGCAGGAGCCCTTTAACTCGATCCCAAGGGCAGGAGCCCTTTAAATTTGAACTACCGCGTTCCCACTCTGCGGGAAGCGCGGCACCGAGAAGGGAGGCGGAGGCGGCATTTTTTGAAGGGGCAGGAGCCTTTTAACTCGATCCCAAGGGCAGGAGCCCTTTAAATTTGAACTACCGCGTACCCGCCCTGCGGGAAGCGCGGCACCGAGAAGGGAGGCGGAGGCGGCATTTTCTGAAGGGGCAGGAGCCCTTTAACTCGATCCTAAGGGCAGGAGCCCTTTAAATTTGAACTACCACGTTCCCGTCCGCGGGACGCGCCCGGGCAAAGCCCGGGCCAAGGGCATGCCCGTCTTGCGCCCGTCATCGCCAGGAGGAGCCTGGGCTGGGCCACCCCCCTAAAGTTTTGTTTGTTTTGCTATTGGGACTTGGTCTAGAGGTTTCAGGAATCTCGTCTGTTAAGTCTGACTAGTTTTATTTGATCACAAGCTTTATCCGGCATTAAAGGGGCTAGTAGAGCAAGTCTTTATTACCCCTTGTTCCTAGGGGCTTCTTTTCCCCCCGATATCATTCGCACTCGATAGTAGGAACCAGGGCTGGGCCATTTTTCCAGAAGTGTTTGAATTTATTTAGCTGGGCCATCGGAAAGACGATATGGGGAAGAGGAAGGCCGATGATGTATCAGTATCCCACTCTCGGGTTAAAAAACCCCAAAAACGTTCTGTTGGGAAAGAGGAGGGATGTTCTACCAGAAATCTACAGCAATTCAAAACAATTGATTCATTGTTTGAAGAGGTTGAGGCAATACTGAGGAGTCCCTCTGTTGCTGGCCCTTCTATACTGGACACCATTCCTTCAAAAAAGATTCCTGATCTCTTTAAGAAAAAAACACAGCTGCATAGAGTAGAGGTCAAGGCGGATCTACACCCTCCACCTCACTCCCAGGGTGTAATTCCTTCACTTTTGGAGACTTCACCATCTTTGGTGGAAACAAATGGATGTTTACCTGCAGAAGGTGCACCTCTTTCGAGGTGCACGTCTCCGCCTCTTATTACCATTCCTTGTTCTAACAGGTTTTTGGTTTTATCCTCTAATTCTGTAAGTCCTGGATATTTACAAACCTTATTCGTAGAAGGAACTGACAAAGACTTCCTGGATAGGAAGATGGGCAACAACGAAGCTTCTCAGTTAGCTATCATTTCTCAGAAACTAGATGATGTTAAGTGTCTGCTGGTATCTTTGACGAACAAAATTTCTGGACTTTATGATCAAAAGTCTGGTTGTAATTGCATTATGCCGTTTGAGTCTGTTCCTTCCTCTGAATCACTGCCGGAAACCAAAAAACCTAGTTTCTTTACTTTAGGTGACAATTCGACATCTCTTTCTACACACAATATCGTTGGGGGAAGTAATGGCAGCTCCCCAAGGCATGGCAGGTCTGTCTGTCAGACCATGTCTACCACTAATGAGCGAGTAACAAAATTAGGCGCAAACAAGTGTGGATCCACCTCTGGAGGGGGGGATAAAGGTAATCCCTGTTTTAAAATTTCTCAGTTAAACTCAGGTGGAATGCCTTCTGCAGCAAGTTGTCATGCTAGTCCCCGTTCAGCTACACACCCTGACAATTTGACATTTCTACAGACCCGTGATTTTAAGGGAAGGTCAAGAAGGAGGAGGGAAGATGCCATTATATATTTGACTAGGGTGCCAAAGCTACCTCAGGGCAATAGAGAGTCGAGTGACTCTCTAACTAATAAAGTCATTCATTGGATATGCTCCCAGAGGAACTGTCTCTCTGTTATCAGGTCTGATATATGCGAGGTCCATAGATATAACCTGTCAGGGTCGGAATTTGATTATATTTCGATTATTTTTAATGACAGTAGTCTAGTCAATGATCTCCTGGCCTTCGACACACGGACAGGTACATTAAGCTCAGGTAGGAAATCGAACCTTAGACTTAGTAGTCAGCCGCCTGGGGTTTTGTCATGCAGAGGATGCTGTACATCTGGAACTATTGTAGCTGGGGTTATTCCTTCTTCAGACAACTCTTTAACATTTAAATCTGAGAACCCTTCCCCCTTACTTTCTGAACTGGACTGACTGATTGCCCCTTGCACAGTACTTCCTAAAACAGTAAACGATGAGTGTCAATTTACAGGGACTCCATCTACTGCCCCTCTATTGAGAACTAAGTTAATATCTATGCCTCCCAAAATCAATATTATATCTTGGAATGTTGCAGGAATTAAGTTAAAGTTGGGTGACCCGGAATGGGTAAGCCTTGTTAATAAACAAGATATCTGTCTTTTTCAGGAAACTTGGACTGCAGAACAGATATCCATTCAAGGCTTTACAACCTATTTTTCTGCTGCCCAACCTGCTTCTGGTGGCTTTGGAAGACAGATAGGAGGGTTAATGATTTTATTGAACAACAAGCTAGAATGTGACCACTCTATGATAAAGTTTAATTCCTATGATCTGCTGGGTGTGCAACTCACATTCCGACCTGGATTTAGGATGATAGTTCTGAATACTTATGCAAGATCCGTTCCCCGTGGGTCAGAATCAATTGTTCTCACCCTGCTGACGGATTATATAGAGCTTTTGGACTCTTCAGATTTTCTGATTATAGCTGGTGACTTTAATTGCTCTTTTGTGTTGGACAATACCATCAGAAATCTGACTACTGAGGAGGACGAATATTGGGGTATTCCCCAATCCAAGGAAATGGCGTCTCTGCCAACTTCCCGTGTTGCATCTCAGTTGTCTTCCCTTTGTCTGAAATATGGCCTGAGAGATTGCAATGGCCGCACTAAATCAGATCCTGAGCGAGCTATTACTTTCAAGCGAGGGCTTTCCTTCAGTACTATTGATTATATTCTGGTGGACATTAGGCTATGGTCAAGCTCACTGGACATGGAAATATTACCTCGCCTGGACAGTGATCATAATCCCTTGTGCCTTGTACTGACCAACCATGCATTTTTAAGAGTCCAGCACACAACGATCACTAACGTCCCACTCCCTTACCTGAATCATAGACGCTCTCGGGTCTGTTGGCCGAAGGTCGAATCCAACCCGTACTTGACTAGGGAAATATATTCATCATTTTTAAAGCTTTTTGTAGATTACGAGGAACAAGAAGTCTCTGATATTCCTATTATGGTTATCTACAATAAATTGGTGGATTCCCTACAGGGTATCTTCTATAGGGAAATCCCTTTTAAACCGAGACCTGTTGACATCCCTCGCAGGGATTGGTACAATCAGGATTGTGTGCGAGCAAGATCTAATTTAAACGAGGCTGTAAAAAACTCTATCCAAGAGGTTATTAGAGAGGCCCGACGTAGGTATGTCAATGCCCTGAAACAAGCAAAAAAAGACTGGGATAATGAGATATGGCAGAAGCTGCTTGAAGCAGTTAAACATCAAGATGATAGTTCCTTTTGGCGGCTGTTGACCTCCAGCTCGAAAAGGGGTAATGATGATATTGGCATGTATATTCAGTCCGAAAGATGGGTGTCCTATTTTTCTGGAATTTATGCTCTGCCTGCACCGCAAGCTCTGGAGGTCCCTGGATATGATGAGTGTTGGGCTGTTACCAAGACTCCAACTGAGAGCATTGTTTTTACCTTAGCCGAAACAACAGCTGCAATTAATTCTCTGAGGCCAGCTAAAGCCCCTGGTCCAGATAAAATTCCAGGGGACCTGTTTGAATCAGAACCAAAGATATGGGCATGGTACATTAACTTATTGTCTAATGCCATAGCAGCTGGTAGCCCTATTCCAGATTCTTGGCATGGTGCAGAAATAATTCCGATTCACAAAAAGGGTGATGTAGGTTCACCTGCAAATTATCTACCAATCAGCCTTATTGATATCCTTCAGAAGACGTTTGCTAAGCAAGTCTTCGATAGGCTTACTGATTGGATTCAGGATAATCAAATTCTATCCCCCTTACAGGCCGGCTTTCGGCCTAAAACTAACACCATGGACCAAGTCTTCAGGCTGTCATTACTATTTTGGAAGTATGTCACCCTATCTAAGCAAAAACTCTATGTTGCTTTTGTAGATCTAAGATCTGCGTTCGACTTTGTCCCAAGAGAGAAACTATGGGGAGTACTAAACAAAATCGGTATCCCAGGAAACTTAGTGCATTTAATTCAAAGGTTACATGAAAAAACATTTGCACAAGTTAGATGGGGCAATCGGGGGGAACTCACCGACAAAATAGATATTAGGAGAGGAGTGCGCCAGGGCTGTGTTCTTGCCCCAACTCTATTCACATTGTTTATTAACGAGGTGGTGCAAGTCGTTACCAACTGCCAAAATGATGCTCCATCCTTGAATACCCATAAAATTCCAATTTTGCTATTTGCTGACGATTCCCTCCTGATCTCCAGAACTCCTATGGGTCTCCAGGTACTTGTGGATAAGTTTAGTTCGTTTTGTGGTGACTATGGACTTGAACTTAATCATAGCAAAACTAAACTTATGACCCTGGGCTGTGGCCCCACTAAGAGATATTCAATTTTCTATAATGGAACCCCCCTAGGCATGGTAAGCTCCATAGATTATTTGGGGGTGAGAATTAGCAACAATCTGCATTGGGGGGCCCAAATCGATAAAAGTTTAGCTCTTTTGGCCCAGAGATCTGGGGCTATTCTACGCTTCCACAAGTCTACCTCTGAGAGAGTGATTACTCCAACCATTAAAATCTACTGAGCTAAGGCACAGAGTACTGCGGTCTATGGGGCAGAAATCTGGGGGTCCTCGAACACTGGCAAGTTGGCAGTGGGGGAAAATAACTTTGTAAGGTCAACTTTGGCTTGTCCTCGTAATACCCCACTGCTGCCAATGTTCTGGGACCTTGGCCTGTCATGCATCTCAGATGTAATTGCCCTACGACCATTGCTTTTCTGGGTCCGTGTATGGACTACCCCTGAGCTATCCACATATAAGGAGTCTATTCAAGACGTTCTAGATAGACCAAATGTTCTTACCATTCCCTGGTTTAATCACATCTCAAAATGGTTTTATAGATTGGGTCTTAGTGAGTTTTGGAGCCATCCAGAAAGTATAAGGAAGGATCAGAAGAACCATTTGAAAACTGTTTACTGGATATATGTCAGGGAAAACTACCTGATGTGCTCAACACACGGCAGATTGACCTCACAATTTTTTTATTTCAAATGGTATCCGTATCTGGAACCATTTATGGATACAATTCTTGATCAATTAAGTAAGAGTTTATACATTCAGTTCAGATATGGTTGCCTGCCTCTTACATCTTATGGTAGTACACGGAGTCTGATTACAAGATCTGATCCCTGTCCTAGTTGTAATCACACTTCTGAATCTATTGTACATTTTATGTTTATATGCCCTGCATATATGATTGCACAACGGAAGTGGTTACGACCTGTGTGTAGAAATATGGGGATAAGACACTGTATGGCTGCCTTGAGGATCATGATGAGGGATACTTCCCTCTCTTTAGCTTGTGTGGTTAGCAAGTATATTGTAGCTGCTTGGCATATACGTATCAGTTCCCTGGGGAAAAATGATGATGAGGAACAAATTTTAAAAGGGAAAAAAAAAAAAAAAAGGAAAGTGTTTTAGCTGCTAAATTTTAACTATGCACCTAAGACTGAAATAAAACCCTATGTTTAATTTAAATGATAGATATTAGGGGGTCAGGTGCATTCTTGATGGAATGTAATTTTATGTGTTTTAAGGTTGAATATATGCTATTCTATTTTATTCTTATCCCTTTTTTAACTAAACTTATTTTTCTTTTTTTTATTTAATTGTTGGTTGTTTGCTTTTATGGTCGAAAGTAACCGAATAAAGCTATGTGAACTGGATGCTTCAGACAGTACTGTTAGTTAAGATATGAAAATACATATTTTTGCTGCTTTTGACAGCACTTTACGTGCTACAAAATGGCCGACATGCTATTTTGTTCATAGATGTTTTTCATATAATGATCTCAGTCTTGTTACTGGAGATATGTTCAACATCTCAAAATCTCAAAATGCATTTCTGACTTTTATGTACAGTAGTGACGCATATTTTGTAAAAAGGTGACATATGATTTCATGCATAGTCTCTTGAAGGTCACAGTTCTTGACCTTTGACCCTAAATTGTAGCTCTTGGAAATGTGAAAAGGGTGTATCTTTGTAACTGTGAACTTGTTTTAGCAAAATGAGGGATCATTGGAAAGGTCATTGTCTGAACTCACAAGTCAACTAGTCAAATTGTGTGAGAGGTCAAAAAACATGACCTTTAACCCCCAAATACACATTTTTTTAACTTTTTTAGTTTGTATTCTATTACCATTGGATCAATTTCTGCAAGTGTGTTATTCTTGGAGTTGAACATAAAAAGCCCTTTCTTTTTCCTTGTTCAAATTGTTGGAGAGGTCATAACATTTGACCTTTGACCTCTAATTACACGTACTGTAAGTGTTTCAAGGTGATAATTCCTTTATGGTCAGATCAATTTTTACATGTGGTACATTGTTTGAATAGTCATGATAAGTACTTACGTTTTTCTTCGTTAAATTGGTGGGGGGGATCATGAGGTTTGACCCTTGAACTCTGTTTCAATGTTCTAAGCTTTTCAAGGCCATTAATCCATTGCTGTTAGATTATTTGTTACAGGTGAGGCATTATTGAAATTGTCATGATGAGTACTTACATTCTACTTGGTTTCTGTGCTGGAAGGTGTTATGCTTTTTGAACTTCGACCTCTAATTAAACTTGTTCAAGTGTTTAAAGGTCATTATTGCATTACCCTTGGATCATTTGCTACTAGTGTCATATTATTGTAAT
Source organism: Pleurodeles waltl (assembly GCF_031143425.1). Taxonomy (NCBI): domain Eukaryota; kingdom Metazoa; phylum Chordata; class Amphibia; order Caudata; family Salamandridae; genus Pleurodeles; species Pleurodeles waltl. Next base: position 557,117,436 of record NC_090451.1, read on the forward strand.
TGTCTTGATAAATATTTGCATTTTGCTTGGTTTCGTTGGTGGAAGGGGGGAATCATGCCTGTTGACCTTTGACCTCTAATCATGCTTTTCTAAGTCTTTCAAGGTCATTAATCCATTGCGGTTATATACTTCCTGCACAAAAGCAATGCACACTGGCAACGTTGCACCACAGCGCAAGGGCACCTGAGTTGGCAGAAGGCCTGCACCTTCGGGTCCCCTTATAATACTAATAATCAGATGAACACAAAAGAAGATAGGACTTGGTTATCAATGAGCAATGTAGTTCCAGTTGCACAAAGTAAGGGACAATGATGAATCTTCTTCTTCGCAACACTGGAGTCTCACCTTGCTCTCCTGCCAACAGTACCTTTACTTAGCAAAAGGGAAAAATGGAAGGCTATGGCTCTATAGGGAGCCCAATAAGCCCATGATGCTTCATGTATGTTCTGGAGCAAGGCCTTTGTCTCCTGGACAACAAAACAATGCTATCTGTCTTCTTCAACAGTGACTGTGTTTATTTCTCAGTGAATTGATTGTGGACTGCTGCAGATAGAGTTGTATTTAGCTCAACATACTTGTTGACCATATGGCCTCATGAGTTTACAAAACAGAGTATGTTTTCTCCCTGTAACGCATACTCAGCTGTGAGAATATACAAACTGATGACAAAGGTCGATGAAATTGAGTATGTTAGTGCAGGTACTAAAACATCATAGCAAGATGTCAAAACCCCGCTCAAGTGTCAACCGTACAAATGCCAGTTAAAATGGTCTAAAAGTCATAACTACTGACCAAGCCTGCCATGCTGCTTGATGGCAGTGACTAGAGTGATATAAGAGGGTACCATGAGCACTCCATCCAATGCCCCACCAAGGTGCACCACTGATTAACAGGTCAAATATGCCCTGAGATAAAAGACTGAGACTGAGAAATTGTGCCTTGAACTCACAAAGTTAAGCCTGGTTTTACGACGTAAACATTTGCTAGCATGAATGCTTTTGCAGAAGAAATGAATAACCTGATTTGCTGGTTATCCCACAAGATGACTGCTTAGTTAATTCTCACATGTCTACACATTATCTATGAACAGTTATCCCTGCTAAGCCACTGAAGATAGTGGGGCATCTTGAGAAATAGATTTACGACAGAAGATGGCTAGAAGCTGCAAGTGAGATTGTAACGCGCTGGTGCTGAACCTACAAGTAATTTGTGTAGTAGATTGTTTTCCTATGACATTAAAGAACTTCCTTTTTTCAAAGCCAAACACTGGGCTGCACAGTAAATTATGGTGTCTGCTGCTTGAATGTGAGTTTTGAGTCTCTGCTCCCCAGACATCTTCACTAAGATACTTTTGACTGCTCATCCTCACTGCCTTGAGAGTCAAATGTGGAAGGGTTGTACTTCGCCCATTTCCTGAGCCATAGTAGGACAGATCATGTTAAAGACATTTGGGTCCACACAATATTCCATTGTGTGTGGGACCTGCTAGCATAAATTCTTCACTTTTGTGGAGGCAAGCAGGGGAGATAAAATCAAGATAGATGGACACTATATAGTACTCCCTCAGATTACACACCGGAACAAAGTTAATTGCGTTAAGCTGCATTCCTCACTTTGAGTGTCAACTACTAACAGAGCAAAACGACCACTGAAAGTAAGGATTTCAGTACTGTTAGTAAACAATCACAACAAAATGTGGAAATGAGCTAGACAAATCCTCTTCACAGAAGAGGTCTCTGGCAAAACTTCTAAAGAAATGGCTGAAAGTAGGGCCCACCCAAGGTCACCTCCCTGGATACCACATTGAAGAAACTAATAGCACTCGGAAGAACAATGACGACAACAAAATCCTTGCTGCTATTTCTATTACAACAGATATTGCCTCCTTCAATGCACCCTTTCTGGGCACGTCATGATCACAGTTGATACCCTCAGAATATGACAACGAAAGTGCTGCACCTTGAGATTAGGATTCATCAAACTCTGACCTTGGGAGGTCACCAATCAATGTGACCTATCCCCATAGCTTATGCATGATCAGATGCAAGGTCTAGGTGACAAAATCATGGAAGATAAAATAGGGAAAGTGACAAAGGACTTCCCCCACAGTATGGTCAGAGGGGTCAATGGATACCCCGCAAAGTATTACAAAGTAAGCAAAGATCTGCTAGTTTTCTTTACTGTATAAACCCTTAAAAGGGTCACAGGGAAATCACACCCTGCAGAAAGAAAGAAACTAGGAGAAGAAGCTGGCGATCTCACTCCACATGGAGAAAAACATTTCCCGTGTTCAATGGGAATAGCTATTCCGGATTATGGAAAAAGTAGGAATAGGAATGCACATCATGGTGTGAGTTAAATGGTTATACAAACACCATCTCTTAGGTTTATGTGCAAAGGCTATATATACTTCCTCAGCATTCAACATCAAGTGGGGATTTAGATAAGAGTACCCTCTTTCAATCTTGCTATTTATACTTAAGCTAGAATCCCTGGCCATGCTACCTGAGATTCTAATGACAAACAAATTATCCCAATGCCATGAGGGGGCATACAAGGCACTATTCTTTGCAGACGATATACTAGTGACCATAACAAAACTTGCTGGTGTTCCAATTGCCACAATTACTATACATACTCCATAACTGGGAACTGGGAACATACCATGTTGAATAACCTACAGACCACAGATGAGGGATACAGTGGACATAGTGGCCGTCTGAAAGCACAGACAGATCTTGTATGTCACTTTGACCTGTACACAGAGATTACTTATTGGACACAACAGACTGCAACAGCATTAGCCACAGCAGTGGTCTGCATCCTTAGTCTGTGGAAGACAAAACTTAGCCCTACCTATTGAGTCTTGGTTGCATACAATGTACAATGTTGTCTCTAATGAATATGTGATTTATAGCCTGAATGACCACTTGGATACAATCCAGGTTACATGGATTATTTTTGTGGGTAATTTCTGGCTACTCAAAGGATTAACCTACAATATCTCCCTAGGCCAAAGATGTATGTTTGATGGTTGTCGAATTTCCTGGTCCACCTAGAAGGGTAAAAAGAGAGAGAGCGTGCCTAAAGTCTTTCCCTGAACTAAACATTCGTGTTACAGACAGAAGAAACAAAATGAGAGCAAGGTTGCCTTGAACCAACTGTACAAGGTGGTGCTGTGTGTATCCTGTCAGCAAATGAACCTCAGTGAGGGCGCTGGAGGAAGGCAAACTACAAGGAATTAACCTACAAACTGTCCCTAGGTTAAGGATGTGTAGTTGATGGCTGTCGATGTTCCTGTTCCACCTAGAAGGGGAAAAAGAGAGAGAGAGTGTGTGCCTACAACCTGTCTCTGAACTAAACATTCTTAGTACAGACAGTGGAAACAAAATGGGAGCAAGGTTACCTTAAACCAACTATACAAAGTGGTGCTGTGGGTCTCCTGCCAGCAAACACACCTCAGTGAGGGCATTGGAGGAGGCAAACCGCAGATAATTAACCTATAAACTGTCCCTAGGCTAAAGATGTGTGGTTGATGGCTGTCGAAGTTCCTGGTCCACCTAAAAGGGGAAAAAGAGAGAGTGTGCCTACAACCTGTCCCTGAACTAAAAATTCTTGGTACAGACAGCAGAAACAAAATGGGAGCAAGGTTGCCTTAAACCAACTATACAAAGTGGTGCTGTGGGTCTCCTGCCAGCAAACACACCTCAGTGAGGGCATTGGAGGAAGGCAAACTGCAGATAATTAACCTATAAACTGTCCCTAGGCTAAAGATGTGTAGTTGATGGCTGTCAAAGTTCCTGGTCCACCTAAACGGGGAAAAAGAGAGAGTGTGCCTACAACCTGCTCCTGAACTCAACTTTCTTAGTACAGACAGCGGAAACAAAATGAGAGCAAGGTTGCCTTGAACCAACTGTACAAAGTGGTGCTGTGGGTCTCCTGCCAGCAAAAGCACTCCAGTGAGGGCATTGGAGGAAGGCAAACTGCAAAGAATCAATCCACAAACTGCCCCCAAGCTAATTCTATGGTTAAATTGCCAATTCTATTGGTCCACCTGTAAAAAAAAAAAATATGCATGTAACCTGACCCTATGCTAATTTTGTTGAAAAATTTGGGAATAGATCCGGATTCCCAGAAAATATACCAAGATACTTTTTGTGGTCTTCCCAGGAGATCCACAGATTTGGCATACCTTCTAGTCACTGACTTACCTTAATGACACCTCTTTGACAACGAACAACAATCTTGCCTGCAGGGCAACATGTTTGTTCATGTTCTTCTTCACTTCGACTCCAACATCATCACATCATCATCACAGTGCAGTTTCCAACGTTTGGAATAAAAAACATTTGAACAATTAAGTGCTAGTAGTCGAAAGCTAATATTGTCTTCACAAGTAGTAGATGTTGAGTCTTACAATTATCACTGCAGTTACAGAAAGCTTTGTAAATAAATATATATCTGAATGTGCTGTTGAGGTGGCAAACACTTGGGTGGTCATTACAACCCTGGCGGACGGTATTAAAGCGGCGGTAAGACCGCCAACAGGCCGGCGGTAAAAAAAATTGGAATTACAACCGTGGCGGAAACCGCCAACAAAGACAGCCACTTGAACACTCCGACCGCTATGGCGGTACAGACAAACAGCTTGGCGGTCACCGCCAACAGACAGGCGGAAGTCAATATACCGCCCACAGTATCACAACCTACCAATCCGCCACCTTTTCTGGGGCGGATTCACAGTGGACAAAAACACGGCGGAACCAGGACTTCGAAGGGAAAATGCTCACCTCTACACACCCCACGAGGAATCCGGACGCCATGGAACCAGAGCTGCACATATTTCCAGCCCTCATCTTCTTGCTCCTCTACCAGGAGCACGAATGCTGGCGGCGAAGACAACGGTGAGTACTGCACCTACGACACAGGGGAGGGAAAAAACGGGGACACTCAAACGCAACACTCCCACCCTCACCCTCGACAACACACACACTAATACATATTTATAAATGATAGTTACACCCCCCAACCCCCCTGGAAGAATGCAAAGACAAAAGGAAATGAGTGTAATCATTGTAATCTATTAAAATCAAGTACGGAAAAATATATATATACACCATAAACAAAATATACACCAATCTTAGAAGTCCAGTTAGTGCTCCAATGAAGTCCGTGGAACACTGAGCCCACACGCTATGGGCGAGGTCCACACAAGATCCCCGACCAGGATCGAGAGAACACTGCAGGGGCATCGGAGAGCAAGAAAACAGGCACCTCAGGGGGAGGGAAAGGGGAGGCACCTCAGCCGGTTGAGTGCACAACGCCAAATCCACGAGGGGGCCACATGCCCACTGTTCCATCCTGGGGAGTGCAAAGCCACAGTCTCTCAAGTCTCTACAGTGGGTGGCTTGCCCACTGTTCCATCCTGGGGAGTGCAAAGCCACAGTCTCTCAAGTCTCTACAGTGGGTGGGTTGCCCACTGTTCCATCCTGGGGAGTGCAAACCCACAGTCTCTCAAGTCTCTACAGTGGGCGGGTTGCCCACTGTTCCATCCTGGGGAGTGCAAAGACACAGAGGTAGTGAATGTGATACTCCACTGGTTCTGGAGGGGGCCTGGTGCCCAGAATGCTTTATCCTGCTAAGATCAGAGGTAGTGGATGCAATACTCCACTGGTTCTGGAGGGGGCCTGGTGCCCAGAGTGCTTCTTCCTGCTCGTTACTGACTCAGTAGCATCAGTGCCCTTGGCTCTCATGGGCCAGCAGTGCTTGGAGCGGTGGTGCCCTGTTCAGCGGTGCTTGGAGCGGCGGTGCCCTGTTCAGTGGTGCTTGAGGCGGCGGTGCCCTGTTCAGCGGTGCTTGAGGCGGCGGTGCCCTGTTCAGCGGTGCTTGTGGCGGCGGTGCCCTGTTCAGCAGTGCTTGGAGCGGCGGTGCCCTGTTCAGCGGTGCTTGGAGCGGCGGTGCCCTGTTCAGCGGTGCTTGAGGCGGCAGTGCCCTGTTCAGCGGTGCTTGAGGCGGTGGTGCCCTGTTCAGCGGTGCTTGAGTCAGCGGGCTCCTTTGCAGCGACTCAGCTGCTGGCGGTCCTCTCTGTCCCCGCGGGGCTTGTGCTGTCGGTCCTCTCTAGCCCAGTGGGGCTTGTGCTGGCGGTCCTCTCTGTCCCAGCGGGGATGATGGCGGTGGCCTCCTGGGCAGCGGGGATGATGGCGGTGGCCTCCTGGGCAGCGGGGATGATGGCGGTCTCCTCCGACGTGCTTCTCTTCCCAGATGTGCCGGGTTTCTTGTGGCCCTTCCCCATCTTCGAAGGTGTCGCAGCTGACTCCACATTCCCACCGGGAACCCTGGGAGCGGCTTTGGTGGCTGGAGTCTTCCCCCTCTCCCGCCGGGCACTGGCCAACTTCTGATGCTTGACAGGTGGGGGAATGTCCGTGCTGTGGCTCCGTGCCACACTGGCTGCCCTGGTGGCCGGTGCACTCCAGATTCCGGTAACTGCAGCACCAGTGGTCCCGGAGATGTTGTGGCTGAGGTGCTAGGTTGGGACCTGGAGAGTCGGGACCTAGGAGATGGACGGGGTGGGGGAGGTGTGGGAAAGAGGTCAAGGTTGGACAGGAAACGTTTTTTGGAGACACTGGGACGGGTAGCTGGAGGGGGTTTGGGAGTGGAGGAAGAGGTTGTGTTGTAGGAGGTGTTCGTTTGGTGACTTTGGGTGAAGGTGCATGCGCTGGAGGCTGTCATGAGGTGGATGGCTGTTGGGTGGGTGTGTGCCTGCGTTTGTGTATCTTGGGAGGTGGCGTCACAGACACACTGGAAGAGGACACAGGGGACGTGTGGATGGTAGTGGGGGTGGTGACTGCACGTGAGCGGGGTGTGGTGGTGTGTGTGCTGGTGATGGCAGTAGTGGCTGTAGATGTAGTGCATGCAGGTGTGAGTGGAGACGAGACTGGGAGGGAGGAGGGAGACGAGGAGGAGGGGGACACAGTGGAGGCAGTGGATGTTGGTGTGTCTGCATGTGTGTGATGCTTGCGTGAGTGCCTGTGGGATGTGTGGTGCTTATGTTTGCCAGAATTTCCCTTGTGTGTTGACGTGTGTGCATGCTGGCCTGAAGGTGTGCTTGGGATAGGCTGGGGTACAGGGGATTGGGTCTGGGTGGAGGAAGTTGGAGTGGGGAGGCTAGAGACGGGGACAATGACTGCCATCAATGCTGAGGCCAGAGTCTGAAAAGCTCGCTGAAGGGCCGCCTGACCAGAATGAATGCCCTCCAGGAATGCATTTGTTTGTTGTAACTGCCTTTCTACACCCTGGATGGCATTCAAAATGGTAGACTGCCCAACAGTGAGGGACCTGAGGAGGTCAATGGCCTCCTCACTGAGGGCAGCAGGGGTGACTGGGGCAGGGCCTGAGGTGCCTGGGGCGAAGGTGATGCCCACCCTCCTGGGTGAGCGGGCACGGGGCAAAGTGTGAGGGGCAGCTGGGAGGGCGGTGCTGGTAGGGGGGGTGGCGGCTGTACCTGTAGATGCGGGGAGCACAGATGTTGCCGCCACCACAAGGGATATCCCATCAGAGGACGAGTCCGTGTCGCTGGTGTCAGCTCCTGTCCCTGCCATGGCGCTCCCCTCACCCTCTGTCCCACTGGTGAACTCCGAGTCCGTAGTCTCGCCTTCCATGGACATGTGGGATGCAGCTCCCTCGTGCTCCGGTGCCACTGCTCCTCCGCCTGATGATGCTAATGCACACAAGAACAGGGATACCACAAAAAGGGGGGGGGCAACAGAAGAAAGACATGTTGAGTGCATGCATTACCTCTACCGTTGGCGGACACGACAGACACAGAAGCCCCCTGCACTATGCCACGCTCTTGGGCTCCACTGTTCAATCCCTGGGACATGGCCTACTAGGCTATGGACGACACATGCACACATGGATGACACAGGGGCATGACTAGGTGTACTTGGCCCTCTACAGAGGTGGGGTGGGGTGCCACATGGCCTGTCTTATGGAGGGTCCTTGCCTACTAAACTCGCCCTGGCCTAGGGAAACCCACAGCCCATCTCCCCCACCCAGACACCTCCACTGCGCGCTAAATCAGCAGGATGAGAGTGTACTCACCCCCTTGTCGCTGCTGTGATGCCCTCAAGCGCCAATCCAACTATAGGTACGCCACCGCCAGGATCCTACACATCAGGGGGGTCATGGTGCGACGGGCACCCCTCCCACGTTGGGAGGCCATCCCCAACTGAGCCTCCGCCATCTTCTTGCTGCAGCGACGAATGTCCTCCCATCTTTTCCGGCAGTGGGTGCTCCGTCTGTGGTAGACCCCCAGGGTCCGGACATCCTTGGCGATGGCACGCCAAATATCTTTTTTCTGGTGGGTGATGACCTACATGATTTTTACAGGGGGAAAATAAACTTATTACCAACTGCACCGTCACAGTCATTGGCCCCCATCCCTACCCTTGGCATGTGGCACATGCACTCACCGTCGTTTCATGCATGCCGCACTCTCCCACTTCCTTCTTACATCCACCCCTCTCCACACAGGCATAGCCCATACAGCATGCTCCCAGTGTACTTACCTGTTTGTCTGGAGGACCGTAGAGTAGCGTGTACTGGGGGAGGAACCCATCTACGAGTTTCTCCAACTCCTCTGATGTGAAGGCAGGGGCCCTTTCCCCAGGCACTCGAGCCATTGTCTCTTCCAGACCGAGGTCACAGCAGCACTTGCAGTGTAGGTCCTCTCCTGTTGAAGATCAGGTATCGAGTGATTGAACAGATAGAAATTGGCAGTCACGTCCGCGGCGGTGCGTACCTTCACCGCCGGCATACATCGTCATTGGCTCCTGGGACCCATAGGGTCCAATGTTAATCAATGCAGCATTGCGCTGCGGTCTTCGACCGCATACCGCAACGGTGTACAACGCCAGCGCAGTTACCTCATATCCCATTGTCCCACTTTACAGGTCAGGCAGCAGCCATTTCAGGGGCCCACATGGCTTTATTTGTAACTGTATCACACATACCTAGGCCTAGACTCAACACACATACAGGCCACCTTTCGGATTATGATTCGTGTTCTGTGTAAGCTGTGGGTACATACCTCTGAGTTGGTTGACTCTGCTCGCTGTTGTCCTTCATAGGCACCGTCCGCTGGGACATGTGAGGAGATGGCGGCATCCTCTGGTGTACAGACTGCTGGTGGACCTATCGACAATGGAGGAAAGACATGTGATCATCACATACAGGCTTGACCGTGCCACAATCCATGAACTGTGTACCCAGCTGGAGCCAGACCTGATGTCAGCTATTCGCCATCCCACAGGAATCCCCCCTCAAGTGCAGGTGCTGTCAGTGCTCCATTTCCTTGCAAGTAGATCATTTCAAACAACAGTGTCCATAGCATCAGGGATGTCCCAGCGTATGTTTTCCAACGTGTTGTCCAGAGTGTTGTCTGCCCTGCTGAAACATATGCGGAGCTACATCGTTTTCCCTCAGGTGGAGGATTTGCCTACAGTGAAAGGTGATTTCTAAGCCCTGGGACATTTCCCCAACATCATAGGTGCCATTGATGGGAAACACATGTGGCTTTGGTCCCCCCCGCAGGAGTGAACAGGTGTACAGAAACCGGAAGATTTATCATTCCATGAATGTGCAGATGGTATGTTTGGCCGACCAGTACATCTCCCATGTTAATGCCAAGTTCCCTGGCTCAGTGCATGACACCAGAGCGGCCTGGCTCCGGCACGTAGGTACCCCCCATGGTATTCCCTTTGGCGTGAGTGTGACTACAAGGGAAACCCCCCCCCCCGGTTCTAGCCAGACCAGAGGCAATACGCCCCCAGCTCCGGGGCCTACCCCACCGTGAACTACCTGTTCAGGTAGGACACACACTTTCACTCTGAGCACCGTACTTATTACAGGTGCTCCGACCCTGACGAATGCCCCTGACCCACCAGCACTTAGTGAGGGCAGAAACATGTTGGTCATGTTCAACCCCTTTTAGACTCCAAGAGACATTATCCTCTAACGAGCCTTCCCCCTTAGTTTTAGTCTTACCAACATGCACCACCATTAAAACTAACAAGAGCCACCGGTGACATGTTAGGTAATTTTATTATTCACCCCCTCTGGATCACTGTAACTATCCAGTCAATTCAATTTCAGCACTCCCTCTGGTTCTTTTAACCAGAGGTCGAGTCCGCCTGAGTAGTATCATCTTACTTAGGTGGGGCTAGGTGGTCATATGATGAAGCAAGACACTATTATGTGTGTGAGACCACCTAGTCCGTAAAGGAAAATCCCCTGCTACTCCTGTAGGGCAACACAGCACCCCCTATCAAGCAACCTAATGCAACCATGAACTGGTTAAAGACTAACCCAGTCTTACCCCCTGTTCCTACTACCCCACACCTTTTGTGATTACTTAGTTTCTTTTGGGAGGCGGTGTGGGTTAGCCTTGCTTCCCTTGCTCTCTTTCTGTGTATTTGTAATTGTCAGTGCATGACACCTACATCCTGCGGAATAGCAGCATCCCTTATGTGATGGGGCAACTCCAGAGGCACCGTGTGTGGCTATTAGGTGAGCACCTGGAAGCAAGTCAGTGGGAATGGTAGTCGGGGTCTGGGGATATCCCTACAGGTTAGTGTGTGTCTAACAGTTGCCCCTCGCCATTTGCAGGTGACTCTGGTTACCCCAATCTGTCATGGCTACTGACCCCAGTGAGGAATCCCAGGACAAGGGCAGAGGAACGCTACAATGAGGCCCATGGGCGAACACGGCAGGTAATCGAGCGGACCTTCGGCCTCCTGAAGGCCAGGTTCTGATGCCTCCATATGACAGGTGGATCCCTATTCTACTCACCAAAGAAGGTGTGCCAGATCATCGTGGCCTGCTGTATGCTTCACAACTTAGCTTTGCGACAGGTGCCTTTTCTAAAGGAGGATGGTCCAGATGGCGGTGTTGTTGCAGCTGTGGAGCCTGTGGCCAGTGAAGACAAGGAAGCAGAAGAAGAGGACATCAACAACAGGGACTCGGTGATCCTGCAATATTTCCAGTGAGACACAGGTAAGAATACAGACCTGCCTACTACATGTACTTTAACATTACTACCTCTCTACTGTATGTCATTTTCACCCAGTGTATGGTCACTGAGTTGTCGCTTTCCCTTACGATTTCAGAGATGTGGGTCCCACTGTGTGACATCTGCTTTGATTCCTCATGGACTGGAGCTGTGTGACATAGGTATGTTGGCATTGCAATTGTAAGAGCATTTTGGCAAAGTAATTGTTAATACACTAATTCAAAATCACAGACTGACTCCAGATTGTTTTGTGCTTCAAGGGTGTTTATTTAAGTGCTCAATATTGGAGGGGGTTGCAAAATGGGGAGGGGGGATGGTGGAGGTATGTCCATGGCAGAGTCCAGTCTATTTGTCTCACGGGTGCATTGCCCAAATGGGCATAGGAAGTGGAACTGGGGCAGTTTGAGGATGGACAGGGTAACAAAGTGGGACAGAAAGATGACATTCAGGGTGGTCTCATTTCTTGGCGGGGGTCTTGGCATTGTTCTCTGTCTTTGTCCTGGATCTCAGGGACCGTTTGCGGGGTGGTTATCCCTCTGCAGGGGGTGGGGTGCTGGTGTGGTGGTCCTGTGGCGGTGCCTCCTGTCCACTAGCGGCGGCGGAGGTGGTGGGAAGCTCAACGTCCAGGCTAGTGTCAGGGGCCCCTTGTTGTTCCACAGTGTCCCTCCTGGTGTTGAGTACTTCCTTCAGCACCCCTAACATTGTTCCCAGGGTGGAATTGATGGCTCTGAGTTCCTCCCTGAAGCCCAAATACTGTTCTTCCTGCAGATCCTGGGTCTCCTGAAACTTGGCCAGTACCGTTGCCATCGTCTCCTGGGAGTGGTGGTATGCTCCCATGATGTTGGAGAGGGTCTCATGGAGAGTCGGTTACCTTGGCCTGTCCTCCCCCGTCGTACAGCAGCCCTCCCAGTTCCCCTGTGTTCATGTGCCTCTGTCCCCTGAACGGTGTGCCCACTGCCACTGCCCCCAGGTCCCTGTTGTTGTTGGGGTGGTGGGTTAGCCTAGGTTCCCTGTAGTGGAGGACACACTGCTGCTTGACGTGTCCTGGGAACATAGGTATGGGCCCGCTGGGTGGGTGCTGTGCTGATGTTTCCAGAGGGGTGAAGCTCTGTAGTGGCCTGTGATTGTGTGATGGGAACCGAATGTCCCGAGGTCCCCGATGGGCCGGGTTGGTCATCTAGATCCAGTTGGACAGAGCTGCTGTCATCACTGTGGGCCTCTTCTGTTGGTGGTGTGGACATGTCTGGACCTTCCTGTGCGGTGACGTTGGGTAGGGGTCCTGCAGGGGTGTAAAAGCATGATTATTGCATCTGTGTGTGCCATGGTGTGCAATGGGTGGTTGACCGTGTACCCCAGTGCTTGCATTCCTGTGTGGGACCTTGTGTGAGGATGGTTTAGGGGGTGTATGTGTTTGTGCAGTGGGCATGCTTTGGTGTTGGTTGTCCATGCTTTGTTGTTGCATGCAGGGTTTGGTGTTGGGATGAGTGGTTTGTGATATTGGGACATTTGTGAGGAGTTAGAGTGATGGGGGTGAGGGTGGGGGTATGTGATGGCGTGCAGGTTGGGTGGGGGGTGTAATAGTTAAGATTTGACTTACCAGAGTCCATTCCTCCTGCTACTCCTTCGAGGCCCTCAGGATGCAGAATCGCTAAGACCTGCTCCTCCCATGTTAGTTGTGAGGGAGGAGGTGGGGGTCCGCCGCCAGTCCGCTGAACCGCAAGGTAGGGTCTTGAGACCACAGAACGCACCTTCCCCCGTAGGTCGTTCCACCTCTTCCTGATGTCATCCCTATTTCTTGGGTGCTGTCCCACTGCGTTGACCCTGTCCACTATTCTTCGCCATAGCTCCATCTTCCTAGCAATGGAGGTGTGCTGCACCTGTGATCCGAAAAGCTGTGGTTCTACCCAGACGATTTTCTCCACCATGACCCTGAGCTCATCCCCCGAGAACCTGGGGTGTCTTTGCCGTGCCATGGGGTGATGTGGGTGATGTGTGGGGTGGTGTGTGTGGTGATAAGTGTGCTGATATGCAGTGGTGTGTTGTGTGAGGTGCGTGGAAGTTATGTGGGTGATGGTGTTGTGTGCCTGTGGATGCTAGTTTGTTGATGGTGGTGTCTCTCTCTGGCCTTCTCTAGGTGATTCTGGTCATAGGGGTTTGTGGGTGATGTGGGTGTGTGTTTAATATAGTATTGGGTGTGTGGGAGTGGTGTGTGTATGTGTATCAGGTGTGTGTATTTTGATTTGTCCAATGTGGCTGTGTTTTGTAGATGTGTGTGTATTTTGAGCGCAGCGGTGTGTACCGCCAATGGAATACCGCAGTTGAAAGACCGCCGTGTGGATTCGTGGGTCATGATAGTGTGGGCGTATTTCTTTTGCTGTGATGGTGGAGGTTTTGTTTTCGCCAGTTTATCACTAACCTTTGGTGTGGCGGACTTGTGTGGGTGTCTGAATTTTGGCGGATTCCGTGCTGTGGGTCATAATAGCTGTGGCGGATTTCTGCGGGTGCGGCAATGTGTTGGCGGTGTTCTGCACGGCGGTAAGCAGCTTTTACCGCCAATGTTGTAATGACCGCCTTGGTGTCATAGATGTTGAGATCCCACTGCAGATAATTATACCTTAGTGACAGAATTGTGATAGACGTTGAGTTTCTATTCTCCCTCCAGGCTGGTCCCAAATATGAAAAGCATTTGTGGCCTGTCTAAAACCACAATATGTGGCTTGTATGAATATACCCACGTCTATGTTTATAAATGTGTGGTTAGTTAAGTTAAATAAGAAACTATTCCCTCACCTCCACAGATGACATCTGCATGATACTAGACAGAGGAGACATTGCAATACTCATGCTTCTAGACCCCTCTGCAGCATTTGAAATATTTTCCCACACTATCCTCATCCAACATCTACAAGATTAGAATCCAGGGCCCCTCTCTATTCAGGATAGGCAGGGCACAAGCAGAAAGTCTAGACTGCTACTCGTTAGATGCCAATAGCCTCTCTGTGGAGTACCACAAGACTTGTCTCTAAGCCTTACCCTTAAAAAGAGTGTTTTGAATGTTAACTTTTAAGTTAGTGCAAGTGTATCTTGATTGCTGTAAAATATCAAGTGTACAGATTTTAATTGTAGAGCTGCTGTGGCTTAAATGTCACTTAGAAAAGAGAAAGGAAACACTTTCACTATAACAGGTGAGGTAGTAGTCATAAGAAGCCTACAGTCCTTAAGAAACTCCACAACATCTGTGAGTTAGTGTTGAAACAGGAATGTTGTCTGCCTGGTATACTTGTGTGACTCCCTGTCTTGAGTGCCTAACTAGTATCATGACTTTTTATTTTGTCATTGGCATAACCATAATCTGAATCAAGATGAACCTTGTGATCCGAAGAGACAAGATTTTCCATTGGCTACCCTTCAAAACTAGGAAAACAGTCACCCAGGCCCTCATCTCTGGCCGCCTCGACAACAGGAATGCACTCAATGCCAGAACCACTAAGCAGTGCACTAACCGCCTCTGGATAATCCAAAACACCGCAGTAAGACTCATCCTCAACCACCCCTGAAGAACTAGCATCACACCCCACTTTAGGGCCCTCCACTGGCTTCCTGTACAGCATAGATGTCTCCTCAAGCTCCTCACCCACAACTACAAGGCTCTCCACAACACCAGGCCACCTATCTCAACAACCGACTCATTTAACATCGACCATCCAGGGCACTCCAATCAGCCACTCTCTCCCAGGCCCATGTCCCCCGCATCCATTGCAAATGACACGGAGGATGCTCCTTCTCCTACCTAGCCGCTAAATCCTGGAACAACCTCCACCTACGCACATCACCCTCACTGGAGACCTTCAGAAAGCAGCTCAAGACCTGGCTCTTCAACCACCACCTCCCGCTGGGCCAGAATTGCAGTCCCTCCGCAGCGTCCGGAGACCCACCGGGTTAACAAGTCCATGGTCTACAAGAACCTCCTGATTGATTGACTGAAGAGGCACACCAAGCGTGCCCTCTTTGCTGGCTTTAGGGCAGTGCATCCAGTGCCACAGCTCCGGCGCCACGCTCATGGGGCCCTTTGTTATGAAATATCATATGGGTTTGAAAACACCTGCTACAGAGTATGTTGTGTTTTTCTTCAATCTTTAGGAAACAATAAAAATGTCAAGATAACTCTGTTGGTTAATGTACCAGCTGGAGAGCGATTGGAGTTTTGTCTAGTAGCAGTTTTGATTCATTATAAAGGTGCACAAATGGTTATTGTGCCTGTTGTAAAGAACGTGTACCAAGCAGATTACAAAATTGTATTTTATGTAGATAGCTCAGTGAGTTACTTCTATTGTCACAGAAATCCTTTTGTTACTGTGCAGTTCTTAAGTTACAACCATAATCTAGCACAGTGAGCTATGAGCTGTCATCAAAGGGTTGCATGCAAATTGCAAGGTATAGGTTAGAACGTTATGTTTTTCACCAGTCTTTCGTTATCCTAATGTTGCGAAGAAGGTTTTTTTTTTTTATAGAAATACTTATTTGTAAAGTCACCCCCAACCACTGTGTTATATTTTAAAGCACAAGTTTGTGCATCTCTAGACAAATCACACCCAAAATGCTGTGGATACCAGTACAAACGTCATGAAACTCTCACACCTTTTAGTCCCCATTATCTTAAGTGACATTTTCTGTACACTGATCTACTCACATATGATTCATTGCCTCAGTGTGTGTGTGAGATGTAAGGTGCACTGACACTACCTTGGTATGAGTAGCACTGTTAAACAAAGGAACTACATGAGAGAGAGTGGCTATGGAGAGATGAGGAGCAATGTTGAAGGATGGGAGTGACGAAATCTGTGGAGGAGGTCAGTGGCAGCACTAACAAAGGCTGTTGTACTGGGCACCAACAGACCTAAATCCAGCCCTGTGTGCCCTCCAAACTCACAGTGGAATGCTGTGCCTGTCATACATATAGTGCATAGAGCATTGGTGTAATTATTCTTTGGTTAAGTGAATAAACTGTGCGACCAAAACGTCTCATCTGTGTCACTAGGGTTGAGGCCTCTGGACAACCCATGTAAAGTTCTGCTTTTATGGGTATGTTCAGAGCTTTGAACTAGGAAAAAGTGCAAGTGAAACCTTTAGCTCTAGAATATCTACATTTGAAGAATGAACATCGACAGCGTGAGTAATCTTTATTGTTAAAAAAAAATATTTCCAGCCAAGATGAGCTCAACTAGCACGCCTGCTTTCTCCTAGAAATAGAAATGTGAGAGCGCAGTAAGCTAAAACTTTGGTTTGTTTTTTCACAGTTGAAACTTAGCAAGCTCCAACCTCCCAGAATGAGTTTTTCAGACGCATCCCAGTGCTCCATTGTTGTACACACACAGGGGAATCCGGCTTCCTTTGTCCATATGCCTCCCATGACCAGTATACGACAATATCAGACTCTCTCCCTAACTCTTGATAAGCATGATTTTGAATTCAGGGAGAATGGTACAATACCTAGCAGTCATTGGAACAGCTGAGCTGAGGGTAAGAATGTGTGCAGTCCTTACCTAGGTTCATGATTAGGGCAAGCCACTTGCTGTACTGACTCTGGGGCTGTCAGCAGCCCAGAGCACGCTTTGTTCATCAACAGCTTTGTCAAAATACTACTTTTTCCGCAGTTCTCGACCAAAACCCTTTCCATACTGCAGCCCCACAATAACTTCTCTGCAACTCTCTCCCTCAATCTTTTGAGATCTTCGGTTTCTCATACTGCATTCCCTCTGCCCTCTTCCATTTTGTAAAACCCTTCCTCAATCTCACATGCACCACAGCCACAATCTCCATGTAAATTCTCTTTATCAACCCCTCATTTCCCCATCTTCAGCTCCATCCCCCTTCACATGGAGCTCTAATGGCAACTACTAACCACACAAAGTGAGCACCCTGTAATTTATTCTTCTGAAGCTCTATCTCTACCAATTCTTTCAGCTGTCCACTCCTACTACAGTTCATTACCAGTCGACTATATCTTGTTCAGACACTTTTCATGCAGCTGTCCTCACTGTGTCACTTGTCCTATAACTGTACTCTCCAGCAATTTATGGGTCAGCCTCACACAACACACCACTACATATCACCACACTTATCACCACACACACCACCCCACACATCAATTACACCACCCCATGGCACCGCAAAGACACCCCAGGTTCTCGGAGGAGGAGCTCAGGGTCATGGTGGAGGAAATCGTCCGGGTAGAGCCACAGCTATTTGGATCACAGGTGCAGCACACCTTAATTGCAAGGAAGATGGAGCTATGGCGGAGAATAGTGGACAGGGTCAACGCAGTGGGACAGCACCCAAGAAATCGGGAGGACATCAGCAAAAGGTGGAACGACCTACGGGGGAAGGTGCGTTCCGTGGTCTCAAGACACGACCTGGCGGTTCAGCGGACTGGCGGCGGACCCCCACCTCCTCCCCCACAACTAACATGGGAGGAGCAGGTCTTGGCGATTCTGCATCCTGAGGGCCTCGCAGGAGTTGGTGGAGGAATGGACTCTGGTAAGTCAAATCTTAACTATTACATCCCCCACCCTACCTGCATGCTATCACATACCCCCACCCTCACCCTCACCCCTATCACTCCAACTCCTCACAAATGTACCAATATCACAAACCACACATCCCAACACCAAGCCCTGCATGCAACAACAAAGCATGGCCACCCATCACTAAAACATGCCCACTGCACATACCCATACAGCCCCCTAAACCATCATCACACAAGCTCCCACACAGGAATGCCAGCACTAGGGTACACGGTCAGCCACCCATTGCACACCATGCCACACACAGATGCAATAATCATGCCTTTCCACCCCTGCAGGACCCCTACCCAACGTCACCAGACAGGAGGGTCCAGACATGTCCACTCCACCCACAGAAGAGGCCCACAGTGCTGACAGCACCTCTGTCCAACTGGATCTAGATGACCAGCTAGGACCATCGGGGACCTCGGGACAGTCGGTTCCCCTCACCCAGTCACAGGCCACCACAGACCTTCCCCCTTCTGGAAACACCAGCACAGCACCCACCCAGCGGGCCCATACCTCCGTCCCCAGGACACGTCAATCAGCTGTGTTTCCACCACTACAGGGAACCCAGGATAACCCACCACCCCAACAACAACAGGGACCTGGGGGCAGTGGCAGTGGGCACACGGTCCAGGAGACAGAGGCCGAGGAACACAGGGGAACTGGGAGGGCTGCTGTGTGACAGGGGGAGGACAGGCCAAGGGAACCCACTCTCCACGAGGCCCTCTCCTCCACCATGGGAGCATGCCACCACTCCCAGGAGACGATGGCAACGGTACTGGCCAAGTTTCAGGAGACCCAGCGCATGACGAGGAACAGTATATGGGCTTCAGGGAGGAACTCAGAACCATCAGCTCCACCCTGGGCACCATCGTAGGGGTGCTGAAGGAACTGCTTAACACCAGGAGGGACACTGTGGCACTACAAGGGGCCCCTGACACTAGCATGGACGATGAACAGCCCACCACCTCCGCAGGCGCTAGTGGACAGGACGCCCCGCCACAGCACCACCACACCAGCACCCCACCCCCTGCAGACGGAGAACCACCCCGCAAACGGTCCCTGAGATCCAGGAACAAGACAGAGCATGATGCCAAGACCCCGCCAAGAAATAAGACCACCCTGATTGTCATCCCACTGTCCCACTTTGTCACCCTGTCCATACTTAAACTGCCCCAGCTCCACTTCCTATGCCCACATGGGCAATGCACCTATGAGACTAATAGACTGGACTCTGCCATGGACACTCCTCCGCCATCACCCCACACCATTTAACTTCCCCCTCCAATATTTTGCATTTAAATAAACACACCTAAAGCACCTAAAGCACAAAACGATCTAGAGTCTGTCTGTGATTTCGAAATTGTGTATTTGCAATTACAGTGACATGTTCTTGAAATAGTAATGTCAACATACCTATGTCACACAGCTGTAGTCCATGAGGATTCTAAGCAGATGACACACGTTGGGACCCACATCTGTGAAACCGTAAGGGGAAGGTGAAAACGACAGACAGTAGAGAGGCAGTAGTGTAAAAGTACATGTAGGAGGCAGGAATGTATTCTCACCTGTGTTTCACTGGAAATATTGCTGGATCACTGAGTCCCTGTTCTGCATGTCTTCTTCCTCTGCTTCATCCTCATCACTGTCCACAGGCTCCACAGCTGCCACAACCCCGCCATCTGGACCATCCTCCTGCAGAAAAGGCACCTGTCGTTGCAAAGCCAAGTTGTGAAGCATACAGCAGGCCACGATGATCTGGCACACCTTCTTTGGTGAGTAGAATAGGGATCCACCTGTCATGTGGAGGCACCTGAACCTGGCCTTCAGGAGGCCGAAGGTCCGCTCGATCACCCTCCTAGTTCGCCCATGGGCCTCATTGTGGCGTTCCTCTGCCCTGGTCCTGGGATTCCTCACTGGGGTCAGTAGCCATGACAGGTTGGTGTAACCAGAGTTACCTGCAAATGGCAAGGGACAACTGTTAGACACACACTATCCTGTAGGGATAACCCCAGACAACCATTCCCACTGTCTTGCTTCCAGGGGCTCACCTAATAGCCACACATGGTGCCTCTGGAGTTGACCCATCACATAAGGGATTCTACTATTCTGCAGGATGTAGGGGTCATGCACTGAGCCAGGGAACATGGCATTCACATGGGAGATGTACTGGTCTGCCAAACATACCATCTGTACATTCATTGAATGATAACTCTTCCGGTTTCTGTACACCTGTTCACTCCTGTGGGGGGGACCAAAGCCACATGGGTCCCATCAATGGCACCTATGATGTTGGGGATATGTCCAAGGGCATAGAAGTCACCTTTCACTGTAGGCAAATCCTCCACCTGAGGGAAAACAATGTAGCTCGCATGTGTTTCAGCAGAGCAGACAACACTCTGGACAATACGTTGGAAAACATAGGCTGGACATCCCTGATGCCATGGCCACAGTTGTTTGAAATGACCCACTTGCAAGGAAATGGAGCACTGATAGCACCTGCACTTGAGGGGGGATTCCCGTGGGATGGCGGATTGCTGACATCAGGTCTGGCTCCAACTGGGTACACAGTTCCTGGATTATGGCACGGTCAAACCTGTAGGTGATTACCAAATGTCTTTCCTCCATTCTCGACAGGTCCACCAGCGGTCGGTACACCGGAGGATACCGCCATTTCCTCACATATCCCAGCGGACGGTGCCTATGAAGGACAACAGCGACCACAGAGTCAAACAACTCAGAGGTACGTACCCACAGTTTACCTAGAACACCAATCATACACAAAAGATGGCCTGTATGTGTGTTGAGACTAGGCCTAGGTATGTGTGACACAGTTGGTAATAGGCCATGTGAGGCCCTGAAATGGCGGATGCCTGACCTCTAAAGTGGGACAATGGGATGTGAGGTAACTGCGCTGGCGTTGTACACCGTCGCGGTAGGCGGTCGGAGACCACAGTGCAATGCTGCATTGGTTAACATTGGACCCTGTGGGTCCCAGGAGCCAATGACGATGTACGCCGGCAGTGATAGTACGCACCGCCGCGGACATGACCGCCGCGAACGTGACTGCCATTTTCTATCTGTTGAATCACTCGATACCTGATCTTCGACAGGAGAGGACCTACACTGCAAGTGCTGCTGTGACCTCAGTCTGGAAGAGACAATGGCTTGTGCGTCTGGGGAAAGGGCACATCGGAGGAGTTGGAGAAGCTCATTGATGGGGTCCTCCCCGAGTACACGCTACTCTACGGTCCTCCAGACAAACAGGTAAGTACACAGGGAGCATGTTGTATGGGGTGTGCCTGTGTGGAGAGGGCTGAATGTAAGAAGGAAGGGGGCAGAGTTCTGCGTGCATGAAAGACGGTGGGTGCATGTGCCACCTGGCAAGGGTAGGGATGGGGGCCACTCACTTTGACGGTGCAGTTGGTAATGACTTCTCTTCTTCCCCTGTACATTTCATGTAGGTCAGCGCCCACCAGAAGAAAAAGATTTGGCGTGCCATCGCCAAGGATGTCCGGACCCTGGGGGTCTACCACAGATGGAGCACTCACTGCCGGAAAAGATGGGAGGACATTCGCCGCTGGAGCAAGAAGACGGCGGAGGCTCAGCTGGGGATGGCCTCCCAACATGGGAGGGGTGTCCATCGAACCATGACGCCCCTGATGTTCAGGATCCTGGCGGTGGCCTACCCAGAGTTGGATGGGCGCTTAAGGGCATCACAGTAGACACAAGGGGGTGAGTACACTCTCATTCAGCTGACTTTGCGCGCAGTGGAGTTGTCTGGGTGGCGGAGGAGGGCTGTGGGTTTCCCTAGGCCAGGGCGAGTTCCGTAGGCTAGGCACCTCCGTAAGGCACGGCCCTGTGGCCCCCCCACCCCACCTCTGTAGAGTGCCAAGTACAGCTATTCATGCCCCTGTGTCATCTATGTGTGCAGATGTCGTCCATCGCCTTGTAGGCCATTTCCCAGGAATTGCACTGTAGAGCCCAAGTGTGCGGCGTAGTGCAGGGGGCTTCTGTGTCTGTCTTGTCTGTCAACAGTAGCGGTAATCCATGCACTCAACATGTCTTTGTTCTGTTTCCCCCCCCCTTTTTGTGGTTTCCCTGTTCTTGTGTGCATTAGCATCATCAGGCGGAGGAGCAGTGGCACCAGAGCACGAGGGAGCTGCATCCCACATGGCCATGGAGGGCCACACTGCGGACTCTGAATTCACCAGTGGGACGGAGGGCGAGGGGAGCTCCACGGCGGGAACAGGAGCTGACACCAGTGACACGGACCCGTCCTCTGATGGGAGCTCCCTTGTGGTGGCGGCAACATCTGTGACCCCCGCATCTGCAGGTACAGCCGCCACCCCCCCTACCAGCACCGCCCTTCCAGCAGCCCCTCAGCCTTCGCCCCGTGCCCGCTCACCCAGGAGGGTGGGCATCACCTTCGCCCCAGGCACCTCAGGCCCTGCCCTAGTCACCGCTGCTCCCCTCAGTGAGGAGGCCATTGACCTCCTCAGGTCACTCAATGTTGGGCAGTCTACCATTTTGAATGCCATCTAGGGTGTAAAAAGGCAGTTGCAACAAAGTAATGCATTCCTGGAGGGCATTCATTCTGGTCAGGCGGCCCTTCACCGAGCCTTTCAAACTCTGGCCTCAGCACTGATGGCAGCCATTGACCCTGTGTCTAGCCTCCCCCCTCCAACTTCCTCCACCCAGACCCAATCCGCTGTACCTCTGCCTATCCCAAGCACACCATCAGACCAGCCTGCACACACCTCACCACACAAAGGAAGCTCAGGCAAACATAAGCACCACACATCCCACAGGCACTCACGCAAGCATCACACACATGCAGACACACCAACATCCACTGCCTCCACTGTGTCCCCCTCCTCTTCGTCTCCCTCCTCCCTCCCAGTCTCGTCTACACACACACCTGCATGCACTACCTCTTCAGCCACTACGTCCCTCACCAGCACACCCTGCTCACATGCAGTCACCACCCCCACTTCCATTCACACATCCCCTGTGTCCTCTCCCAGTGTGTCTGTGACGCCCCCTCCCAGGATACACAAACGCAGCCACACACCCACCCAACAGCCATCCACCTCACGACAGCCTCCAGCGCATGCACCTGCACCCAAAGTCACCAAACGTACACCTCCTACTACCACCACCTCTTCCTCCACTCCCAAACCCCCTCCAGCTACCCGTCCCAGTGTGTCGAAAAAACTTTTCCGGTCCAGCCTTGACCTTTTTCCCACACCTCCCCCACCCCTTCCATCTCATAGGTCCCGAACTAGCACCTCAGCCACAACATCTCCGGGACCAGTGGTGCCTGTAGTCACAGGTATGTGGAGTGCACCAGCAACCAGGACAGCCAGTGCGGCACGGAGTCACAGCACAGCCAGCCCCCCCCCTGTGAAGCATCAGAAGTTGGCCAGTGCCCGGCGGGAGAGGGAGAAGACTCCATGCACCAAAGCTGCTCCCAGGGGTCCCGGTGGGAGTGTGGACTCGGCTGTGACACCTCCCAAGGTGAGGAAGGGCCACAAGAAACCCGGCAAGTCTTGGAAGAGCAGCACAGCGGAGAAGACCGCCATCCCAGCTGCCCAGGAGGCCACCGCCAGCCCAGCTGCCCAGGAGGCCACTGCCAGCACCAGCCCCGCTGCCCAGGAGGGCCCCGCCAGCCCCATCACAGCTGCCCAGGAGGCCACCGCCAGCCCCAGCCCAGCTGCCCAGGAGGACACCGCCAGCCCCCATCCCAGCTGCCCAGGTGGACACCGCCAGCCCCATCCCAGCTGCCCAGGAGGACACCGCCAGCCCCAGCCCAGCTGCCCAGGAGGCCACAGCCAGCTCCATCCCAGCTGCCCAGGAGGGCCCCGCCAGCCCCAGCCCAGCTGCCCAGCAGGGACCCGCCAGCCCCAGCCCAGTTGGGCCATGAAGGACCGCCAGCACAAGCCCCGCTGGGCCATGAAGGACCGCCAGCACATGCCCGCTGGGCCATGAAGGACAGCCAGCACAAGCCCCGCTGGGCCATGAAGGACCACCAGCACAAGCCCCGCTGGGCCATGAAGGACCGCCAGCACAAGCCCTGCTGGGCCATGAAGGACCGCCAGCACAAGCCCCGCTGGGCCATGAAGGACCACCAGCACAAGCCCTGCTGGGCCATGAAGGACCGCCAACTCAAGCACCACTGAACAGGGCACCACCAACTCAAGCACCGCTGAACAGGGCACTGACAACTCAAGCACCCCTGAACAGGGCACCGCCAACTCAAGCACCGCTGAACAGGGCACCGCCAATTCAAGCACTGCTGAACATGGCACCGCCAAATCAAGCACCGCTAACAGGGCAAGCACCTCTGAACATGGTACCGCCAACTCAAGCACCGCTGAACAGGGCACCGCCAAATCAAGCACCGCTGAACAGGGCAAGCACTGCTGAACAGGGCACCGCCAAATCAAGCACCGCTGAACAGGGCACCGCCAAATCAAGCACCACTAGCCCATGAGCGGCAGGGGCACTGACGCAACTGGGACCGTCACGGGGTGAGTGATGCACTCTGGGCACCAGTCCCCCTCCAGAAACAGTGGAGAGATCCAACCACTACCTCTGTCCTTCACAGGATGAAGCACTCTGGGCACCAGTCCCCCTCCAGAACCAGTGGAGACATCCATCCATTACCTCTGTCCTTAACAGGATGAAGCACTCTGGGAACCAGTCCCCCTCCAGAACCAGTGGAGACATCCATCCACTACCTCTGTCCTTCACAGGATGAAGCACTCTGGGCACCAGTCCCCCTCCAGAACCAGTGGAGACATCCATCCACTACCTCTTTCCTTCACAGGATGAAGCAATCTGGGCACCAGTCCCCCTCCAGAACCAGTGGAGACTGTTATCAACTTGAGAGACTGTGGCTTTGCACTCCCCAGGATGGAACAGTGGGCAAAGCACCCACTGCAGAGACTTGAGACTGTGGCTTTGCACTCCCCAGGATTGAACAGTGGGCAAACCACCCTCTGTAGAGACCTGAGAGACTGTGGCTTTGCAGTCCCCAGGATGGAACAGTGGGCAAACCACCCACTGAAGAGACCTGAGAGACTGTGGCTTTGCATTCCCCAGGATTGAACAGTGGGCATGGAGCCCCCTAGTGGATCTGGCGTTGTGCACTTATCCGGCTGAGGTGCCCCCCCTTCCCTTCCCCCTGAGGTGCCTGTTGTATTTCTATCTGATGCCCCTGCAGTGTTCTCTCTGTTTTGATCTGGTATCGAGTGTGGGCCTCGCCTATGCATTTGGGCCCAGTGGTCCACGGACTATAAATGGTGCAATACCTGGACTTGTATTATTGGTGTAAATATTTGTTTATAATGTATATATATTTTATAGTACTGTATTTTAATAGATTACAATGGTTACAATCATTTCCTTTGGTCTTTGCATTCTTCCGGGGGGCTTGGGGGGTGTAACGATGATGTATAGATATGTATTAGTGTGTGTGTTGTAGTGGGTGAGAGTGGGGGTGGGGGTGTTGCGTGTGTGTGTCCCTGTTTTTTCCTTCCCCCTCCCCTATGTCGTAGGTGCAGTACTCACCGTGGTCTTCGCCGCCGGCGTTCGTGCTCCTGGTACAGGAGCAGGAAGACTATCGCAGGTAGGATTTGGAGTTCCGGGTCCATGGTGTCCTCGTTCCTCGTGGAGTGTGTAGAGGTGAGCGTTTTCCCTTAGAAATTCCTGTTTCCACCGTGTTCTTATCCGCGGTGAATCCGCCACGGAAAAGGTGGCGGATTGGCCTGTCATAAAACTGTGGGCGGTACATTGTCTTCCGCCTGTCTGTTGGCAGTGACCGACGCGCTGTTTGTTTGTACCGCCGTGGCGGTCGGAGTGTTAAAGTGGCTGTCTTTGTTGGCGGTTTCCGCCACGTTCGTGATTCCAAATTTTTTACCTCCGGCCTGTTGGCGGTCTTACCGCCGCTTTAACACCGACTGCCAGGGCTGTAATGACCACCTATGTGTTTTTTCCAGTTTAGCCCCATTTTTCAACGATCATTTTTATGAACATCTTACATTAGGATGAGCTTACATTCATATTCAGTATTTGTTATTGTTAGCATTTGAGAATATCCTGTTGAATTGTTTTAATTTTTATCCCATTGTTGCCTGTGGCTACACAGCTGTGGACGCCAGAGAGACTAGTATGCATTTTTAAGTGCAATTTTCAGTTTTTTTTAGTGTTCAGTATGTTTGAACACATTTTTCTGAGTGAGAGAAAGTGAAAATAATCAGTGGAATTACAGTAAGTATTAGATGATAAAAAACCAACACGTCTACTTTCAAGAAGTATGTGTTCAGGAAAAATAGCCGTATCCTGCCAGTGAACGAAACGTCTAGCTCGTAATATTTTTTGAGTTCTGTTTTTTGGTGTTATTTTACATGGTTCAATCTAAAACTGTTCGACCACTAAATCTGTAGCTGCTGCTGCAGACTTTGTATTAATTATAGTGTCATGTTATTTGATTCTTGCAATGGCCTGATTGCCAACCTGTTTTCTGAAGCGTTAAAAGTAACTGTCAAATGAATACTAGTAACCGCACCATCGAAGCCGCCTCGGAAATAAGAGTGGGAGACTTTAGATGGTAGGAGTAAAAGAATACTAAAAACAAACACTTCATTTACAAAAACAAGTGAAAGTATCACACCGAATTTGAAAGGTTATGTGCAGTTTTACACATGTACTCTTTGCTAAGCCTTACCTGAACTGGTTTGATGTTTTCAGCTCGATGGCCAAAAGCGTCTGCAGTGCAAACTTATATGGAGGTCACAATTTGGTCAGACAGGGTGCACATGCTTGCTGCACTGTTACTAGGGCTGATGGCAGATTACAGCAGTATGGCTCTCAGCTGTCTGCGCCCTCTGCTGGCCAGCAAGGATCTGTGCAGTTTCATGGA